>NC_045427.1:181168459-181768459 GCF_902635505.1 Sarcophilus harrisii
TGAGATAATCATATGGTTTTTGTTAATTTGGTTATTGATATAGTCAATTATGCTAATAGTTTTCTTAATATTGAACCAGCCCTGCATTCTTGGAATAAATCCTACTTGGTCATGGTGTATTATCCTGGGGATGATTTTCTGTAATCTTTTTGCTAATATTTTATTTAAGATTTTCCCATCAATATTCATTAAGGAGATCAGTCTATAATTTTGTTTCTCTGTTTTCAACCTACTTGGTTTAGGTATCAGTACCATGTCTGTGTAATAAAAGGAATTTGGTAGGACTCCTATCCTTTTTCTTTTTTCTTTTTTCTTTTGAAGTAGTTTATATAGCATTGGAGTTAATTGTTCTTTAAATGTTTAGTAGAATTCACATGTAAATCCATCTGGTCCTAGGGATTTTTTTCTTAGGGAGTCACTTAATAGCTTGTTCTATTTCTTTTTTAAAGATGGGACTCTTTAACCAATTTACTTCTTCCTCTGTTAATCTGGGCAAGCTACATTTTTGAAGGTATTCTTCGATTTTATTTAAGTTATCGAATTTGTTGGCATAAAGTTGGCATAAAGGCAAAGTAATTGCCCTAATTATAAAAATCCTAATTGCTCTAATTTCCTCTTCATTAGTGGCAAGTTCTTCCTTTCCATTTTTAAGACTAACAATTTGATTTTCCTCTTTCCTTTATTAAATCAAATTTACTAAGGGTTTATCTATTTTGTTAGTTTTTTCATAAAACCAACTCTTAGTTTTATTTATTAATTCAATAGAATTTTCTTTTTTACTTTCAATTTTATTAATCTCTCCTTTTATTTTTAGAATTTCAAGTTTAGTGTTTGACTAGGGGTTTTTAATTTGTTTCTTTTCTAGCTTTTTTAGTTGCAAACCCAATTCATTGACCTTCTCTTTCTCTATTTTATGCAGGTAGGCCTCTAGAGATAGAAAATTTCCCCTTATTACTGCTGTGGCTGCATCCCACATGTTTTGATATGATTTCTCATTATTGTCATTTTCTTGGGTGAAATTATTAATTATATCTATGATTTGCTGTTTCACCCAATCATTCTTTAAGATGAGATTATTTAGTTTCCAATTATTTTTTGGTCTATTTACTATTTCTGCCTTTCCACATTTGAATTTGAGGTTTTTATGTTCTTATATATGGTCAGCTTTTGTATAGGTTCCATGAACTGCTGAAAAGAAAGTGTACTCCTTTCTGTCTCCATTTCGTTTTCTCCAAAGATCCATCATATCTAGTTTTCTAGTATTCTATTTACCTCTTTGACTTCTTTCTTATTTATTTTGTGGTTTGATTTATCTAATTCTGAGAGTGCAAGGTTGAGATCTCCCACTATTATAGTTTTGCTGTCTATTTCTTCTTGCAGCTTTCTTAGTTTCTCTTTTAAGAATTTTGATGCTACACCATTTGGTGCATATATGTTTAGTATTGATATTGCTTCATTATCTATGCTACCCTTTAGCAAGATATAGTGCCCTTCCTTATCTCTTTTAATTAGATCAATTTTTGCTTTTGCTTGATCTGAGATCAGGATGGCTACCGCTGCTTTTTTGACTTCACCTGAAGCACAGTAGATTCTGCTTCAATCTTTTACTTTTGCTCTGTATGTATTGCCCTCCTTCAAGTGTGTTTCCTGTAAACAACATATTGTAGGATTCTGGCTTTTAATCCAGTCTGCTAATCTCTTCCTCCTTATGGGGGAGTTTACTCCACTCGCATTTATGATTAAAATTACTAATTATGTATTACTTGTCATCTTGTTAACCCTTGCTTATGCTTTTCTCCTTCCTTTCCCCCTTACTCCCCTCCCCAATATTAAACTTGTGAGCACCACTTGCTTCTCACAGCCCTCCCTTTTTAGTATCCCTCCCCTCATGTTAGAGTTCCTCCCCCTTTCTTACCCCTTTTCACAATTTCTGTATTCCATTTTGCTTAGCTTACTCTTTCCCTTTTTACTTTTCCCCTTCCAATTTTCAATGCGGTGGAAGAAGTTTTACCATAAATCAAATATGTCTAATATTTTTCTTTGTAAGCCAATTCTGATGAGAGTAAGATACACACTATGTTCATCCCACTCCATTCTTTCTCTCAGATATAATAAGTTTCCTTTGCCTTTTTGTGAGATGTAGTACCCCCACTTTACCTTTTTTCTGGTACAATTTCCTTTCCACCTCTAGTTTCTAGAACAAATTATACATGTGTTCTTTATGTATCTTCATATAGATTTCTTTTTACCTTTTAGGTTTCTCTTGAATCCTAAAAGGTCAAACTTTTTGTTTAGTTCTGATTTTTTCATCAGAAATAGATGAAATTCACCTATTGCATTGAATGTGCATCTTCTTCCCTGGAAAAAATGCTTGTTTTGGTTGAGTAAATTATTCTTGGCTGCATACCAAATTCTTTAGCCTTTCAGAATATCCGATTCCAGCCCCTTTGATCCTTTAATGTGGATGCTGCTAGATCTCGAATAATCCTTATTGTGGCTCCTCTACATTTGAATTATTTTTTTCTAGCTGCATGTAATATTTTTTCCTTGGTCTGATAGTTCTGGAATTTAGCCACAATTTTTCTTGGAGTTTTGACTTTGGGGTCTCTTTCAGTAGGTGATCAATGAATTCTTTCAATGTCTATTTTACCCTCTGTTTCTATAACATCTGGGTCATTCTCTTTGATAATTTCCTGGAAAATAGTGTCCATGCTCTTTTTTCATCATAATTTTCAGGAAGTCCAATAATTGTCAGATTATCTCTCCTAGATCTATTTCCAGGTCTGTTGTTTTCCCAAATAAGCATTTGACATTTTTTCCATCATTTCTTTTTTTTGGTTTTGCTTGATTGATTCTTACTTTCTCCTTAAGTAATTTTTTTTCCATTTGTTCAATTCTAATTTTTAATGAATTATTTTCTCCATTTACTTTTTTACTTCTTTTTCTAACTGTCCAATTGAGTTTTTAAGTGAGTTGTTTTGTTCTATGGATTTTTTTTCTATTTTGTCAATTTTATTTTTTATAGAGCTATTTTCTTTTTCCAATTCACTAATTCTGTTTTCCTTGGAATTGTTTATCTTTTCCAATTCACTACTTCCATTTTTCAGGGATTTTATTTCTTTATCCACTCTATCTTTAAATGAGTGGGATGACTTATCTGGATCTTCTTGCCAAGCTTCCCTTTCTTTTTTCTATTTTTCTTCTAGCTCTCTTGTAAGAGTCTTTTTAATTTCTTCTATGAGAATCATGTGTGTGGGCACCAGATCATATCCTCCTTTGGGGATTCATCTGGATACAATCTGTTTTTAGTCTCTGCAGGTTTTGAGGTCTGCTCTCTATCCATATAGAAGCTATCTATAATTAGAGTACACTTTAATTTTTTGCTCATTTTGTCAAGAGAGAATCAAAGAAAACAAAAAACAAACAAAAGCAAATGCAGTCTGCTTTTTTGGGCCAGATGGTATTACCAAGTTTCCTCTACAGACTGCAAGAGGTAACAGTGAGGCAGCAGTAGTACTGCAATGGCTGCTTTGGGTCTGTACAGCGGTTGTGCTCTGAGACTCTGAGGCCATGTTGAGTCACTCCTGGTGCTGGGTGGGTGTGGCCAGGTCAGAAGAGACTCTAGCATTTTGGGATTATAGTCTTTAGCCCCTGTGTTTATAACTTTTCTGCTGATGTACTGGCTTGCTCCCAGGGCAAAGTAGCCACACTGTGGTAAAGTTCTCCCGTCAGATTTTCTGCTGGCTGAGATCATATCCCACCCAATTCAGGTCTGCTCAGTTTGAGTTGCCTTCTGTGCTCTCACTGCCTGCCTGAAGTCTGAGCCTAATCTAACCATCTTGCCCATGAGCTAAAACAGACATTTTCTGGTGAATTTCAAGGATGTCTTCTGTTGGTAATGTATTTGTGGGTTTTTTCAGTCAAGCACTAATTCTGAGGTCTTGTCATGAAAAAAAGTATTCTGAGGGCAAGAAAGAGTTTAAATAGATGCATGTGTCCTCTCTTCTATCTTGGCCAGAAGAGCCCTTAATTTTATTTTCATTTCTTTACATTCAACTCCCACCTGTGCCTGTTTTTATATACGTCTTCTAACTGCTCTAATAATAACTTAAGAGTTGCAAGCTTCTTCTTTCTATAGGAAAGTAAACAGTTTGAACTTGTTAAGTTGTTTATGATTTCCATTTTGTGTTTGGTCTTTTATGCTTATCTTGAGTCTTGTATTTGAAAGTCAAATTTTCTATTCAGCTCTGGTCTTCTTATCAAGAATGCTTGAATGTTCTTTCATTAAATGTCTATACCCTATACTCAGTTTTGCTAGGTATGTGAAATTTGGTAGTGATACTAACTCCTTTGCCCCCGGGAATATGATATTGCAAATCTACTGAAATCTTAATGTAGAAATGGCTAAATCTTGTGCTAACCTAACTGTGTCTCCATGATATTTGATAGTTCTTTTTTGGCTACTTCCAATATGCTTTTGTTGATTTGTTATCTCTGGAATTTGGCTATAATCTTCCTTGGAATTTTTATTTTGGAATCTCAGGAGATTATTGGTGGAATCCACCTATTTCTATTTCTTCTTGTGGTTTTAAAATATCAGATCATTTTTCTTTGATAATTTATTGAAAGATGATATTACATGTTCTTTTTGTCTTTCTTTACTTTCAATTAGTCCAAAATTTTTAAACTTATCCTTCCTACATCTATTGTCCAGATTGTTGTTGTTGTTGTTGTTGTTTTCCCTCTAAAAGACTGGTACAAATCTTTGCATTATTTGTTTTTAATTATTATTATTTTTCATCCTTTTTATTGTTTTATTTTTCTGATTATACCTGTATATTAACTTTTTTCTCCCTGAGGCAATTGGGATTGTGACTCGCCCAGGGTAACACAGTTAGGAAGTGTTAAGTGTCTGAAACTAGATTTGAACTCAGGTCCTCATAAATTCAGGGCTGCTATTCTATGCACTGTAGCACCTACCTGCCCCTATATATTAACTTTTTAATACACATTACAAATCATATTGGGAGAGTAAAATCAGAATAAAAGAGGAAAACCCCAGAAGAGGGAAAAAAAAGTAGAAAAAGTGAAAATACCATGTGTTCATTTACATTCAATCTCCATAGCTCTTTTTCTGGATGCAGATGGCATTTGCTATCCAAAGTTTATTGAGATTGCCTTGGATCACTGAACCACTAAGAACAATTAAATCTTTCAGAGTTCATCATCACACAATCTTGCTGTTACAGTATACAATGTATTCCTGGTTCTGCTTGTTTTGCTCAGCATCATTTCTTGTGAATCTTTTCAGGTCTTTCTAAAATCAGCTTGTTCATCATTTTTATGGAACAATAATATTCCATTACCTTCATATCATAACTTCAGCCATTCCTCAATTAATGGACATCTAATTATTTTCCAATTCTTTGCTGCCACAAAAAAGAGCTGCTATAAACATTTTTGCACATATGGGTCCTTCTCTCTTCTTTATGATTTCCTTGAGATACAGACCCATTAATGGCACTGCTAGGTCAGAGGGTGTGCACAGTTAGTTAGCTGCTTGGAGACAGTTCTAAATTACTCTCCAAAAAGATTGGATCATTTCACAACTCAACCAACAATGCAATAGTGTTGCAGTTTTCCAATATCCTTTCCAAAATTTATGATTTTTTCCTGTGTTTTAGTCAATTTGAGAGGTGTGAAATGATACCTCAGATTGTTTTAATTTTTATTTCTCCAATATTGATATGGAGCGTTTATTTATATGGATGAATATATTACTTTAATTTCATCATATGAAAATTGACTTCATTTCTTTGACCATTTATCAATTGGAAAATGATTTGTATTCTTATACATTTAAAACAGTTTTTAATATATTTTAAAAATGAGAACTTTATCAAAAATACTGTCTGTAAAATTTTTTCTCGCAGATTTGTATTTCCCTTTTAATTTTGTTTCTGTTGGTTTCGTATTTAATTATGGGTTTTTAATTTTTTTTTTAGGCTTTTAGTTGCATGCCCAATTAATTGATCTTTTCCTCTATTTTATTCATGTAACTATTTAGAGATATAAAATTTCTCTTCAGAACTATTTTGGTTGCATTTTCATAGGTTTTGGTATCTTGTCTCATTGTTACCATTCTTTTGAATAAATTATGAATGGTTTCTATGATTTGTTTTTCAACCCACTCATTCTTTAGAATTAGATTATTTAATTTCAAATTACTTTTTAGTCAATCTTTCCTTAGTCCTTTATTGAATATAATTTTTGTTGCATTGTAGTCTGAAAAGAAAGAATTTACTATTTCTGCCTTTCTGCATTTGATTGTGAGATTTTTATGCCTTAGTACCTGGTCAATTTTTATAAAAGTGCCATGTACTGCCGAGGAAAAAAAAGTATTTCTTTCTGTACCTATTCAATTTTCTTCAGCAATCTAGTGTCTAGGTTTTCTACAATTCTATTAACCTCACTACTTTCTTTTTTCTTTATTTTGTGATTAGATTTGTCTGATTCTAAGAAGGAAATTTTGAGGTTCCCTAATAATATTCTTTTGTGGTTTATTACTTCCTGTGACTGGCTTAAATATTTTCTCTAAAAATTTGGATGCTCTACCAAATATACATTTAATATCATTTATTATTTAATTGTTTATGGTATCCTTTAACAAGATGTACTTCCTTTCCTTATCTCCTTTACTTAGATTTATTTTTACTTTTGCTTTATCAGAGATTTGAGATCTCTGGTATCTTTGGTTTTTTGCTTCAGTTGAAGCATAATAAATTCTGCTCCAGCCTTTTTCCCTTACTCTGTATGTATCTGTTTCAAAAGTGTTCCTTTTTTAAAATATATTTTAGAATTCTGTTTTTTAATATACCATGCTATTTGCTTTTGTTTTATGGAAGAGTTCATCCCATTCACATTCACATTTATGATTGCCAGCTCTGTATTTCCCTCCATCCTATTTTCTTTCCTGTATATGCTTTTGTTTTCTCTTTCCATTAGTGTTTTGTTTCTAATTCACCCCTCTGCCCCCTGTTCTTGCTTCTATCCCCTCCTCCCATTTCTTATCCCTTTCTCCTAGTATTTTTTTTCCTATCCAACCCCTCCCTTTTCTTCCCCTTTTCCCCCTACTTCTTTATAGCATAAGTTTCTATACCCAACTGAATAATTAAGTTATTCTCTCTTTGAGCCAAAATTGATGAACTTAGCTTAGACAATCCTCACATCCTTCCTTTTATCCCCCTCTACTGTAATTGGTCTTTTTGCCTCTTTATGTTATCTAATTTCTCCCATCATATTTCCTCTTTCCTCTTCTAGTGCAGTCTTTTTTTCTATCCCTTAATGACTTTTTCTTTGATATCTTCACATCAATGTCCATTCAAAAGCACACCCTCCATCCATGTGATGCCCCCTCTAACTGTCTCAATGACAGATATAGTTCTCAAGAGTTATAGATGTTATTTCCCTATCTGGGAATGTAAACAGTTTAACCTTTTTATAATATAAATGCTTTCTCTGTTTACCTTTCTATGCTTCTCTTGAGTCCTGTGTTTGAGGATCACATTTTCTGTTTAGTTATGTTTTTTTTTTTTTCAATAGAAATGTGTAAAAGTTCCTTATTTTTTCAAAGATCAGTCTCCTCCTTTGAAAGATGATGCTCAGTCTCACAGGATAGTTAATTCTTGATTGTAAACCCAGGTCCTTTGCCTTCCTGAATATGTTATTCTAAGCCATCTGATGCTTTGTGGTAAATATTGCCACATACCCGGGATTCCCAACTGTTGCTCCTTGATACTTGAATTGCTTTCAGTAATTTTAACTAGATATTATAGTTCTGGAATTTTGCAATAATGTTTCTTGGTTTTTTTCTTGTAAAATCTCTTTCTGGAGATGTTCAATGGATTCTTTCAATAATTATTTTCCCTCTGTTTCTAGTATATCAAGGCAACTTACCTTGGTCATCTCTTGGAGAATGCTATCCAGGTTTTTTTGTTTTTGTTTTTTGTTGTTGTTGTTTTGTTTTTTATTTTTTTATTTTTATTTTTTTTTATCATGGCTTTTAAGTAGTCCCATAATTTTTAAATATTCTCTCCTGAATCTATTTTCCTGGTCAGCTGTTTTTCCAATGAGGAATTTTACATTTTCTCTATTTTTCATTCTTTTTAGTTTGTTTGACTGATTTTGATGTCTCATTAGCTTCCATTTGCCCTGGTTTAGTTTTATTGTTTGATTTTCTTCAGTTAACTTTTCATTTCTTTTTTCAATATGGTTAATTCAACTTTTCAAGGTATTGTTTTCTTCAGTGTTTTTTGTTGTTGTTTTTGGTCTATTGTGTTTTTTAAGAAATTATCTTCCTTTTACAAGTTGTTCACTCTTGTATATCTCTCATTTCTTTTCTCATTTTTCTTCTACTTTTCTTATTTGTCTTTTAAAATCTTTTATGAGCATTTCTAAAATGTCTCTTTGAAGTGAGATCTATTCATATCACTCTGAGATTTCTTCTGTGCATATTTTTTTCCTTATTGGAGTTAGTGTTTTCATCTTCCTTGTCACTATATTAGCTTTATATGGTTAAGGTTATTTTCTGTTCTTGCAAATTTTCTTTCCTAGTCTTTTTGCATTTCTTCTTTTTTTTTTTAACTTTGATGATCAAACTGTGCTCTTGGGGTAAAAAAATATGCTGTCCTAAGCTTCCTGGGCAGCTCCACCCTTAGATTTGAGCATAGGAATCCCTTGTGTTTGGTGTTTTGCCCATAGCAGATAGTAGCTTTACTTGTTCTTTCCAGGAAACAGCCTGCTTTCCTTGAGTTTGCCTTCTGAGCTGGGACTGCTAGTTCAACTGCCCTATTAGCCTGTTCCTCTACTGAGCCAGGATTGAGGGTCTCATAAGCTGATTTTCTATATTTAAGATCCTCTCAACAGCTTTCCCAGTCTCTGTCTGAGCTGGGCTGAGCGTCCTTTTCACCCCAGTGAGACTGAACTTTCTGAAGTCCTTCCAATATATCTTGAGCTGGAGAGTGGTTTCATTCTGTTAGAATGTGTTTCATGGCTTGATTTAATGTGATTTTCAATGTAAACTGGGAGAACTTAAGCAACTTTTTGGTTTCACTCTGCCATCTTGGCCTCAGCCCTGGAACTCTGTGTGTGTGTGGGGGGGGGGGGTGTAGAAGAGAAAGAGAGAGAGAGAGAATGAAAGAGAAACAGAGACAGAGAGACAGAGACAGAGACAAAGAGTGAGAGCGAGAGTGAAAGAGAGAGACAGAGAGAGAAAGACTCATTTCTCTTCCCAAATTTTCTTTTATATTTTTTGATTGATTATCAAAATTCTTTATGAGCTCTTCCATGTCCTATGACCAACTTATATCTTTCTTGGAGGCTTTAGATGTAGGACCTTCAACTTTGTTATCTTGTGAGTGTGTGTTTTGTTCTTCCTTCTCGTTATAGCTGACCACTTCCATGGTCAGAAATTTTTCTGTTGTTTGCTCATTTTCTCAGTTTATTTCTTGATTTTTAGCTCATTGTAAAAATGTTCCACTTCTAGAGTAGAATGTGCAGTATATCAGCTTCAAAGGATTTGTGCAGTTGTTCTCAGAGATAATTCTAAATTCACGGAAATTTTCACTTCTTCCAAAGTGGTATAATCCAAGGGTAGTGTGTTTGCTATTACCCTGGCATATGCTCTGGCCTGTGAGTAACCATAAGAACTCTTTGTGCTATGGAATTTTGACCAGGGTCCTATCTCCATTGTTGACTTATGCTCTAGTGTGTGCTAATACTTCTCCTTGCCCTGGGACTGCCATCAACAACTGTGACAACAACTGTGACTCTGATCTGACTTGGGCAAAGCAACAGATTTTTGCTTTTGTGCTAGCAAAGAGACTCATGTAATCTTCTTCTGACCCCCTTACTATCTGTGATCTGAAAACTCTGAAAGAAGCAGCTACCTCTGCAGCTTTTGATTCAGTGACTCTCAAGACCTGTTCCTACTCTCTCAGGACCAGGGATATGCTGGTGGAGACTACTAGACTGTTCTTCATTTTCACCATTCTCCCTGATGTGATAGATCTTTTCTACTAACCTCCTAAATTATCTTTGGGATCTATGGCTTGATACATCTGGAAATGTTCACTGTTGCCACTGATTTGGTCACTCCAAAGACTGCTCCTGGTTTGCTGAGCCTTGTCTGAGATGGTGTATCCTTCTCTAAGCTGCATTTCACTCTTACCTTGATTCAACAGATCTTTCCTGCCAATCATCTAAGTTGTCTTGGACTGGAAAATAGTTTCACTTTATCTTTTTGTGAGTTCTGTCACTCTAGAATTTGTTTAGAGTTATTATCTAAAGGTATTTGTAGAGCTTTGGGGGTGAGTTTGGGGGCATCTATGCTAGTATGACCCTGGGCAAATTACTGTTTGCTTTAATTTCCTCATCTGTAAAAAATGAACAGAAGTGCTTTTCTTGTTCACATTTTAATAAAGAAAACTACCTAACATCTGTGTGCAGGAAGGAAATGGAAAATAATCTCAGGACAAGGAACTAATCTTGGAAAAGATCACAAAAAGCTTCCTAAGGAAGTTGAGGTTTGAGTCAGTCCTTGAAGAAAGCTTGGAAGTCAGTATGACAAAGGTGGGTAAGGAATAGATTCTGGGCATGGGCAGGGAAACTACTTAAAAGCCACAGACTTAGAAGAATTTACTATGTGCCAAGTACTTTGCCAAATTTGAAGGCTACAAATGTAAGGAGCCCAAATTTTTCCTGCTCGCCACTTTGATTAGAGATAGCATATACAAAAGTTGAGCAACAGATGAAATAAAAAAAAAAAAAAGATGCTCAGAATACATCAGTTGTTATCAGGATCTGGAAAGCATAGAAGGATGCATGATATGGTTTCATGGTCTCCATTTCCTTGTAAGGTAGAGTTGGTGATTTTCACTACATCCAAGGGATGTAAACAATTTTATTATTTTTTTCTATGAGGTGTTTTGATATGGTCTAGGTAGTCTGGTGTGAGAATGAAGGTGGGAAGGATATCCTGGGCATTATGTTTTCATCTTCTCACTACTAGGCTGTGCAATGAATTCTGGGAAGCCAGGGAGGTGAGAAAGATGAATGGACCCCAGAACTCTTATTAGGGGTTCTCAAACTTTTTTAAATAGGGGGCCAGTTCACTGTCCCTCAGACTATAGTCTACTAGACTGTTCTTCATTTTCACCATTCTCCCTGATGTGATAGATCTTTTCTACTAACCTCCTAAATTATCTTTGGGATCTATGGCTTGATACATCTGGAAATGTTCACTGTTGCCACTGATTTGGCCGGACTATAGTAAAAACAAAAATTTTGTTTTGTGGGCCTTTAAATAAAGACATTTCATAGCCATGGAGGGATAAATGTCCTCAGCTGCTGCATCTGGCCTGTGGGTCATAGTTTGAGGACCCCTGTTAGATGCTTGACACTTAAATTTTTCAATCCATGTGGCTTACATTTCTAAGTACAGTACATTGTTTCATTTATGGGAAAAGATAGGAGGATGCTATACTTAAAGTCAAACTTCCTAGATTTAAATCTTTTCTCACACTGACCATATAAGTGACATTGGAGGAGTCACTTATACTTTTAAACTCCTTGATCTATAAAATCAGGAAATTGAACTAATTGACCTGGCTTTTAACCTGGCTCCACGATCTGTTATCCAAATGAGTAAATCTGGTAAAGAAGAAACTTACCATATCCATCACTGTCAACAATTGCTGACCAACTATTTTTGACAAGGTTAGTAAGCCAAGATAGCCAAAACATCAAGGCATTCTGAGAGAGAGATAGGAAGTCTTAATGTCTCAAATGAGTCAAATTATTTTCATGACCTTGATCACTACCTGTTATTAGAGGCTGCCTAGAACTCAGAAGACACCAGAACTATGTTATTTCCTTGAATAGCCATCACCAAGGGAAGCAATTAAGTAAAGAAGGAGCCTTGCCACCTTCAATTCCAGTACCCTAAAATCTGTCCAAAATGGCCAAGTAAGGTTAAGATCCCAAGAAATAGAAGTGTTCCACCCCCGTTAAATATGAATCCTATTACTAACCTAATTTATACAGTGATAAAAAAAGATAATCAAGTCTTATGGGAATATTATCTGCCAGCTGTCTGCAGATGTTGATATCCCAACCTATTCAGCCTTCATAACTGCTATTGCACACCAATCATCATCATCAAAGTCCCATCAAAGATTTCAAATGGTTCAACTTAAAAAAATATAAATCTTTTTTAACAATAAAAATAACATTTTAGGAGATACATTAACATCAATTTTATTGCTGCACCCAATGGGATCATGGAGTCTGCATTTGATATGAAGCTGAAATCTGTGTGTGTCACTTCTTCTTGTTGTAATATGAATCTGGCTTGCCTTTCTGTTTGTTTCTTCAGAACTTCTTACAGTTCTTGGTAGAGAGTAAATTTTTGACCAAAAAACCTTTTAATTCAATTATTATTTAATTATTTAAACTAACCATAAGCAAATTGAGAACAGTTCATTTGTATGCTTAGTCTCATGAAATCCAGTGTCTTCTGTTGAAAATATTGAGCATGAAATATAATAAATGACAATACTACCTAAACTAATCTATTTATTTAGCGCTATACCAATCAGACTTCCCCAAAACTATTTTGATGACCTAGAAAAAATAACAAAGTTCATAAGGAAAAACAAAAGGTCAAGAATTTCAAGGGAATTAATGAAAAAAAAAATCAAATGAAGGTGGCTTAGCTGTACCAGATCTAAAATTATATTATAAAGCAGCGGTTACTAAAACCATCTGGTATTGGCTAAGAAATAGACTAGTTGATCAATGGAATAGGTTAGGTTCAAAGGACAAAACAGCCAATAACTTTAATTAACTAGTGTTTGACAAATCCAAAGACCCCAGTTTTGGGGATAAGAATGCATTATTTGACAAAAATTGCTGGGAAAATTGGAAATTAGTATGGCAGAAACTAGGCATTGACTCACACTTAACACCATACACCAAGATAAGGTCAAAATGGGTTCATGATCTAGGAATAAAGAATGAGATTATAAATAAATTGGAAAAGCATAGGATAGTTTACCTCTCAGACCTGTGGAAGAGGAAGGGATTTATGACCAAAGAAGAACTAGAGATCACTATTGACTACAAAATAGAAAATTTTGATTATATCAAGTTGAAAAGTTTTTGTATAAACAAAACTAATGCAGGCAAAATTAGAAGGGAAACAATAAACTGGGAAAACATTTTTACAGTCAAAGGTTCTGATAAAGGACTCATTTCCAAAATATATAGAGAATTGACACCAATTTATAAGAAATCAAGCCATTCTCCAATTTATAAATGGTCAAAGGATATGAACAGACAATTTTCAGATGATGAAATTGAAACTATTACCACTTATATGAAAAGTGTTCCAAATCACTATTGATCAGAGAAATACAAATTAAGACAACTCTGAGATACCACTACACACCTGTCAGATTGACTAAGATGACAGGAAAAAATAATGCTGATTGTTGGAGGGGATGTGGGAAAACAGGGACACTGATACATTGTTGGTAGAATTGTGAACACATCCAGCCATTCTGGAGAGCAATTTGGAACTATGCCCCAAAAGCGCATGCCCTTTGATTCAGCAGTGTTTCTACTGTGCTTATACCCCAAAGAGATATTAAAGAAGGGAAAGGGACCTGTATGTGCCAAAATGTTTGTGGCAACCTTGTTTAAAGTGTCTAGAAGCTGGAAAATGAATGGATGCCCATCAATTGGAGAATGGTTGAGTAAATTGTGGTATATTAATGTTATGGAATATTATTGTTCTGTAAGAAATGACCAGCAGGATGAATACAGAGAGGATTGGCAAGACTTACATGAACTGATGTTGAATGAAATGAGTAGAACCAGGAGATCATTATATACCTCAACAACGATACTTTATGAGGACATATTCTGATGGAAGTGGATTTCTTCGACAAAGAGAAGATTTAGCTCAGTTTCAATTGATCAAGGATGGACAGAAGCAGCTATACCCAAAGAAAGAACACTAGAAAATGAATGTAAACTGCTTGCATTTTTGTTCTTCTTCCTGGGTTATTTATACCTTCTAAATCCAATTCTCCCTGAGCAACAAGAGAAGTGTTCAGTTCTACACACATATATTGTATCTAAGATCTACTGTAACTTATTTAACATGTATAGGACTGCTTGCCATCTGGGGGAGGGGGTGGAGGGAGGAAGGGGAAAAATAGGAACAGAAATGAGTGCAAGGGATAATGTTGTAAAAAATTATCCTGGCATGGGTTCTGTGAAGATCGCATATTTTTAAATCAGCAGGAGTCAGGAATTCAGGTTAGAGGAAAATCGTCTATCTTTATTCTCAGTGAAGAAGGATCAGAGGTGGAAGAGAATCGGCGATAGTAATGTGTGCAGCTGAGTCAAGAAGCTAGCTAGACCAGCAGCCACACAAACAGCAGCTAGGAGTATCAAACCCAGGCCCAATCTCTCCCAGCTTCTCTTCCTGTCTCTCTCTGCCTCCACCCACCAAAATCGTTATTTCCTATACAACACATCAGGACTTGCATGGAGAGTGGGCAGGGACCATTCTTTATCCAATCATGTATATTAATAGAGTATAGCCCAATTACTATTTAGCCTCACTTACTTGGGACCTCAGTACATCAACTCAAACCTCAGCCCATTACAGGGTTCTGTCAATAAAAAGTTATTTAAAAAAAAAGAAAATATTGAGCATGTACTTTCAATTAGAAGAATTCAATTAGAATTCAATTAATGGTAATATAACTGTAGTTTCCAAAATATTGTTTGAAAATTTCCCAAGGCACAATATTGTTTAGACAGGAGGCTCATAAAATGAGGTGACCATATGAGTGACAGTGTCAAGTTTCATGTTTGGCCTTGGTAATCAAGTAGTAATGGGCCAGTGATATTGAAAATATGATGTTAATTGCTCTTGACATCAGTGGGAAAGCCCATGATGGGGATATTTGTCACTGTCTTATTTGTCTGTGGTTTTCTAATACCACATCAAAGAAATTGCATCGGTGGTATTCCTATGTAACCCAATGACTTTCAGAAATGGTTTGTTTTACTTTCCTGTGATGATTTAAACTTATATATTTTATACAAATCCATCAAAAGTCCTATTGCCACCACATGTTAAATTCAAGAAAGGTGTTTCAATCCTAACAAATAAATTGGTAGACTTAAATTAAAAAAAAAAAAAGAATTGTTTACCACAATTCTAATTTCAATTGCACAAATTTATTTTGAAACACATTATTTGCCTTCACTTCACCCATAACATTCTTGTCTCAAGTACTCCCCCATATTCCTATCACATGAGATCGTAGAATATAGTGTGAGCAAGCATCTTATGGGTCAAATATTCCAATATCTCAAACAATTTCAGACAGATTTGAAACTTATTTCTGGGAAAAACTCAAAGGAGCACCCACATATGTGAAATAATGAGTTTGGGCTTTGAACAATTTATTTTGGGACTTTAAACTGTCTTAAATTTGCATGCCAGGAGCACTTAGCTGTCAAATCCCTGAATATTATGCTTAGTTTTTTGAAGAACAAAGGCAAAGCAAATTGATGTCTTCTGCATGTCAGAGGGATTCCTTTACGCTTAAACATAGAGCTAAACAAACAAAAATAAGGTAAAACTTTATCAATTTTATTCCTCTGGAATTGTAATGATTTTGGGGGGAAGTATCATTTCATTATTTTAAATTTCCCCATTTCAACCTTTCTTTCAATGAATTTTTTCACTTTTGGTTTGTGTTAGAGGGAACTTTGTATGAGGAACAAGGGAACACAATGAAAGAAACTGGAGTAAGGAGTTTTTGTCATGAGTAAAACTGAGTTTGCCTTCAATAGATGAGATTTTAATAAGTCTGGAGAGTTGCAACTACCTGGATGATTGTTATCACCAATATTTAAAATATTTTAATATCTTAGTCACTTGTGACTTCTTGTCTGTATTATTATGTTTACCTCTTACTAGTCTTTAAATCTCAGATATCTCTTATGTCTCTTAAAAAGACTATCCCTCAAATAACTGCCAAATTGATGGTCTAAAATGTTATTATGAGCTTATCACTCCCTTGCTCAAAAATCTTCAGTGGTGCTGTATAACCTCTAGGATGAAATGCCATTTATATTTAATATTCTATTACCCAAGTCCTTATATTTGTACAAGTTGTCACCCAAACTTACTTCCGTAGTAGTATATGAGACTATTCCTAATTCCTACAAAAGCTAATCGCACTCTCCCAAAATAATTTGAATTTACCTAAGGCATCTAGCTGGCTAATACAGAGAGGGCTAGATTTGAAGATAGGAAAATATGGTTTCAATTCTACTTACAAAATCTGACTACCTCCATGACTCTGGGTAAAGTAGTTAACTTCCCTTAAGACTCATTTCCTTTATTTGTAAATTGGGAAGAATTGTAGCAGTTGCCCCATAGAATTGTTGTGAGAATCAAATGAGATAATATTGTAAAGTTCTTGAAAGCTCTGTGTTATACAAATGCAAAAAACCCTCTGTATTAGATTCAAATACTAAAATATATTCGGTTTTGAATGATCACACTATTTTTGTAGGAGAACTGAATTTACCATCATGAAAAATATTCACACAGAGGTTGGATGACTCTATTTCCCCAAATGTTGTCAAAGTGATTGAGAGAAGAGGGTTTGGTTCAGTCAGGTGATGTCTAATGACCTTCCAGTTTTAAGAGTCTGTGACTATAGTCATAACAAATAAAAGAGGCAAAGGTCATGGGCTTCAGTTGAAAGATAATTGACTGTAGAGTCAAACTGTGTGTGTTTAAATCCTGCCTCTTTCCTTTACCAACTCTGTGAATAACAGGGGAAAGTAATTTAACCTTCTTGATTGTCAATTTCCCCATTAATAAAAATGAGATTGTTGAATTAGAAGTAAAGTGCTTAGCACAATTCTTAGAATATAGCAAGCACTTAATGAATCCTTTTTTCCTTCCTTCCTTCTTTCCTTCCTTCTTTCCTTCCTTCCTTCCTTCCTTCCTTCCTTCTTTCCTTCCTTCCTTCCTTCCTTCCTTCCTTCCTTCCTTCCTTCCTTCCCTCCTTCTCTTCCTCCTGCTTTCCTTTCTTCCTCTTTTTCCTTCCTTCTCTCCTTCCCTCCTTCATTTGTTTCTTCCCTCCTTCCTTCCTTTCCTTTCTCCCTCCTTCCTTCTTTAATTCTCTCACTCCTTCCTTCTTTTCTTCCCTCCCTCCTGCCTTCTTTCCTTCCTTCTTTCCTTTTCAACTTCCTTCCTTTCTTCCTTCCTTCCTTCCTATTTTCCTTCCTTCCCACTTTCCTTTCTTCCTTGTTTCCTTTCTTCCCTTTTTCCCATTCATCTTCCGTCCTTCCCAACTTTTTTCCTTCCTTTTTTCTTTTCTTCTTTCTTTTCTTCTTCTTTCCTTCCTTTCTTCCCTTCTTCCTATCCATTTTCTTCCTTCCCACCTTTCCTTCCTTTCTTCTCTTCTTTCCATCTTCCTTTCTTCCTTCAAACCTTCCTTCTTATCTAGAAAAAACATAAATGCTTAATCTATGTTAGTTGATTGACTAACTCATTGACATACTACCACCATCAACTTTAATAAACTTAGCCTTGCCTAATTGGATAAAGGAGGGATCACTAACAATACCAGTAAATCCATATTATCCTACTGATGAGAACTATTTCAAAACAGAACATGGCCTTGATTTTTTCTTTGTTCTTGATCTATCTCCATTGATTGTTCAACACACTGGCCTCTACTTCCATTATTGCCTTGATTGTAATATGGCATTTCTCAACACATAAATGAAGGAAAAAACAAAGTACCATACATAATTCAAAAATGGGAACCATTATGAAAAGAGCATAAATTTAGAGCTAGAATGGTCCTCTAATTCAATTATCTCATTTTTACAAATGAGAAAATTGAAGTTCAAAACGATTAATTGATTTTCCTCAGGTTGTTCACAGAGTTATAAAGGGGCAGAATTTTGAGTCTTATTATAAAGGCAATTATCTTTCAACTCAACCACATTACCTTTGCCTCTCTTTTTTTGTTATTATGACTATAGTCACAGAATCTTAGAAGTGAAAGGCCTTTATGCATCATCTGATGGAACAAAACCCTCTTTCCCCAATGACTTTGACATCATTCAGGAAATAAAAAAAATATTTTCTGATTTAATACTCATAACCATCCCTTCAGAGCACATTGTAGGTGTTATTATTATTCCCATTTACAATTGAGGAAACTAATTCAGAAAACTTGTCCAGGGCCACACAGCTAGTACTCGTGTAAAATCAGATTTGAAGTCAGATCTTTGCCATCATTCCCCTTAGCTGCCTGGATTTAGAGAGAAAGGCAAAAATTTTCTTGGACTTAAGAAACTCACATTCTAATTGTAGGGGTGGATGGGAGAGAACGTGGAAAAATAAAGTAATAAAGACATAGTTATAATGTATGTAAAGTAAACTTAGAAGGAAGCTTTGGGGACTGGGGAACATCTGCTGACAGTAAAGGTTGAGTTCAGTCTTAAAATAAGGAACAGGAACTAAGAGACAGAATATGGAAACAAAGAATTACAGGAATATGGAAGGCCACACACAGAGATGTGCAGGAAAGAATGTGATGTTCAAGGAATTACAAATAATGTAACTGAATTATATTATGCCTAGAAGGAAGAAATGTGTAAAGATGGAACAGTATAAAGGAGCCAAGTTAGGATTTATTCATCTTACACTTTTCAAAAAACAGAATTTTAGAGAAAGGCAAAAATCAAAATTCATTAGTCCAGCCTTTACCTGAGCAAGAATCCCCTCTTACTTCACCAACAAGTGATCATATAGCTTCTCGATAAATACCTCCAAGTGAAGAGAATCCTCTACTTGTCGAGATAGAACATTCCTATTTTCAATAGCTCAAACTAGGGAGAAGCTTTCTCTTAGCTCTTGAAATAAATACATATCACTTAGTTCTAATATTGAATGTGAGCTAGTGTCCTCTGAAGTCTAAAAGTGATAAATTACTGCTCCACTCTATCCCCTCTTTCAAAAGATAAGTGGTTCAATGTATATGTCATCTATAAAATTTGAATTTTTTTTAAAATGCAGAATTCACTTTTATTGTTGATAGTATTGCTCCTTGTAGAGGGCCAGGCCAGAATTCTGGAGAAGTATACTTGAAATAAGGATACTTACAACAAGGTGTTAACTCATTGGAATTGTTGATATGATGGTTCTCTAGTTCATATTTATATTTAGTACTTAGTATGGTGATGTAATGGTTCTCTAGTTCACACATATTCAGTATGCTGTAATGATGTAATTGTAATAGGGTTTTTAAGGGCTGAGAGGACTAGAAATGAGACCTTCCATGTTTGACCATCCTCCTAGTGGCTCTCCTGCTTCCTGCCCTTCTCCATTAAGATCAAGACTGGATCAGACTGTGACAGACACAGACTGTGAAGGAGATAATAAAGACTTTAGATGCTATTCCTGACAATCCTCATGGTGTCTATCCTGCTGAGAATAAGGCACATCAGGAGCACTACAGAAAACTAGCTACAGCTTCTTACATAATTTTCTACACACTGTAAAAAAATGAAAATAGATAGGTATGTTGCCAATATTTTGAAAAATATCAATACTTTGAAATGATTTTATTTGTCAAATATTACTCTTGTATTGAGAAGTCTTAAAACAGTTAAATGCTAAGAAATACATAGATTGTCCACATGGTGCTCCAAGTAATTTATTTTTGTTTGTACTAGAAAGCAGCACCCATTTGTTAATTAAACAATCCATTCCCTGTTCTAATATTCAGATTGAAAAGTGAAATAACTTTTGGTAGGATGTAACTTCAGTCTTAAGAGTGATGGAAGCACTGCTCTGATAGAAAGACTAATCTCCTTTTTTATAATAAAAGCCTAGTGAGTCTATAGCAATTCAGCCTCATAGTGTGTTGGAGCAGAGGAAGTTTTCAATCAGGGTCTCTAACAAAAATTAAGACAAAGTTAAGCAAAGTGTTAAAGATTTTCCTTTATGGGCTACAGTATGAACAATGGAGATTCTAAACTTTTTAAAAGAGAGAAGTCTTGAGTACTAAAACAAGAATACAGTTGAAAATTAAGAAAATTAAGAAGAAAAGTTCAATTCTGGGCATGGAGTTGTAAGACAGTAATAAACTAGGGAAAAAAAAAAAAACATCCAGAAGATAGCAACTAGAATGATGGACTGGCAATACATATCACATGAAGAAAGTAGTTAAAAGAGTTAAAGATGTTCAATATATAGAAAAGAAAACAACAAAGAAATGATAGTTTTCAAGTATTTGAAGGATTGTAATTTATTTATTTATTTATTTTTAATTAAAGCTTTTTATTGTTCAAAACATATGCAAAGATTATTCTGCAACATTAGTCCTTGCAAAACTTTGTGTTCCACTGTTTCTTCACCTTTCTCCCACCCCCTCCCCTAGATAGCAAGTAGTCCAATATATGTTAAACATGGTAGAAATATGTTAAATCCAACACTGCATATATATTTATACAATTGCACTGCACAAGAAAAAGCAGAGCAAACCAGAAAAGAAAATGAAGAAAATAAAATGCAAGCAAACAACAACAAAAAGAGTAAGAATGCTATTTTGTGAATCACACTCAGTTTCATACTCCTCTCTCTGAGTATATATGGCTCTTTTGATCACAAGACCATTTGAACTGGTCTGAATCATCTCAATATTGAAGAGAGCCACAAACATCAGAATTGATCTTCATATAATATTGTTGTTGCCATGTAAAATGATCTCCTGGTTCTGCTCATTTCATTTAGCATTAGGTCATGCAAGTCTCTTCAGGCTTCTCTGAAATCATCCTACTGATCATTTCTTATAGAACAATAATATTCCATAACATTAATAAACTATAATTCATTCAACCATTCTCCAATTGATGAATATTCACTCAGTTTCCATTTTCTGGACACTACAAAAAGGATTGTCACATACATTTTTGATATATGTGGGTCTATTTCTTTCCTTTAAGATCTCTTTGGGATATAGGCTGAATAGAAACATTGCTGGGTCAAAGGTTATGCACAGTTTAATAACTTTTTGAGCATAGTTCCAAATTGCTCTTCAGAATGGTTGGATCCATTCACAATTTCACCAATAATGTATCTGTGGCCCAGTTTTCCCACATCCCCTTCAACATTCGTCATTATTTTTTCCTGTCATCTTGGCCAATCTGACAGGTGTGTCAGTATCTTGGAGTTGTCTTCATTTGCATTTCTCTGATCAATAATGACTTGGAGCACCTTTTTTATATGACTAGAGATGGTTTCAATTTCTTCATTTGAAAATTATCTGTTCATACCCTTTGACCATTTATCATTTGGAGAATGGCTTGAATGCTTATACATTTGGGTCAATTCTCTATATATTTTAGAAAAGAGAACTTTATCAGTGCACTTGGATGTTTTCCTAGTTTATTGCTTCCCTTTTAATCTTCTCTGCATTAGTTTTGTTTGTACAAATCTTTTTAACTTAATATAATCAAAATTATCTATTTTGTGTTCAATAATGATCTCCAGTTCCTTTGGTAGCAAATTTCATTCACCTCAACAGATGTGAGAGACAAATTTTCCTATATTCATCTAATTTGTTATGATATCATTCTTTATGTCTAGATCATGAACCCATTTCAAACTAATCTTTATATATGGTTTTAGGTATGGGTCAATACTTAGTTTCTACTATAGTAGTTTTCAATTTTCCAAGCAGTTTTTGTCAAATAGTGAATTCTTATCCCAAAAGTTGGGGTCTTTGGGTTTAGCAAACCAAAGCTTACTATAGACAATGACTATTTTGTCCTGTGAATCTAGTCTATTCAACTGATCAACTACTCTTTTTCTTAGCTAGTACAAAGTGGTTTGATTACCACTGCTTTATAATATAATTTTATATCTGGTATAGCTAAGCCACTTTCATTTTAATTTTTTTTTATTAATTTCCTTGAAGTTCTTGACCTTTTATTCTCCCAGATAAATTTTTTTTATTATTTTTTCTATATCTGTAAAATAATTTCTTGGGAGTTTGACTGGTATAGCACTAAATAAATATATTAATTTAGGTAGTATCATCATTTTTATTATATTTGTTCAACCTACCCAACAGCATTTGATATTTTCCCAATTGTTTAGATCTGACTTTATTTGTGTGGAAAGTGTTGTGTAGTTGTGTTCATATACTTCCTGAATTTCCCTTGGCTGATAAGTTACCAAATATATTATACTATTGACAGTTATTTTAAAAGGAATTTCTCTTTGTATCTCTTGCTGTTGGACTTTGGTGTTGTATAAAAATGCTGATGTTTCTATTGATTTATTTTGTACCCTACAACTTTGCTAAAGTTGTGAAATGTTTTTTTAGTTCATTCTCTAGGATTTTCTAAATATATCATCATATCATCTGCAAAGAGTGATAATTTGATTTCCTCATGACCTACCCTAATTCCTTTAATCTCTTTTCCTTCTCTTATTGCCAAAGCTAATATTTCTAATATAATATTGAATAGTAATGGTGATAATGGGCAAGCTTGTTTTACTTCTGATTTTATTGGGAATGGTTCTAGTTTGTCCCCATTACATATGATGCTTACTAATGGTTTTAAATAGATGCTATTGAATATTTTAAGGAAAACTCCATTTATTCCTATACTCACTAGTGTTTTTAATAGGAAAAGTTGTTATATTTTATCAAATGTTTTTTTCTGCATCTATTGAGATAATCATATGGTTTTTGTTAGTTTAGTTATTGATATAATCAATTATGCTGATAGTTTTCCTAATATTGAACTAGCCTTGTATGCCTGGTATATTTTCTACTTGGTCATGGTATATTATCCTGGGCATGACTTTCTGTAATATTTTTGAAAATATTTTATTTAATATTTTTGCATCTATATTCAATAGGGAAATTGGTCTACAATTTTTTTTCTCTGTTTTCATCCTACCTGGTTGAGCTATCAGTACCATAACTGTGCCATAAAGGAATTTGTCAGGAGTCCTTCTTTCCCTATTTTTTCAAATAGTTTGTATAGTATTGGCATTAATTTTTCTTTATATGTTTGGTAGAATTTACATGTAAATCCATTTGGCCCTGGAGAAATTTTTCTTAGGAAAATGATTAATAGCTTGTTCTACTTCTTTTTCTAAAATGAGATTATTTAAACAATTTATTTCCTCTTCTGTTGATCTTGGTGAAATATATATTGTTGTAGGTATTCTTGCATTTCACTTAGGTTATCAGATTTATTGGCATAATGTTGGGCAAAGTAACTCCTAATTATTGCTCTAATTTCCTCTTCATTGGTGGAAAGTTTTCCCTTTTTGTTTTTGAGACAATAATTTGATTTTCCTCTTTCCTTTTTTCTAATCAAATTAACTAAAGGCTGATCTATGTTGTTGGTTTTTCCACAAAACCAACTCTTAATTTTACTTATTAAATTTTCAATTTTATTAATCTCCCCCTTTATTTTTAGAATTTCAAGTTTTGTATTTGATTGGGTTTTTTTTTCTATTGTAATTGCAAATTCAAATAATTGATCTTCTCTTTCTCTATTTTATGCAAGTACCCATTTAGAGATATAAAAATTTCCCTAATAACTGCTTTGGCTGTATCCCACAAATTCTGGTATGCTTTCTCATTTATTGTCATTCTTTTGGATGAAATTATTGATTTTGTCTATTATTTGCTGTTTCACCCATTCATTCTTTAGGATAAGATTATTTAGTTTTCCATTGATTTTTGGTCTATTTTCCCCTAGCCTTTTATTAAATGTAATTTTTATTGCCTCGTGATCTAAAAAATGCATTTACTATTTCTGCCTTTCTGCATTTGATTTTGAGGCTTTTATGCCCTAATACATGGTCAATTTTTGTATAGGTTCCATGAACTGCTGAGAAAAAGTCTATTCGTTTCTTTCTCCATTCAATTTTCTCCAAAGTTCTATCTACAATAACTAACTTTTCTAAAGTTCTGTTTACCTTTTTAACTTCTTTCTTATTTATTTTGTGGTTTGATCTATCTAGTTCTGAGAGAACAAAGTTGAAATACCCCACTGGGATGATTTTGTTCTCTATTGCTTCTTGCAGCTCTCTTACCTTCTCATCTAGGTATTTATATTCTATACCATTTGGTCCACATATATTTATCATTTAGATTGCTTCATTATTTATGGTATCCTTTAGTAAGATACAGTTTCCTTCCTTATATCTTTTACGCAAATCTATTCTTTTTTCTTTTGTTTGATCTCAGATCACGATGGCTAACCCTGATGTTTTTACTTCGCCTGAAGCATAATAGATTCTGCTCCAGCCTTTTACCTTTACTATGTATGTATCACTTTGCTTTAAATGTGTTTCTTGTAAACAACATATTGTAGGATACTGTCTTTTTAGTCCAGTCTATTATCCACTTCCATTTTATGGAACAATTCACTCATTCACATTCATTGTTAAAATGACTAATTCTGTATTTCCTGCCTTTTTATTTATCAAAATTATACTTTTCTCTTTCCTTTTCCCCTTTCCCTCCTCTCCAGTATTTTGCTTATGAGAGCTTCTGCTTTATATCCCCTTCCCCTTTTTAATATCTTTGCCCTACTTATTTCTCTTTTCCTTTCTATTAGCCTCTCCCTTTCCTTTTCCTTTTTTCCTTCAACTTCCCTATAATATGAGAGAACTTTATGAAAGTAAATATGTCTAATATTCTTTCTTTGAGCCAAATCCGATGAGAGTATGATTCCACAATATTCATCCTTCCCCCTTCTTTCCCTCAATAAGTTTTCTTTTCCTGTTCATGAGATGTAATTTCTCTCACTTTACCTCCACTTTCTTCTTTTTCAGGTGAAATCCCATTTCCACCTCTAGTTTTTAATTTATTGTAATAGTAAAATCAAATTATACATGTACTTTCTACGTGTACCCATAACAGAGATATAGTTCTCAAGAGTTATTTTCTTTTTACCTTTTTATGCTTCTCTTGAGTTCTATATTTGGAGGTCACTTTTGTTGTTCAGCTCTAGTCATTTCATTAGAAATAAATTAAATTCACCTGTTTCTTTGAATGTCCATCTTCTTTTCTGAAAGAAAATGCTCAGTTTAGTGGGGTAATTTATTCTTGGCTACATTCCAAATTCCTCTGCCTTTCTGAATATTAGATTCCCATTTCTTTGATCCTTTAAGGTGGATGCTGCTAGGTCCTGAGTAAGCCTTACTCTGGCTCCTCAGTATGTTAAATGTTTCTTTCTGGCTGCCTGTAATATTTTTTTCTTGTCTGATGGTTTTGAAATTTAGCCACAATATCTCTTGGAGTTTTCATTTTGGAGGTGCTTTCAGGAGGTGATCAGTGAATTCTTTCAATAACTATTTTACCTTTTGATGCTAAAACATTGGGGCAGCCCTCTCTGATAATTTCTTGTAAGATAATGTCTAGGTTCTTTTTTCATCATGGTTTTCAGGAAGTCCAATAATTCTTAGATTATCTCTCCTAGATCTATTTTTCAGGTCAATTGTTTTCCCAAGTATGTATTTTACATTTTCTTCTATTTTTCATTTTTCTTTTTTAGTTTTGCTTGACTGATTCCTGATGTCTCATTGAGTCATTCATTTCTATTTCTTCAGTTCTGATTTTTAGTGAATCATTTTATTCATTTACCTTATTTAGTTCTTTTTGTATTAGGCTAATCGAACTTTTAGATGAATTGTTTTGTTCTATGGATTTTTTTTTTCCATTTTACAAATTTTGTTTTTCTGGGAGTTGTTTTCTTTTTTCCATTTCCACTTTCCAATAGTCAAATCTATTTTGTAAGGTGTTATATGCTTTTTCCATTTCACTAAATCTATTTTGTAAGGAGATTTCTTCAGATAATTTCTGTGGTTCATTTTCCAAATCTTCTTGTAAAGTTCTCATTTCTTTTCTCCATTTTTCTTCTAGCTCTTTTTTATGATCCTTCAAAAATTTTTTTCCAAGAGAGCCCTATGAGATGGGGACCAATTTATATCACCCTTTGGGGATTCATCTGGAGATAATCTGCTTTTAATGACCTCATAATTTGAAATCTACTCTATTCTTTCACAATAAAAATTATCTATGGTCAGAGTTCTTTTTGCTTTTTTGGCAAGGGAGATTGTTCAAACTTCCGTACAAGTGGCAGTAGCTGTGCTGGGTCAGTGCTAACTGATTTCAGGTTCTGGATGGATGTGGCCAGGTCCTGTGAAATTCACTCTTGCACTTGACCCACCTCTCTCTGTGTTTGATTGAAACAGACCTTTTCTGGAGATCTTTGAAATTATTTTCTGCTGGTAATCTGTTACATTTCCAATATTTGTGGGTTTTGTCAGATCAGAACTAATTCAGAGGCTGGATTTGCTAGTTAGTCTAAGGGTCATGGGAAGAGCTCAGAAAAAGACATGTGTCCTCTCCACCATCTTGGCTCCACATCCTAAGGATGGTAGTTTAGAAAAAGGATTGGACTTGGGCTTCTTGTTCCTACAAAGTGAGAACTAGGTTGATCCATTACTTTTAATTCCTTATACAATATATCTTTCAAATCTTCTTTAGTCCCCAAAATAAGATGTTCTTTTTATCCAAAGTCAAGGGGATACATAGTTAGGATGAAGTCTGAAAGAAATTTAATCCCTCACGCCTTATCTTAGGGAGATTCACTTTTCCCTTCCTTTTCTGGTTACTTAATATTGAAGTATAATACTTTAATACTTTGGTGGATTTATTATCTCTCTGGCATGAAAATACTCCTTTTATGTAGTTACAATACAATCATTCATAGTTTTTCATTGGTATCTTCTTCCTATATTTTGTTTTTTTTTCAATTCAGTACAATTCTTTGTGGTTGCCATTGGGGATTTCTGGGGAAAGATATTGGAGTTATTTGCCCTTTTCTTCTTCATTGGATTAAAGCAAAAAGAAGTTGACTTGCTCAAAGTAGCACATCTAGTTAGTGTCTGAGGCCAGATTTGACTTAAGGTTTTCCTGGCTACAGGTAAAATTCAGTATTCACTGGGGCACTTTGCTGCCTCACTCTCCATATATCATTTCATAAATTCAAGATTTCACCATAATATGAATAACTTTGTCATTATATTAATATTTTATCAATACTGGATCAATATTTGGTCTGCCAAGAGTCAAGTGATTCAGAGCTAGCTAGGAGGTACCACTCACAAAGCATTGTACCTGTAGTTAGGGACACTTAAATTTTAATTTATCCTTAAATACTCAGTAGCTGTGTGACCTTGGACAAGTTTATTTAGTTTCTATTTACCTCAGTTTTCTCAACTGTAAAATAAAATGTCATAATTGCACCTACTTTCCAGAGTTGTTGTGAGGATCATTTTAAATAATATTTGTAAAGTATTAACAGTGCTTGATACATAGTAAGTATATAATAAATATTTATTACTTTCCCTTTCATCTTCTATTATCTCTCACTATTATTTTCTGATTGGCCCACCTCTTATGAAATTTAAAGAACTCATAGACTTATGATATACTTGAAATTTTTGATAGCACTTTCATATCCACTTGATCTTTACAATAACCATAAGATTTTAGCAGGACAAGTATCACAATTTACATCTTACAAATAACTTGAAAATCATTTGGGAGAAATGATTTTCTATAAATCATATGGGTAAGAAAATAATGGAAACAGTAACCAGACTAAGGTAACTTGGTATAGTTTCTTTTGGGGAGCAATTGCTAACTGGGTATTAAGTCTTCTTTTAAGCCAATCTTTATTAATTACACAAACACATACCCACACATCCATAATGCATAACTATAATTTTCCTTTGGTCATCAGTTATGCCACTGTCTTCCCCAGGTATGTAATTCCTTTATAGTCTTCATTAGATTATTGGTCTTTCCTTAAATTATTCCCCCAATATCCTGTTTTATATATAAATGATGGTAAAAAGGGCAAGTAAGTGAAAGAGAATATTTTTAATAACTTTAAAATTCATTCATTCACTCATGAATCCTATCCTACTGAAACGCTCACAGGATGAAGGGTGAGAAGTATAGTCATATGCTAGAGAGTGGAGTTTCTCTGAACTATGGATTATAGATGTCTTTCCTGTCATTACTTTAAACTTCAGCTTCTCTTCTAAAAGAATTCTCAATTACCTCTTCCATAATGATTCCTATAGATGGGCACTTACCCTTTTTTATGTTAAAAATTATATATACAAAATGTGGAAATTATCAAGAGAGATAGATGTAGGATCCTATGCCCTCTGAAAGAGAAGAGAAGACTGAAGAAAACTGTTTCAAAACAAATAAGTTATTAAATAGAGGGTAGCAGATATAAAAACTTTCACCAAAATTAGAAAAGAAAATCGACTTAAATATAATATTAGGGATTTCTGCTAGCAATAAAATATAATTTACTCTTTCTAAAATATTTCACATTAGAATGGTTTCCTATTAGTACTGATATCTGTAAAATCTCCTTTTTGATGCTAAATTCATAGAAAGCATAACCTTTGAAATAATTTTTAATTACCAACCATGACATTCTGTTTTTTTATTGTTCATCTATTTCTCCTACTCCTTGGACTTTTTTTTTCAAATGCTATTGATTCTGTGTTCTTCTTGCACATTTTTTCACCTTTGGCTTTTCTAATAATTTTTATACTTTTACCTGTCTGAATTCTCCTCAGTCTCTTATTAGTTCATAATCTTTGTCCTGTCCCTACAACAAGAATGTCCCTTATGTTTTCTATGACAGGCCCTCTTCTCTTTCTACATCATTTCTCCTGGGTCTTTTTAGTTCTAAGCTGTTCAATTACTCCTCTATTCTTAAGCATATGCCATCAATTTTATATATTCAGTTCATTCTCTCCTGATTATCAGTACTGTATTCACAATTCTTTCAAGTCAATTTTTTTACTCAACATACCAAATTAATATTGGGCCAACACCTTAAATTCAACATGTTTATGCCTAAATTCATTGTTTTTCTTAATATCTTCTCTCCCAATTTCCCTAGGGCAACAACACTTCCAATTACCCAAACTTTTTTGAAGTAAATCTTCTCTTTTAATCTTTGTATCCAATATTAAACAAAGCCTGTTAATTCTAAGACAATCATATTTCTTTTATACACCTTCATTTTCTCTAGAAACATAATCCAATACCCTTTGATCCAAAAGTGTTATTACTGGGCCTATCTCCCAAAGAGATCTTAAAGGAGGGAAAAAGGACCTGTGTGTGCAAAAATGTTTGTGACAGCACTTTTCATAGTGACTAGACACTGGAAATTGAATGGATGTCCATCAATTGGAGAATGGCTGAGTAAATTATGGTATATGAATGTTATGGAATATTATTGTTCTGTAAGAAATGACCAGTAGGACAAATATAGAGAGACTTGGAGAGATTTACATGAACTGATGCTAAGTGAAATGAGCAGAACCAGGAGATCATTAAACACTTCAACAACAATACTATATGAGGATCAATTTTGATGGAAGGGGCTATCTTCAGCAATGAGAGGATCCAGCTCAATTCCAATTGATCAGTATGAACAGAACCAGCTACACCCAGCAAAAGAACACTGGGAAATGAGTGTGGACCACAACATAACATTTACATTATTACTGTTATTGTTTACTTTCATTTTTGTTTTTCTCCCCAGGTTATTTTTACCTTTTTAAATCCGATTTTTCTTGTGCAACAAGAGAACTGTATAAATATTTACACATATATTGTATTTAAGATATACTTTAACATGCTTAACATGTATGAGATTACTTTCCATCTAGGGGAGGAAGTGGAGGGAAGAAAGAGAAAAATTGGATCAGAAGTTTGCAAGGGTCATTGTTGAAAAATTAACCATGCACATATTCTGTCAATAAAATGCTATAATTAAAAAAACACAAAACCCCCAAAACAAAACAAAACAAAAAAAGAAACATAATCCAAATGCTAATTCTGAATCATATACGACACCTTAGGTGACACAGTGAATAGAACTCTGGACCTGGGGAATAAAGATCTGGATTTAAATGTGGTCTCATTTATTTACCAGATATTTGATCCTAGGAAAGCTCATTAGCCTTTTTCTGCTTCAGTTTCCTCAGCTTAGAATGAGAATTATAATAGTACTTTCCAGAGTTGTTGTGAGATTAAAATGAGTTTTGTAAAGTGTGATATAAATTTTAATCATTATTATTAAAAAAAATTGTCAATGAGCCTGATTGGTCTCTGTCCCCTGAATAAAAACATTTTTAAATTCAACACTTTCCACAAAGGCCAAAAACAGGTCTCTATAGCAAGAATCTGACTGTGTCACTCTCTGGATAGAAATCCTTTACTCTGGAGGAGTCTTCTCTTTAAAACCTTCTGAGATTCTTTTCCCCCTCCAACCAATGTTAGTATTTTTCTCTTATGTGCTATAATGCCATAATATTTTGATTTATTATGTAACAGTATTACATTTCATCTAATATTATAATTATTTCCATTCATCCTTCCAGCTCCCACCACCATATCCCATAAATATAAACTCTGTAAAATATAAGTACTTTGCAGGGACTGTTTGTGTTTTATCTTAGAATTCCACAATACCTAGCCTAGCATAGTGAATACTATTATAAAGTGTTTTCTAATATTATTTATGATCAAATTTTACATCACCTTTATTACTGAATTTACTCTTTCTTTTCCTTTTACTCAAGGAGTCATCTTGTAGCAATGGATAAAAATCTACAAAGAAGAAAAGAAGAAGAGGGAAATAAAACTATCCATATCAACTGTCTGGCAGTCTATTCAGTATTATTTCAGAGCTCTTCATTTTTGGAAAGAAGTGAGGTAGATCCATTTTCTGAACTATTTTCCAGTAGTGAGTTATTCAACCATTGTAATTATGCAAAGTTCAATTTCTCATTTCATTGTTGTTCTTTCCATTTACATATATTTATATGTATATATATATATATACATATTTTTCATTACAAAGAGTTTTCTCATCATTTCATCTCCCACAAATTTATAGGTCCATAGAAATTTGCTCAATGAATGAATGCATAAATGAAACAACCTCCAAGAGTGTGGGAAGAAACAGAGCCAATTCTAGGAAATTACTTTAACATGCCATTGTGGCGATGTGAAAAGAATATATTATTTTGGAATTTAGGAACACGGAAAGATTGTTAGCATTTGCTGGTTGATGCATTGAATTTGAATCAACTCAAAAGAGGGAAAAGTAAGACCATACACGGATCTAGTATATTTTACTGAGTTTTCTCAGAACATTTTATTGTTATGGGTGCTTCTTTGTGACATTTCCTTAGTATACAAAGCAGAGCTGAAGTAAGGATGTGTGTGTGTGTGTGTGTAGGTATTTGTAGGCCTTTGCTATGCTTATGAGGTCAGTTTTCTTTCTTTTTTGATACTCATTTTTATTAAAGTATTTTTTATTTTTAAAATATATGCAAAGATAATTTTTCAACACTGACCCTTGAAAAACCTTGTGTTCCAATTTTTCCCCTCTTAACCTGACCCCCTCCCCTAGATGGCATATTAATATGTTATATTTTTACATGATAAATACGTTAAAATATATGTTAAATCCATTATACACATACATATTTATACTATTGTCTTGCTGCACAAGAAAAATCAGATCAAAAAGGGAAAAAATTAAAAAGAAAATAAAATTCAAGCAAACTACAAAAAAGAGTGAAAATGTTATATTATGATCTACCCTCAGTTTCAATAATTCCCTCTCTGGGTGTAGATGGCTCTGATTATCAGAAGATCCTTGGAACTGGCCTGAATCATCTCATCGTTGGAAAGAGCCAAGTCTATCACATAATCTTCTTGCCATGTACAATCTCTTGGCTCATTTCACTTCGCATTATTTCATGTGTCTCCAGGCCTCTCTAAAATCATCCTGCTGATCATTTCTTATAGAACAATAATGTTCCCTAACATTCATATACCATAACTTTTCAGCCATCGTTCAACTGATGGGTATTCACTCAGTTTCCAGTTTCTTTCTACTATAAAAAAGGCTGCCACATTTTGGCACATATAAGTCTATTTCCCTCTTTTAATATCTCCTTGGGATATAACCCCAATAGAGACACTGATGGATCAAAGGGTATGTACAGTTTGGGTATAGTTCCAAATTGCTCTCCAGAATGGCTGGATCTATTCACAATTTTACCAATAATGTATTAGTCAAATTTTTCCCACATCCCCTCCAACATTCATTATTATATTTTCCTGTCATTTTAGCCAATCTGAGAGATGTGTAAAGTTATCTCAGAGGTGTGCCTTAATTTGTATTTCTCTGATCAATAATGATTTAAAGCTCCTTTTCATATGACTAGAAATAGTTTTAATTTCTTCACCTGAAATGAGTCATTTCTCTCTATATTTTAGAAATGTGGCCTTTGCATGTAAAAATATTTTCCCAGTTTATTTCTTCCTTTCTAATCTTGTCTACATTGGGTTTGTTTATACAAAACCTTTTTAACTTAAACAAAATTACATATTTTGTGATCAATAATGATCACAAATTCTTTCCTCCTCCACAGTCCTGGGAGGTAAACTATCCTAGGTTTCTCTATTTTTTTTTATACTATCATTTTTTATATTTACATCATGGACCAATTTTGACCTTATCTTGGTATAGGGTGTTAAGTCTGGGTAAATGTTTTGTTTCTGCCATACTAGTTTCCAATGTTTTTAGCAGATTTTGCAAAATAGTGAGTTTTATTCTAAAAGTGGGATCTTTAAGCTTGTCAAACACTAAATTGCTCTAGTTATTGATTATTTTCTCCTGTGAACCTAACCTATCTCACTGATCTACTATCTATTTCTTAGCCAGTACCAAATGATTTTAGTAACCACAGCTCTACAATAGTAGTTTTAGGTAGGGTAAAGCTAAGCCATTTTCATTTCCATTTTTTTCATTGATTCCCTTGAAATTCTTGATTTTTTGTTCTTCCAGATGAACTTTGTTATTATTTTTTTCTAGATCTATAAAGTAATTTCTCAGGGGTTTGATTGGTATGACACTAAATAGGTGGGTTAATTTAGGTAGTATTGTCAGTTTAATTATATTTTCTAAGCTTACCATTTTCCAATTGATTCGATCCAACCTTATTGGTGTGAAAAATGTATTGTAATTGTGTTCATATACTTTCTGACTTTCCCTTGGCAGATAGAATCCCAATTATTTTATATTATACACAGTTGTTTTAAATGAGATTCCTTATGTATCTCTTGCTGTTGGATTTTGTTGGTAATATATTAAATAAATGCTGATGTTTTATGTGGACTCATTTTTTTATCCTGCAACATTGTTAAAAGTTGTGAATTGTTTCTAGTAGTTTTTCAGTTGATTTTTAGGGTTTTCCAAGCATACCACAATACCATCTGCAAAGAGGGATAATTTGATTTCCTCGTTACCTACTCTTATTCCTTTAATCTCTTTTTCTTCTGTTATTGACAAAACTAAAATTTCTAATGTAATATTGAATATTTTAATGGTGATAGTGGGCAAGCTTGTTTCACCCCTGATCTTATTGAGAATGGTTCTAGTTTGTCCCCATTACATATGATGCTTGCTATTGATTTTAAATAGATGCTATTGAGCATTTTAAGGAAAACTCTATTCATTCCTCTACTCGTTAGTGTTTTTAATAGGAATAGGTGTTGGATTTTATCAATTTTTTTCTACATCTATTGAGATAATCATATGATTTTTGTTAATTTGATTAATGATATAATAATTTATGCTAATAGTTTTCCTAATATTGAACCAGAACTGCATTACTAGTATAAATTGTACTTGTTCATAGTGTATTTTCCTGGGCATGATTTTCTGTAATCTATTTGATAATATTTTATTTAAGATTTTTGCATCAATACTCATTAGGAAAATTGATCTATAATTTTCTTTCTCCTTATCTGGTTTAGGTATAAGAACCATATATGTGTCATAAAAAAATTTGGTAGGAATCCTTCTTTTCCTATTTTTTTCAAATAATTTATATTGTATTGGAATTAATTGTTCTTTAACTGGTTAGAATTTACGTGTAAATCCATCTGACCCTAGAGATTTTTTCTTAGGGATCTGATAAATGGCTTGTTCTGTGTCTTTCCTCTTCTATTAACATGGGCCATTTGTATTTTTGTAGATATCACTCTATTTCACTTAGATTGCCAAATTTATTGATATATAGCTGGGCAAAATAACTCCTAATTACCTGTTTGATGGTAGAAAGTTCTCCCTTTTCATTTTTGAGACTAATAGTTTGAATTAACTAAATATTTATTTATTTTGTATTTTTTTCATAAAACAAACTTTTAGTTTTACTTATTAATTCAACAGTTGTCTTAATTCAATTTTATTAATCTCCCCTTTTATTTTCAGAATTTCAAATTTGGTATTTAATTGAGGGTTTTCGATTTGTTCTTTTTCTAGTTTTTTAAATTGTAACCCCAATTCATTGAACTTCTCTTTTTCTATTTTATGCAAGTGAGCATCTAGAGATATAAAATTTCTCCTAATAACCACTTTGGCTGTAACCCACAAATTTTGTTATGTTGTCTCATTATTGTCATTCTCTTGAATGAAGTTATTGATTGTGTCTAAGTTTTGTTGCTTCACCCATTTATTTTTTAGGATTAGATTATTTAATTTCCAATTAATTTTTGGTTTATTTTCCCCTGGCCTTTTATTGCAAGTGATTTTTATTGCATCATGAAAAAAAATGCATTTACTATTGCTGTCTTTCTGCATTTGATTTTGAGGTTTTTATGCCCTAACACATAGTCAATTTTTGTATAAGTTCCATGAACCACCAAGAAACAAGTATATTCTTTTTTGTCTTCATTCAGTTTTCTCTAAAGATTTATCATACCTAAACTTTCTAACATTTTGTTTACCTCCTAAACTTCTTTCTGATTTATTTTGTGTTTCAATTTATCTAGTTCTGATAGCGCAAGTTTGAAATCCCCACTACTACAGTTGTGTTTTTTATTTCTTCTTGCAGCTCTCTTACCTTCTCCTCTATGTACTTGGTTGCTATTCCCCTTAGTGTATATATGTTTACTATTCAATTTGCTTCATTATCTATGGTACCCTTTAGTAACATATAGTTTCCTGCTTTATCTCATGTAATTAGGTCTATTTTTGCTTTTGCTTGATCTGAGATCAGGATGGCTACCCCTGGTTTTATTTACTTCACCTGAAGCATAATAAAGTCTACTCCAGCCATTAATCTTTACACTGTATGTATCACTCTGCTTAAAATGTGTTTCTTGTAAAAAAATATATTGTAGGATTCTGCTTTTTAATCCAGTCTGCTGTCCACTTCTGTTTCATGGGAGAGTTTATCCCATTCACATTCATATTCATAACTAATTCTGTATTTCCTACCATCTTACTTACCCCAAAGTATGCTATTTCCTTTCCTTTTCCCCTTCTCTTTTCCCCAGTATTTTGCTTCTGACCATCACCTCCCACAAATAGCCCATCCCCTTTATAGCCCCCCTTTTGTACACCTTTCCAAAATACTTTTGTTTTCCCTTCTATTAACCCCTTTCATTTCTCCTTATAATATCAATATTTTCACCAAGTGATATATTATCTAAATTCCTAAAGGAAAAGTTCAAAGAGCTGCAAGAAGAAATTATACTAATGGGAGATCTCAATCTTGCTCTCTCAGAACTAGACAGATGAAACCACAAAATAAATAAGAAAGAAGTGAAGGAGGTAAATTGAATACTTGAAAAGTTAGCTATGATAGACCTTTGGAGACAATTGAATGGAGACAAAAAGAGTACACTTTCTTCTGAGTGGTTCATGGAACTAACCATGTATTGGGACACAAAACTCTCAAAATCAAATGCAGAAAGGCAGAAATAGTAAATGCACTTTTTAAGATCATGAGGCAATAAAAATTACATTCAATAAAAGCCCAGGAAAATAGACCAAAATCAGTTAGAAACTAAATAATCTCATCCTAAAGAATGAATGGGTGAAACAACAAATCTTAGACACAATCAATAATTTCATCCAAGAGAATGACAATAATAAGATAGCATACTAAAATTTATGGAATGCAGCTAAAGCAGTTATTAGGGGAAATTTTATATCTCTATATGGGTACTTGCATAAAATAGGGAAAGAAAAGATCAATGAATTGGGCTTGCAATAAAAAATGCTAGAAAAAGAAGAAATTAAAAACCCCCAATCAAATACCAAAACTGAAATTCTAAAAATAAAAGGAGGGATTAATAAAATTGAAAGTAAAAAAAAAACTATTAAAATAATAAATAAAACAGAGGTGGTTTTTATGAAAAAAAAACTAAAATAAATAAACCTTTATTTAATTTGATTAGAAAAAGTAAAGAGGAAAATCAAGTTGTTAGTCTCAAAAATGAAAAGGGAGAACTTTCCACCAACAAAGAGGAAATTATTGCAATAATTAGGAGTTATTTCGCCCAACTTAATGCAAATAAATTTGATGACCTAAGTGAAATGGAGAAATACCTGTACAAATATAGACTGTCCAGATTGACAAAAAAAGGAAATAAATTACTTAAATAGTCCTATTTTAGAAAAAAAAATAGAACAAACTATTAATCAATTCCCTAAGGAAAAAATCTCCTGGGCCAGATGGATTTACATGAGAATTCTACTAAAAATTTTAAAGAACAATTAAGTCTATTAGTATATAAATCATTTGAAAAAAAATAGGGAAAGAAGGAGTCCTACCAAGTTCCACTTGTCACAGACATGGTATTGATAGCTCAAACAGATGAAAACAGAGAAAGAAAATTATAACCTAATTTTGCTTATGAATATTGATGTAAAAATCTTAACTAAAATATTAGCAAACAGATTACAGAAAATCATCCCCAGGATAATACACTATAACCAAGTAGGATTTATATGAGGAATACAGAGCTGTTTCAATATTAGGAAATTTATTAGCAAAATTCACTATATTAATAACCAAATTAACAAAACCTTATGATTATCTCAATAATGCAGAAAAAGCATTTGATAAAATCCAACATCCATTCCTATTAAAAACACTAGAGAGTATAGGAATAAGTGGACTTTTCCATGGAAAAGTCAGTAGCATCTATTTAAAACAATCAGCAAGCATCACATGAAATGGTGATATATTAGAACCATGATATATTAGAACCATTCCCAATAAGATCAGGGGGGTGAAACAAGGTTGCCCACTATCACCATTACTATTCAAATATTGTATTAGAAATATTAGCTTTGGTAATAAGAGAAGAAAAAGAGATTAACGAAATTAGGGTAGGTCATGAGGAAACCAAATTATTATTCTTTGCAGATAATATGCTGGTAAACTTAGAGAACCCTAAAAAATCAACTAAAAACTGATATAAATAATCCACAGCTTTAACAAACTTACTGGATACAAAATAAATCCACATTAATTATCTGCATTTTTATACATCACACAAAAATCCAACAGCAAGTGATACAAAGAGAAATTCCATTAAAAATAACTGTCGATAGTATAACATATTTGCAGTTCTATTTGCCAAGGGAACTATATGAACAAAACTACAAAACCACCACCACCAATAAAGTCACCATATAAATAATAAATAAAAAAACCCACCAAAATAAAACCACCAACCTTTCCACACCAATAAAGTCAGATTCAAACAACTGGAAAAATATAAAATGTTCTTGGATAGGTCGAGCAAATATAATGCAAATGACAATACTTGCTAAACTAATCTATTTATTTAGTGGTATACCAATCAGATTCCCAAGAAACTATTTTACTGACCTAGAAAAATAACAATAAAAATTATCTGGAAGAACAAAAGGCCAAGAATTTCAAGGGAATTAATGAAAAAAATGCAAATGAAGATAACCTAGCTGTACCAGATCTAAAACTCTATTTTAAAGCATTTGGTACTGGCTAAGAAATAGAGTAGTCCATCAGTGGAATAGGTTAGGTTCGCAGTAAAAAAATAGTCAATAACTATAGCAATCTAGTGTTTGACAAACCCAAAGACCCTACCTTTTGGGATAAAAACTTACTGTATGAAAACAAAACTGCTGGGAAAATTGGAAACTAGTATGGCAGAAACAAAGTATTTACCCATACCTAATAATGTATAACAAGATAAAGTCAAAATTGCTCCATGATCTAAACATAAAGAATATTATAAATAAATTAGAAGAACATAGGATAGTTTACTTCTCTGAAGTGTGGAGGAGGAAGGGATTGATGAGCAAAGAAAAACTAGAGATCATTATTGAACACAAACTAGATAATTTTGATCATATTAAGTAAAAAGGTTTTTGTACAAATAAAACTAATGCAGACAAGATTAGAAGGAAAGCAATAAATTGGAAAAACACTTTTACATTCAGAGGTTCTGATAAAAGTCTTATTTCTAAAACACAGAGAGAATTGACCCACATTTATAAGAATTCAAGCCATTCTCCAACTGATATATGGTCAAAGGATATGAATAGACAATTTTCAGATGAAGAAATTGAAACTATTTCTAATCATATGAAAAGGTGCTCTAAATCACTATTGATCAGAGAAATGCAAATTAAGACTACTCTGAGATACCACTACATACTTCTCATATTGGCTAAGATGACAGAAAAAGATAATGATGAATGTTGGAGGAGATGTGAGAAAACTGGGACACTAATACGTTATTGGTGGAATTGTAATGGATCCAACCCTTCTTGAAAGCAATTTGGAATTATGCTCAAAAAGTTATTAAACTGTACATATCCTTTGGTTCAGCAATGTTTCTACTGGACTTATATCCCAAGGAGATGTTAAAAGAGGGAAATGGAACTATATGTGTAAAAATGTTTGCGGCAGTGATTTTTGTAGTAGAAAGAAACTGGAAACTGAATGGATAACCATCAGTTGAAGAATGGCTAAAAAGTTATTACCATAACTTTTACCACATTACCATAACATATAAATGTTAGAGAATGTTATTGTTCCAGAAGAAATGATCAGTAGGGTGATCTACAGAAGAGAGAGGATTATGGGAACTGAATGTGATTCACAACATAGTATTTTCACACTTTTTGGTGTTATTTGCTTGCATTTTATTTTGTTTCTCTTTTTTCTTGTGCAGCATGATAATTGTATAAATATGTGGCATATATTGAATTTAGCATATATTTCTACTATGTTTAACATATATTGGACTACTTTTCATCCAGGGGCTGACATGGGGAAGGGGAGGAAATTGGAGCACAAGGTTTTGCAAGGGTTAATGTTGAAGAATTGTCCACACATATGTTTTGAAAAATAAAAAGCTTTAATAAAAAAAGAACTATGTGCAGATGCATGCCTTTAGGGCTGCATGCCCTAAGTGTTGCTTTCACTTATTGTCTCAGGCAAAAGTTTCTTTTTTTAACTTGACCTTGGAGCTCATGTAATCCTATATTTTCCTTTTCAAATGAAAAAAGGAAGAGCCATAAAGGTTGAGGACAAGTTGAGGATTACATGAATATTACATTATAAAAATAGTACTCAAACACTAATCTTTCTGAACTTTGGGAGATGACTAAGAACCATTACATTGAATTCCCAATCCTGATATTTTTGCGTGCCTGCATTTTGGATTTCCTTCACAGGCTAATTGTACAATATTTCAGAGTCGAATTTTTTTGTACAGCAAAATAACGGTTTGGTCATGTATACTTATCATGTTTCTAATTTATACTTTAATATATTTAACATCTACTCATCATCCTGCCATGTAGGGGAGGGGATGGGGGGAAGGAGGGGAAAAATTGGAACAAAAGGTTTATCAATTGTCAATGCTGTAAAATTACCCACACATATAACTTGTAAATAAAAATCTATTAAAACAAACAAACAAACAAAAAAACTAGCCTTAATTACTTTTTTTTAAATTTAGTCTTATATTAGTACCTTTATTATTATTATTAACTTTTTATTGACAGAACCCATGCCAGGGTAATTTTTTTTACAACATTATCTCTTGCACTCACTTCTGTTCCAATTTTTCCCCTCTCTCCCTTCATCCCCTCCCCTAGATGGCAAGCAGTCCTATATATGTTAAATATGTCACAGTATATAGTAGATACAATATATGTGTGCAGAACCAAACAGTTCTCTTGTTGCACAGGAAAAATTGGATTCAGAAGGTAAAACTAACCCAGGAAGAAAAACAAAAATGCAAACAGTTTACATTCATTTCCCAGTGTTCTTTCTTTGAATGTAGCTGCTTCTGTCCATCATTGATCAATTGAAATTGAGTTAGGTCTCTTTGTCAAAGAAATCCACTTTGATCAGAATACATCTTCATACAGTATCATTGTTGAAGTATATAATGATCTGGTTCTGCTCATTTCACTTAGCATCAGTTCATGTAAGTCTCGCTAAGCCTCTCTGTATTCATCCTGCTGGTCATTTTTTACAGAACAATAATTTAATTCCATAACATTCATATACCACAATTTACCCAACCATTCTCCAATTGATGGGCATCCATTCATTTTTCAGTTTCTAGCCACTACAAACAGGGTTGCCACAAACATTTTGGCACATACAGGTCCCTTTCCTTTCTTTAGTATCTCTTTGGAGTATAAGCCCAGTAGTAGCACTGCTGGGTCAAAGGGTATGCACAGTTTGATAACTTTTTGGGCATAATTCCAGATTGCTCTCCAGAATGGTAGGATTCAGTCACAACTCCACCAACAATGCATCAGTGTCCCAGTTTTCCCGCATCCCCTCCAACATTCATCATTATTTTTTCTTGTAATCTTAGCCAATCTGATAGGTGTGTAGTGGTATCTCAGAGTTGGCTTAATTTGAATTTCTCTGATCAATAGTGATTTGAAACACTCTTTCATATGAGTGGTAATAGTTTCAATTTCATCATCTGAAAATTCATGTCCTTTGACCATTTATCAAATGGAGAATGGCTTGATTTCTTATTAATTAGAGTAAATTCTCTATATATTTTGGAAATGAGGCCTTTATCAGAACCTTTAACTGTGAAGATATTTTCCCAGTTTGTTGGTTTCTTTCTAATCTTGTTTGCATTAATTTTGTTTGTACAAAAGCTTTATTATTTCATGTAATCAAAATTTTCTATTTTGTGATTAATAATGGTCTCTGGTTCATCTTTGGTCACAAATTTCTTCCTCCTCCACAGGTCTGAGAGATAAACTCCCTGATGTTCCTCTAATTTATTTATAATCTTGTTTTTTATGCCTAAATCATGGATCCATTTTGATCTTATGTTGGTATATGGTGTTAAGTATGGGTCCATGCCTAATTTCTGCCATACTAATTTCCAGTTATCCCAGGAGTTTTTGTCAAATAATGAATTCTTATCACAAAAGTTAGGATGTTTGGGTTTGTCAAACATTAGAATGCTGTAGTTGACTATTCTGTCTTGTGAATCTAACATGTTCCACTGATCAACTAATCTATTTCTTAGCCAATACCAAATGGTTTTGGTGACTGCTGCTTTATATAGTTTTAGATCAGGTACAGCTAGGCCACCTTCATTTGATTTTTTTTTCATTAATTCCCTTGAGATTCTCAACATTTTATTATTCCATATGAATTTTGTTGTTATTTTTTTCTAGATCATTAAAATATTTTCTTGGAAGTCTGATTGGTATAGCACTAAATAGATAGATTAGTTTAGGGAGTATTGTCATCTTTATTATATTTGCTCGGCCTATCCAAGAACACTTAATATTTTTCCAATTATTTAAGTCTGACTTTGTGTGGAAAGTTTTTTGTAATTTTGCTCATATAATTCCTGAATTTCCTTTGGTAGATAGATACCCAAATATTTTATTCTGTCAACAGTTATTTTGAATGGAATTTCTCTTTGTATCTCTTGCTGTTGGATTTTGTTGGTGATGTATAAAAATGCTTAGGATTTATGGGGATTTGTTTTGTATTCTGCAACTTTGCTAAAGTTATAGGTTATTTCTAATAGCCTTTTAGTAGAATCTCTGGAGTTCTCTAGGTATAAGATCATATCATCTGCAAAAAGTGATAGTTTGGTTTCCTCATTGCCTACTCTAATTCTTTTAATCTTTTTCTTGACTCTTATTGCCGAGGCTACTGTTTCTAATACAATATTGAATAATAATGGTGATAGTGGGCAACCTTGCTTCACTCCAGATCTTACTGGAAAAGGTTCCAGTTTTTCCCCATTGCATATGATGCTTACTGATGGTTTTAAATATATACTCCTGAGTATTTTAAGGAAAAGTCCATTTATTCCTATACTCTCAAGTGTTTTTATTAGGAATGGATGTTGGATTTTATCAAATGCTTTTTCTGCATCTATTGAGATGATCATATGGTTTTTGTTAGTTTGGTTATTGATATAGTCAATTATGCTAATAGTTTTCCTAATATTGAACCAGCCCTACATTCCTGGTATAAATCCTATTTGGTCATAGTGTATTATCCTGGGGATGATTTTCTGTAATCTTTTTGCTAATATTTTATTTAAAATTTTAGTATCAATATTCATTAGGGAGATTGGTCTATAATTTTCTTTCACTGTTTTCATCCTATCTGGTTTAGGTATCAGTACCATGTCTGTGTTGTAAAAGGATTTTGGTAGGACTCCTTCAATCCCTATTTTTTCAAATAGTTTATATAACAATGGAGTTAATTGTTCTTTAAATGTTTGCTAAAGTTCACATGTAAATCCATCTGGTCCTGGGGATTTTTTCTTAGGGAGTTGGTTAATAGCTATTTCTTTTTCTAAGATGGGGCTGTTTAGGATATTTACTTCTTCCTCTGTTAATCTGGGCAAGCTATATTTTTGAAGGTATTCTTCCATTTCATTTAAATTGTCGAATTTATTGCCATAAAGTTGGGCAAAGTAATTCCTAATTACTGTTCTAATTCCTCTTCCTTAGTGGCGAGTTCTCCCTTTTCATTTTTAAGACTAACAATTTTATTTTCCTCTTTCCTTTTTGAAATCAGATTTACTAAGAATTTGTCTATTTTGTTGGTTTTTTCATAGAATCAACTCTTAGTTTTATTAATTCAATAGTTTTTTTTAACTTTCAATTTTATTGATCTCTCCTTTTATTTTTAGAATTTCAAGTTTAGTGTTTGACTAGGGTTTTTAAATTTGTTCCTTTTCTAGCATTTTTAGTTGCAAGCCCAATTCGTTGACCTTCTCTTTCTCTATTTTATGCAAGTAGGCCTCTAGAGATATGAAATTTCTCCTTATTACCACTTTGGCTGCATCCCACACATTTTGGTATGATGTCTCATTATTGTCATTTTCTTGGGTGAAATTATTAATTATGTCTATGATTTGCTGTTTCATCCAATCATTCTTTAGTATGAGATTATTTAGTTTCCAATTATTTTTTGGCCTACTTTCCCCTGGCTTTTTGTTGAATGTAATTGTTATTGCATTGTGGTCTGAAAAGGATGCATTTACTATTTCTGCCTTACTGCATTTGAGCTTGAGGTTTTTATGTCCTAACATATGGTCGAGTTTTGTATAGATTCCATGAACTGCTGAAAAGAAAGTGTACTCCTTTCTGTCTCCATTTTGTTTTCTCCAGAGATCTATCATATCTAACTTTTCTAGTATTCTATTTACCTCTTGACTTCTTTCTTATTTGTTTTGTGGTTCGACTATCTAATTCTGAGAGTGCGAGGTGGAGATCTCCCACTATTATAGTTTTGCTATCTATTTCTTCTTGTAGATCTCTTAATTTCTCTTTTAAGAATTTAGATGCTACACCACTTGGTGCATATATGTTTAATATTGATATTGTTTCATTATCTATGCTACCCTTTAGCAAGATATAGTGCCCTTCCTTATCTCGTTTAATTGGATCAATTTTTGCTTTTGCTTGATCTGAGATCAGCTTTTTTGACTTCACCTAAAGCATAGTAGATTTTGCTCCAACCTCTTACCTTTACTCTGCATCTATCTCCCTGCTTCTGGTGTGGTTCCTGTAAACAACATATTGTAGGATTCTGGCTTTTTAATCCATTCTGCTAACTGCTTCCTCTTTATGGGGGAATTTACCCCATTCACATTTATGGTTAAAATTACCATTTCTGTATTACTTGTCATCTTGTTAACCCCTGTTTATGCTTTTCTCCCTTCTTTCCCCCTTACCCCCCTTCCCAGTATTAAACTTGTGAGCACCCCTTGCTTCTCACAGCCCTCCCTTTTTAGTATCCCTCCTCCCCACCTTAGAGTTCCTCTCCCTATCTTACTCCTTTCCTTCACAGTTTCCGTATTCCCTTCTGCTTAGTTTATTCCTTCCTTTTTCACTTTTCCCTTCTCACTTTTCAATCAGATGGGAGAAGCTTCACCATAAATTGAATATGTCTAAATTTTTTTTTTCTTTTAAAGCCAATTCTGATGGCAGTAGAATACCCACTATATCCACCCCCCTCCATTCTTTCTCTCAGATATAATAGGTTTCCTTTGCCTCTTTGTGAGATATAGTACCCCCACTTTACCCTTTTTCTGGTACAATTTCCTTTCCACTTCTAATTTCTAGAACAAGGTATACATGTATTCTTTATACATCTTTACAGCAGAAATATAGTTCCCAAGATTTCTTTTTACATTTTTAGGTTTCTCTTGAGTTCTATATTTGTGGATCAAACTTCTTGTTAGGTTCTGGTTTTTTCATCAAAAATAGGTGAAATTCGCTTATTTAGTTGAATGACCATCTTCTTCCCTGGAAAAAGATGCCATTCTGGCTGGGTAAGTTATTTTTGGTTGCATACCCAGTTCCTTAGCCTTTTGGAATATCATATTCCAGGCCCTTTGAACTTTTAATGTGGCTGCTGCTAGATCCTGGGTGATCCTTATTGTGGCTCCTCTATATGTGAATTGGATTTTTCTAGACACTTGGAGTATTTTTTCCTTTGTCTGAGGGTTCTGGCATTTGGCCAGTATATTTCTTGGTGTTTTGATTTTAGGATCCCTTTCAGTAGATGATTGATCAATTCTTTCAATGTCTATTTTACCCTCTCTTTCTATGATTTCTGAGCAGTTCTCTTTGATAATTTCCTGGAAAATAGTGTCCAGGCTCTTTTTTTCATCATATTTTTCTGGGAGTCCAATAATTCTCAAATTATCTCTCCTGGACTTATTTTCCAGGTCTGTTGTTTTCCCAAGAAGGTATTTCACATTTTTTCCCATTGTTTGATTTTTTTTGTTTTGCTTGACTGATTCTTGTTGTCTCCTCGAGTCATTCAATTCCATTTGTTTGAATTTGATTTTCTTTTTTTTTATTTATTTATTTTTGAATTTGATTTTCAATGAAGTATTTTCTTCACTCACTTTTTTATATCTTGTTCCAATTGTCCAGTTGAGTTGTTTTGTTCTATGGAATTTTTTTCCATTTCGCTAATTTTATTTTTTAGAAAGCTATTTTCTGTTTCCAAGTCACTAATCCTATTTTTCAAGGATTTGATTTCTTTATCCACTTTGTCTTTATATGAGTGGGATGACTTCTCCAGACTCTCTTGCCAAGCCTCCCTCTCCTTTTCCCATTTTTCTTCTAGCTCTCTTGTGTGAGTCTTTTTAATTTCTTCTATGAGATTCATCTGTGCTGAGGAACAGATGGTCTCCTCCTTTGGAAATTCACCTGGAGACAGTCTGATTTTAGTCTCCTCAGGTTTTAGAGTCTGCTCTCTTTCCATATAGAAGCTGTCAATGGTTAAGGTCCTTTTCAATTTTTTGCTCATTTTGTCAGAGAAGAATCAGAGGCAAACTAGCAAAGAAAAAAAGAAAAGAAAACAAATGGAATCTCCTTTTTTAGGGGAAGAGGCTGGGTGGTGTTACCGAGCTTCTCTATAGACTGCGGGGGGCAGCAGAGAGGCACTAGCAGGACAGCAATAGCTGTGCTGTGCCTATACTCTGAGAGCGTGCCAAAACACTGTGAGGGAGGGGTGGCCAGGTCTTGAAGATACTCCAGCTGTTTGGGCTTGTATTCTTCACCCCTGGTGTTTTTAGCTTCTCTGCTGGGCTACTGACTTGCTGCCAGGGCAAAGTATCCAATCCTGTAGCAAAGCTCTCCCCACAGAGACAGCTGAGATCACATCCCACCCCTCTCTGGTCAGCTCAACTGTGAGCTGCCTGCAGAGCTGTTGCTGCCACTGCCTGCCCTCAGCCTGTGCCCCACCTAAAACTGTCCCTGCCCTTGAGCAAAAACAGACCTTTCCTGGCGAGTTTCAAGGATGTCTTCTTTTGGTAACTATTTGTGGGCTTTATTTTAGTCAAGTATTAATTCAAAGGCTTGTCATGAAATGAGTTCCGAGAGAAAACACGGATCTTACACAGCTGTGTGCCTCCTCTCCGCCATCTTGGCCAGAAGTCTTGAGAAAAGCAAATCTAACCTTTCCAATATTTTCTACAGCACCATTCTGACTTTATGGCTTCACTCATCTGATAAGATCAGTTTTCGAATTTTCTGAGAATTGTCCTTTGTGTTTCTCTTCAAGATACTTCTCCCAGTTCAGTAATAGTTCAGGTTCCCTGAGGTCTCATATTGTCTTCTCTTTCTCCTCATATTCTATGGGCGACCCAAAAATGTCAAGGAGGGATTTTCTAATGCTCTTGGATCAAGGCATTATCATTTCAGTATTAATCACCAGGTATAATTAATGCCTCCCTAACAGCATTGGTACTGTTAATTAGCACTCTAGTACCACATAGACAGTGAATAGATATAACTTTTATAAGGTGACATTGAGAAGATACAATGTAAAAAGAAGTAAAAACCACTTACTTTAATACTTAAGAATATTCTCCCCATTTTCTTAATAAACTGGACCCAAAGTTTCCCAAAACTTTCCCAAAACATTTGGCCCCATAAGTGTGCATCTGAATAGAGCACTGCCTAAGGATGACTTACAGTTATTTCTTCTGGATGTGGGACTTTGCTCCTCATCACACACAACTGCCTGCAAAATCTTACATGTTGATATAATTTTATATATATATATATATATATATGTACACACTATATATGTATACACAAATACATGTATACATGTTTGTACAGAAATAATATATTTCATTATATACATATATCATGAAACATATTATACCCATGTACATATTTCAATATATATAACATGAATTACATGGATATACACACTCATATATATATATATGCATGTGTGTATACAGAAATTAATAGCCTTACTGTGAAAATTATGGCTTTCACAATGGAAAATTCTCTCTCTCTCTGTTTCTGTCTCTCTCTGTGTTTGAATTTTGTCAAACATTGAATTTCAAAAGGATTTTTCTAATCTTCTTTGTGCTTTTCCTTTAACTAATATTCTTCTGAAGGTCTATAAGGTTAAAATCAAATATAATTATTTTAGGGGGAAATGAATAGAATTATGTTGTCATTACTCATGTTATTTCTTTATCCTTAATATGATTTTCTGACATTTGAGAAGGTGATGCTATTTATTCGCAGTATGATATTTTATACATTACTTAATAAGGAGGGAAAGAAGAAAAAAAGGAAAAAGGAATAGAGAGGACATTTAAAAAGAGAAGAAAGAAGAGGAGGAGGGAAAAAGAATAATAATTGTATTCCTATATTTCAAATGAAGACATTAGATTGTATGGTCTTTAAGGTCCTATCAAATTCTGGCTTTTTATATTCTTTAAAAAAATTTACTATAGCTTTTTATTGACAAAACATATGCATGGGTAATTTTTCAACATTGACCCTTGGCAAAAACTTCTGTTCCAAATTTTCCCCTTCCTTCCACCCTCTTCCCTAGATGGCAGGTAGTAACATGGTAAATATTTTCCTTCAATTTTTAATCATTAACCATCTTAATGTTTGATTTTATTTATGTAAATAAAGGACAGATAATTGATTGTAATATAATTTCTCTGAATGAATGATCTTCTTGTTTTATTTTCTTCACAAGTTCCTACAATACTTTCCATGTCAGACTCAGATTCTTTCCTTACTTGTGTGTAAGTGCTTCTATCAATATCCTTTTGAACAGACAAAACAAATAAAACCTTATTGTTGAAACCAATTTGTCATTTTGTACTTCTAAAGAAGGCTTGAGAAGGATCATGACATAATCAATCAACAAACTTATATATATATATATATATATATAGTCCCTGTTCTCAAAGAATTTACAGTCTAATCGAAGAAAAAACATGCAAACAACTAAATACAAACAAGATGTATTGTGTGGTATGTGGTGTGAGTTGTGTGATATTTGATTTGTGTGATGGATGTGTGTATGTAATGGTTATATATGATTCAGTGGTTCAGTGGATAAAATATCTTGAGTTCAAATCCAGATTCAAACTCATCATACTTTATGACCATGGATAAATCACCTAACTTCTCCTTGCCTCAGTTTCCTCATCTGTAATTTATGAATAACAGCACCTACCTCACAGGATAGTTTTGAGGATCAAATGAGACAATAATCTTAAGGCTCATAGCTAATGCTAGTTATCATCATTATCATTGATAGATGATAGAGACATTGGTAGATTGGTAGAGGCATGACCTCATACTCTGAAGGATATCAGTTCAAGTCCCCATATCTGAGATATACTATTGTGTATATCATTCTAAGCATATATTAATCCCCAGATATGTGTGAGATTATAAATTGCAAGGATGCTGGTGAGCTGCTTCAAAAGAAGACATTTTCTTAATGAAATTTACTAATATCAATAAGAAAAAAAGATCTAGTATTAAAATGCCTTTTTTTTTTCAAATTTAGAGATCTAGTGTAATTTTACTAAAAGTTTTTTCTTTTGTTTTCACCTCTTCTCCTAAACCTTTAAAAATAAACTACCCTCGGAGTTTTGGGAGCCTAGGAAAAGTAGAAGTCTTCATAGAAATCTTTTCATTTTGATAAAAGGAAATGTACTGCAGATTCTAGTTAATATCAGACTTTAAGGTAATCTTGTCCTTTATGTAGTTCTCTGGTATTAGAGACAGGCATAATGAGGAAATGATCTTTATTCAGAAAAGAAATATTTCTTTACTTTGAGTAAAATCCTCAAGTTAAATAAAGAACCATTTTTATTAAGCACCAGAGTTTCTGGTACATAGAGAGGATTTAACAAATTTTACTTGACTGACAGATTGCTAGTCATTATGCTAGATAACAGGGATATAGATATATACAAAAACAGTTTTTGTCCTCAAGGGACTCACAGTGCAATGGGAAGAAAATACAAAAGCAATTATGTACTGATTAATTGTGGTAGAATGATTAATTGGGATACAGCATTCACTCAAACAGAAGAAACAAAGGCCCACTTTGAGTGTAAAATTCTGAAGTATTTATTGGATAAGTATAGGATCTGCATAGTAAATGGCAGAACCTAGTCTGCTGCTCTAAAAATTTTGATTTAAAGAACCACTATATGGTTTAATAACAGAGAGGCAGGATGAAAATGAGAGTTGAGAGAGGATCTTTGTGTAAGCCTTATTCATTTGGTGCAGACATAAACCCATTAGAACCAACCCCTGTGGTTTCTAGTATAGCAGAAATATTTTGGGTTCATCCATTGGGAACTACAAAAGATCAATAGTATTTCAAACTTGACCAACATGTATTCTGCCTCCTGATTGGCTAATTTTGATTCCCAAGTTATTTAAATCTCTCCTGGATAATGAGAGAGCTCAAGACTATCAAGGGTATTAGGAAACTCACTATTCATTTCCATTTCCATAGTACAAAGAAGATATTGATAGAACACATAAATTAGGGAATAGCTAAATGAGTTATGGTATGTGAAAATAATGGCATTATTATTGTTTTATAAACAACGATGAACAATCTGATTTTAGAAAGGCCTGGAAAGATTTACAGAACTAATGCTGAGTGAAACAAGCAGAGCCAGAAGTACATTGTAACAGCAAGATTATGGGATGATAAGCTATGAAAGACTTGGTTCTTCTCAGTGGTTAAGTAGTCCAAGATAATAACAATAAACTTTGAATAGAAAATGCCATCTACATCCAGAGAGAAAACTATGAAGACTCAATGTAAATCAACACGTTATGTTCACTTTTTTTTTGTTTTTCTTTTTTTTTCTCTCCTGTCTTTTCCCTTTTGTTCTAATTTTCTCTTTCATCATGGTTCATAAAGAAATGTATATCAAAAAAATTAATGTAAATAATTACATTATTTACATGGAAATTTACAGGAAAAAAACTATAAAAATATAGATGGATCACACTGAAGAGAATAGCCACAACTATTAAAAAGTGGATTAAGTAAAAGCTTCTTAAGAAAGTGAAATTTTAGCTGACATTTGAAGGAAACCAGAGAAGCTAGGAAGGGACAATGATGGAGGAGTAAATTTCAGACATGTGAAAAAGCCAGTGAAAATGTAGAGAATGGAGAGATGGAATGTCTTGTTCCAGGAATGGCTAGAAGACCAGTAGCACAGGATCATACAATACATGAGGAAAAATATGTAAGAAGACTAAAAAGGTCAAAATCAGGTTATGAAAGGCTTTTAAATTATTTGAATAACTTGACAGAAACTATGTCATCAGATTTGAGAATTGGAAAAAAAAAACATTAGAGATCATTTCACCTTATATCTTTATTTATTAATTCTCCACTATTGTCAGCAGTTCTATTGGTTTCAGTTTCAGAAAACCTTATCTTTTTTTTTTTTTTTTTTTTATTTAATAGCCTTTTATTTACAGGATATATACATAGGTAACTTTACACAGAAAACCTTATCAAGATAAGTTGGTTACCTGAAATCCTATCACTTTACTGACTGAGTCAATTTTTGATATTCAAAATCTCATATTTTTCAATAGCCTGTTCCCTCGTTTGGTAGAATTGAAAGGTGGACTACTATAATACTCCTAGGATCTGAACTTTTCCAGAGATCTTTTCATTTTCATAAGAAGTTCTGCTTGATTTTTGTCTCCATCGAATATCATACCCTTTGGCTAAGTACTCTATACTGCTCCCTTCTTTAAGTGTTTTGTTTAGCATTGTGTCTTTCCACATTAGATTGCAAGCTTATTGAGTATAGAAACTATGACTGCTTTTCTTATTTTGTCTATAGAACCTAGTATATGCCTGGCACTAGATAGGCCCTTAACAAGTGTTTATTTAATTGAATTAACTTTATTGTTGAATCAGGAAATGTGAGTCCAGAGAAATTAAATTATTTGACCAAAATCATACTATCTTCAGTGTATCCAGGATTTGAATTCACATTTCCAGAATTTATGTGTATATGTAAATATACAGCTATAAATATATAGTTATATATTTAATTAATTAATTAAAGCCCACAAATCATTATGTTGTATTATATAGATATATTCTTTTTAGAGTACTCCATGGAATCTTAAGAGTTAGATTAGACCTTACATATTATTTTATTCAACTTTCATATTGGATATAACTTCCCTTTATAATGTCTTTAGGTGACTTTATTAATGGTCCAGTGTTTTTATTTCAGTATATTATATTCTGTCACCATATGTGTGTATGTACATATATGTATAAATATTTAAAGAAACTGAACACAACATCTTCATAGAAAATCCTATTGGAATAACCATATTATAATAGTCTTATTATGGCTTTTCAATCTAAATTTCCACAGAGAGTTAAATTCAAGCAAGAGAGAGAATTGAACTAATGCAAATTGAGTAACTATGAGCAAATTTACTTTCTTAAATATATTATTGTAATTTCAGATAGAGAGTATAATTATCTGAAATCAAATATTTACATATACTGATTAAAACTGTAGCCAAGTTATTCCCCTAGTATTTAAAATTGTATGCCTTCCATGACAATTATGTAATGCTGCATTCTTTTCTGTCTTTTCCCCAAATCCTTAACTTGTTTAATACTTTTCTAGCTATGGGCATATTTTAATAAATAAATCATTTATTTCTCATGAAATAAATGATCTACTTTAAAGAGCATATCAATAAGATAGTTGAAGAGTGGACACTATTTGTGTGTTTGTCAGACATCACTTTAGCTTTTCTCAGATTTTTGTTTTTGCATTGCTTCCTTTTTCATCAGGCAGCATGGGAAAACAGATGCTCTCCAACTCTCCCTTCAACTCTCCACACAAGCTTACACAAATACTTTAAGGATTCACTATTTTTTTTCAGTGTAACTGCTTACTTCATTAACTCTGAGTGCAGCTACTCATTTAAGCAAATTACTCATTTAAGTTCCTCCTGTGACACAAGGTCATCTACTACCTCCTGGGCTATTGTTAGTCTTCTTGACTATTGTTCTTGCAATGGAACTTCTCTAGAAGAGAGATTGGGGAGTAAGTCATTGTGCAACTATCCCTCACCTATAAATCCTGTTCATACAAAAGGTAAGACACCATCCTGTGATGTCATTGATCCTCTGAAAATGAAAGATAATAACATCAAAGGCAAAATTACCTGCTCATAGATGACTGGTCTCATATTCTCCCTAGTAATTCCTTGGAATGTCCTCTAGAGAGCTGTCTCTCAAGTAAATTTTAAGTTTTATTATTAAACTACTTTCCAATGGCTGTACCTTAGCTATACTGGAATATAATTGTATTTCTTCAGCTAATGTACAAGAGCAACATGAAATACTTTGTCCAATGCTTTGTAGAAAACTTAAAACAATGAATGACATTCCATATTCAGAAATATTCAAAGAAAAAAAAATCTACCATAAAACAATTGTTCTCAGTGATTGAACACAGAGAGAAAATTCTTGTAATTACCAGTATCACTACTGGGTCTGTAACCCAAAAAGATAATAAAAAATGGAAAAGGACCCATATATACAAAAATGTTTATAGCAGCTTTTTTTGTAATGGCAAAAAAACTGGAAATTGCTATTTCCCTGGAGAATGGCTGAAAAAGTTATGGTGTTTAAAGATAATAGAATGTTATTATTCTCTAAGAAATGATGAGCAGGCTAATTTCAATCTGGAAACAATGAACTGATCCTGAGTGAAGTGAGCAGAATTAGAAGATAATTGTACACAATAACAATTTTGTGATAATCAACTGTGATGGTTGGCTCTTTTCAAGAATGCATTGATTCAAGCCAATTCCAAAAGATATGGGAAAGAAAATGTCACAGAGAGACAATAATAGAGAATGAATCTGAATTCAAGCATAGTATTTTCACACTTTTTGTTTCTTTGATTTTTTTCATTCTCATCATTAGTTTTTCAGGTGGAAAAAATAAAGCCATTTCTAGTCATATCAAAAGGTGTTTTATTGATCAGAGAAATGCAAATTAAGAAAACTCTGAGGTATCATGACATACCTCTCAGAGTGGCTAAGATTACAGGAAAAGATAATGATGAATGTTGGAGGGTATGTGGGGAAAATTGGGACACTAATACATTGTTGATAGACTTGCAAACTGATCCAAATATTCTATAGAGCAATATGGAACTATGTCCAAAGGACTATCAAATTGTGTGTATCATTTGATTTAGTAGTATTTCTACTGGGCCTGTAGCTCAAAAAGTTAATAAAAAATTGAAAAGGACCCACATGTGCTAAAATATTATATTATATTTTAAAGAAGAAAAACACCCAACAGTTATTTGCTTTCCCCCTCCCCCATTTCATTGTTTGTTTTATAATAAGTTATTTGCTTTTTCAATTTCATTAAGTATATTTTAAGGAGTTTTCTTCAAATAATTTCTGTTTCCTTTTCCAAACACTCTTGTAAAGTTCTCATTTTCTTTCCCAGTTTTTTTTCTAACTCTCTTGTAGGATCCTTTTTAAATTCTTCCAAGAGAGCCTTGTGAGATAGAGACCAATTCATTTCACCCTTTGGGGCTTCATCTGGAGATGATCTACTTTTATTGTCCTCAGGATTTGAAATCTGTTCTTCTCTTCTTCTATTAAAGCTGTCTATGGTTAGAGTTCTTTTTGATCTTTTGCTTATTTTTTTAATTGTTGAGGTCTGCAAAGTGGAGGTTAACCATGCTTCCTTTACAGCTGACAGTGGCTGTGCTGGGTCAGTGCAAAGTAACTTCCAGTGCTAGCTTGGTGTAGACAAAGCCTGTGATATTCTGGGGTTTAAGAGCTCACTATTTGCTTTTTGTATTTGTGTTGGAACTCTTACAGTTAATCTGCTGATCTACTGGCTTACAACCAAGACAGAATAGCCAACATTGCGGTATTCCTCCTACTAGATTCTTCAGTGCCATAAAGCTCCCAATGCCTTGGGTCTCTGCATTGACTGTGCATGGCACCTGAGCTTGGCATCTGAACTTGATTGCACTTGTCCTGCCTACACTCAGCCTGCCTCCCTCTATGCCCAATTGAAACAGATGGTTTCTGAAGATGTTCCAAATTAACTTCTTCTAGAAATTTGTTACACTTCAATTATTTATGGACTCTGTCTCTCCAAAAGCAGTTCAGAAGCTGGATTTGCTGTTAATTTGAGGGTCATAGGGAGAACTCAGAAAAGGACATGTCTCCTCTCTGTCATCATGTCTCCATCTTCTTCCCTGAAAGATAATGTTCAATTTAGTTAAATAGCTGATTATTAGCTTCAAATCAAGTTCCTTTACCTTTTGGAATATCTCATTCCAGACTCCTCAGTACTTTTAGGTGGAAGATTCGAGGTCCTGAGTAATCCTGATTGTGGTTCCTAAATATCTGAACTGTTTCTTTCCAGCTGCTTGTAATATTTTTTTCTTGGTCCAATAATTCTGAAATTTAACTGTAACATTCCTTGGAGTTTCTATTCTGGTGTCTCTTTCAGGAGGTGATTGGTGAATTTTTCCAATGGCTATTTTTCCCTGTGATTTTAGGACTTCAGGACCATTTCCTTGATGATTTCCTGAAAGATAATGTCTAGGCTCTTTTTTTCATCATGGTTTTAGGAAGTCCAGTAATCCTTAAATTGTCTCTCATATCTATTTTCCAGGTCAGTTGTTTCTTCAGTGAAGTATTTTAAATTTTCTTCTATTTTTTTCCTTTTTTGCTTGTTTGACTGATTCTTGATGTCTCATTGAGTCATTTATTTCCATTTATTCAGTTTTAATTTTTACAGAATTATTTTCCTCATTTGTCTTTTTTTAGTTCCTTTTGTATGTGATTGATTGAACTTTTAAGTGAGTTGTTTTGTTCTTTGGATTTTTTTTTCATAAATTCTGTTTTCCAAATTGTTTTTTTTTTTTCATTTTGCCAGTTCTATTTTGTGAGGAGTTATATGCTTTTTCCATTTCACTAAATCTATTTTGTAAGGAGTTTCCTTCAAATAATTTCTTTGTTTCATTTTGCAAACCCTCTTGCAAAGTTTTCATTTTCTTTTCCCACTTTTCTTCTAACTCTCTTTTAAGATCCTTTTTGAATTCTTGGAAGATATTCTTGTGAGGGGCAGAGCCAAGATGCCGGAGAAGACACACGTGACTTTCTAAGCTCTTCTCTTACCCTCTTTATCAATATTATATCGAGCCTCAAAAATTGTCTTGACTACTACAATTTGTAAAGACAAGAAGTAGAACAACTCACCAGCCAAAGAAAATCTGCAGTCTCGCCAAAAAAGGTTGGTTCCGGGGCCAGGGGGGAGATTGGCGCAGACGGGGAGAGAAATTAGGTTCCGAGGAGAGTTTCAAACCGAGGGTGAAGGCACAGATCTCAGCACAAGCGCACAGCCCCAACCCACAGTACAGGGCTTTTCCAGGGACTGTGATCCGCAGGCAGGAACGCAGCCCGGGTTACCCAACTGCAGGGGGCCGGCGGAGCCGGTTTCCCGTGATTTGCATTGGGCAGACACTGGGGCAGAGTTCCGGGCAGTCTGTGGTCTGTGGTCTGCGGTCTGTGGTCAGCTGCATTTACAGTCCCCAAGAGGCCCAGCCTGGGGCAGTGACACTTTCCCCCTTAGTCCCAGCCAGGGCCTCTCAACCCCACCCAGCCCTACCGTTTCCAAACTCCAGTGCTTCCACTTGGTTGGGGGGGAAAACCTCCCGAGACCCCAAAACCCTTTGCAGCCGGAAATCGATTTACATCTCTCCCTGCTCTGCAAGGAAAGCTGGTAACCCCCCTTTGCCAGGGAGAATACCCAAAGACTTTTAACATGAATAAAAGATGAAAAGAACGTTTAGCTTCTATGCAGAAAAAACAGTCCACAAACCTAAAGAGGCTTCAAACCACAAACATAATCAACTGTCCCCTTTACATTAAGCTCTCATGAAGAACCATTAAAAATCCCAAAAGAGAGAGAAGAAAATGTGTTAAAAAAGCCTTTCAAAAGAAACAACAACTTCCTGAAATACATGAAAAAAGTTAAAAATTCAAAGTCAGGAAACAAAAATTGGAATTGGAAAAGAAAAAATTCGGAAAGAAGATGTAGAATTAAAAATAGGAAATCTACTAGAAAGTGGCACCTTGGAACGAAAAAACCAAAAGAACCTCAAGAAAGGGAAGGATCCGTGAAATTGAAAAGACAAAGGAACACCAAAAGGGATCTGTGGTTGAAAAAAACCACTCAAAAAAATTAGTGAAATGGAAAAAATTCCACCAAAACAATATATCTTAAAACCAATTGAACATATACCAGAAAAATAAAAAACTATGAAGAAAAATTCCTTAAAAATTAGAACGAACAAATAGAAACTACTGATTCATGAGAAGCAAGAATCAGTCCACAAAAAAAAAAAACAAAACTGAAAACATCAATTTTGCAAAACGACAACTTGGAAAAAAATCAAAAAAATCATAGGTATTGACTTTCTGAAACATTAAAAAAAAAAAAAACTAAATATATTTACAAAATCCCTCAAAAAGAACCCCAATGTAATAGAATGGGAAAATAAAAAGGCATTGAAAGAATCATCAAAACACCCTTCTGAAAAAACCCTAAAAAAAAAAACCCCCATTTCCAAATGAATCAATTAAGAAAAAAATCCAAAAAAAAAAAAAACCATTTAAATACGAACCACAAAAAATCACCCAAAGAATCCTTCCCTCTACATTAAAAAAAAACCAAATATATCGAAACACAAAAAGAACTTGAATCAGCCAAAAATCAACACCTAAGCAACAAGCATTTTCTTCCAGGGAAGAAATGATTAATGAAAAAGAATTCCCATTTGTTTCTGAAAAAAAACCAAACTAAACAAAAAAATTGATCTCAAGCATGAACTCAAAAATGCAAAAAAAGTAAAAAAAACTCTTGAAATTTATTTCTAGTGTATATAAAAAAAACATGCCAATTTATTACTAATAACACAAAAAGGAATAGATATGGAAAAAGCAGAAAAATGAAAAAAAAAACCCATCCACAAAAACTAAAACTTATCACTTCTAGGAATTAAAGAAACATTGTGGAATCTTACTCACTCAAAGTTACCAAACAAAAAAAAATGACATTTGTATTAAAAATCCTCTCTCGCCCTGCATTAAAAACAAGAAAAAGGAAAAAGAAAAAAAAGTAAAAGAAAGAAGGGAAAACTCAAGGGGAGGAGGATTATAAAGAAAAGCAATAGGATACAAGAAATACAAATTTAAAAAAGGTAGGACAAAAAAAATAAACACAATCGATTTAATGCAGAAAAAATTTAGCCATTGTAAATGAATGAAACCCCCAAAAAGAGGAACAAAAAATCAAAAGTAAATACAAATATCATTTACAAAACACATTTAAAAGGGATACATTAAAAAGAAAAAGCTACAAAATCTAATCTCAAGTAGCCAAAAAAGCCATCCTATCCTCAGATCAAAAAGTAAAAAATGATCTAATTAAAAAAAAAAAGAAACTACACCTAAAAATATAAACAACAAGCAATATCAAAAAAACATATACACCAAGGATGGCACTCAACTTCCTAAAGAAGGTTAAAGAAACAAGAAAAAAACAACAAAACTGATAATAGAGAAATCCAACCTTGCACCTAGAATTAGACAAATCAAACCATAAAACAAAAAAAAGAAATAAAAAATAAAAGAATAAAAAAATTAAGTATTTGGATCTAGAAAATTGAAATGAGATAGAAAATATACTTTTCAGCAGTTCATGGAACCTATTCAAAATACCATTTAGAACATAAAACCTCAATTAAGCAAAAAGCAGAAAATAAACTTTCTTTTAAATCATGATGCAAAAAACTACATTCAACAAAAAGGAAATAGGCCAAAAATAATAAACTAAAACACCCATCTTAAAAGAATTGGGTGAAGCAGCAAATTAAGATACAATTAATAATTCACTCAAAAAGCAAAGAATGAAACATCATACCAAAATTGTGGATCAGCAAAAGGAATAAGAAAATTTAATCCTAAAAGCTTCTAAAAAAACAGAGAAAAAAAATTAAGAAATTGGCTGCAAACTAAAAACTAAAAAACCAATTTAAAACCCCAATCAAATACTAAATTGAAATTTAAAATTAAAAGAGAAATAAAAATATTGAAAAAAAACTATTAAACTAATTAAAAAACAAAGTTTTTCTATAAAAAACCAAAAAAAAAATAACCTTTGGCATCTGATTGAAAAAGAGGAGAAAAGAAAAGTAGCCAATGAAAAGGAGAAACTTTCCACTAAAAGAGAAATTTGAAAATAAAAGTATTGTGCTCAACTTATGCCAAAATTTATAACCTAAGTGAAATGGATTACTACCCCAAAAATATAGACTTCCCAGACTAACAGAGGAGGAAGTAAATTGTTGAATAGTCCCATTTCAGAAAAAAAAAGAAACAGGCAATTAAGCAACTCCCTAAGAAAAAATCCCAGGACCAGATGGATTTACATGAATTTTACCAAACATTTAAGAACAATTGGCCCCAATGCTATATAAATTATTTGATAAAATAGGGAATGAAGGAGTCCTCCAAATTCCTTCTATGACAGACATGGTACTGATACCTAAACCAGGTAGGCTGAAAACAGAGAAAGAAAATTATAGACCAATCTCCTAATGAATATTGATGCTAAAATCTTAAATAAGATATTAGCAAAAGACTACAGAAAATCATCTCCAAGATAATACACTATGATCAAGTAGGATTTATACCAGGAATGCAGGGCTGGTTCAATATTAGGAAAACTATCAATATAATTGGCCATGTATAAACCAAATTAAAAAAAAACATATGATCATCTCAATAGATGCAAAAAGCATTTGATAAAATCCAACATCCATTCCTATTAAAACACTTGAGAGTATAGGAATAAATGGACTTTTCCTTAAAATAATCAGCAGCATCTATTTAAAACCATCAGTAAGCATCATATGTAATGAGACAAACTGCAACCATTCCCAATAAGATCTGAGTGAACAAGGTTCCTATCATCATTACTATTTAATATTGTATTAGAAATGCTAGCTATAAATAAGAGCGAGAAAGAGATTAAAGGAATAAGAATAGGCAATGAGGAAGCCAAATTATCACTCTTTGCAGATGACATGATGGTATGTAAGAACCCCTGAATTCTGCTAAAAAGTTATTAGAAATAATCCACAACTTTAGCAAAGTTGCTGGTTATAAAATAAACCCACATAAAGTCATCAGCATTTTAATATCACTAAAAAATCCAACAGTCAGAGTTTACAAGAGAAATTCCATTTAAAGTAACTACTGATAATATAAAATATTTAGAATCATCTGCCAAGGGAAAATCGAAACTTTATGAGCAAAATTACAGACCACTTTTCACGAATTAAGTCTGATCTAACCAATTGGAAAAATATCAAATGCCTTGGATAGGGTGAGCAAATATAATAAAGATGACAATATTACCTAAACTAATCTATTTATTTAGCTATACCAATCAGACTCCCCAAAAACTATTTTAATGACCTAAAAAATAAAACAAAGTTCATATGGAAAAAAAAGGTCCAAGAATTTCAAGGAATTAATGAAAAAAAATCAAATGAAGTGGCTTAGCTGACCAGATCTAAAAATTATATTATAGACAGCAATTACAAAACTATTTGGTATTGGCTAAGAAAGGATTAGTTGATCAGTGGAATAGATTAGTTCAAGGGATAAAACAGTCAACAAATATAGCAACTATTTTGACAAACCCAAAGATCCAGCTTTTGGGATAAGAACTTACTGTTTGATAAAAAATTGCTGGGAAAATTGGAAATAATATGGCAGAAACTAGGCATTGATCCATATTAACGCCGTACACCAAGATAAGGTCAAAATGGGTTCATGACCTAGGCATAAAGAATGAAATTATTAATAAATTAGAGGAACATAGGATAGTTTACTTCTCAGACCTGTGGAAGGGAAGGTCTTTATGACAAACAGAACTAGAGATCATTATGATCACAAAATAGAAAATTTCAGTATACAAACTGAAAAGTTTTGGTACAAACAAAACTTAATGCAGACAAGATTAGAAGGAAGTTAAACTGGGAAAATATTTTTACAGTCAAAGGTTCTGATAAAGGCCTCATTTCCAAAATATATAGAGAATTAACTCTAATTTATAAAAATCAAGCCATTCTCCAATTGAAAAATGGTTAAAGGATATGAACAGACAATTCTCAGATGAAGAAATTGAAACTATTTCTAGTCATATGAAAAGATGCTCCAAGTCATTATTAATCGAGAAATGCAAATTAAGACAACTCTAAGATACTCACTACACACCCGTCAGATTGGCTAAGATGACAGGAAAAATAATATTGATTGTTGGAGGGATGCGGAAAACTGGGACAATAATGCATTGTTGGTGGAGTTGTGAATGAATCCAACCATTTTGGAGAGTAGTTTGAACTATGCTCAAAAGTTATCAAACTGTATTACCTTTGATCCAGGTGTTACTACTGGGATTATATGCCAAAGAGATTATAAAGAAGGGAAAGGGACCTGTATGTGCACGAATGTTTGTGGAGCCCTTTTGTAGTGGCTAAAAACTGGAAACTGAATGGATGTCCATCAGTTGGAGAATGGTTGAATAAATTGTGGTATATGAAAATTATGGAATATTACTGTTCTGTAAGAAATGACCAACAGGATAATTTCAGAAAGGCCTGGAGAGACTAACATGAACTGATGATGAGTGAAATGAGCAGGACCAGGAGATCATTATATACTTCAACAACAATACTATATGATGACCAGTTCTGATGGATCAGGCCACCCTCAGCAATGAGATCAACCAAATCATTTCTAATGGAGCAGTAATGAACTGAACTAGCTTTGCCCAGAAAAAGAACTCTGGGACATGACTAAAAACCATTACATTGAATTCCTAATCCCTATATTTATGCAAACCTGCATTTTTGATTTCCTTCACAAGCTAACTGTACAATATTTCAGAGTCTAATTCTTTTTCTACAGCAAAATAACGTTTTGGTCAGGTATACTTATTGTGTATCTAATTTATATTTTAATATATTTAACATCTACTGGTCATCCTGCCATCTAGGGGAGGGGGTGGGGGGGTAAGAGGTGAAAAATTGGAACAAGAGGTTTGGCAATTGTTAATGCTGTAAAGTTACCCATGTATATATCCTGTAAATAAAAGGCTATTAAATAAAAAAAAAAAGATATCTTGTGAGATGGGGACCAACTCATATTTCCCTTTGGGATTTCATCTGGGGACAATATGCTTTTAGAAGAAATTTTTTCTTCTCTTTCTGAATAAAAACTATCTATAGATTTCTTTTTTGCTTTTTTGCTCATTTTTTAAAAGGTTGATGTCTGCTTTTAGGGCAAAGGGGAGATTGTTAAAGCTTCTTCTACAGGCTTCTGGGTCAGTGCTGACTAACTTCCAGTGCTGTGTGGGAGTGTCCAGATCCTGTGATGTTCTGGGGTTTAGGAGCTCACTATTTTTCTTTTATATTTGCATTTGGTGTCTTCCAGATTATCTGCTGATCTACTGGCTTGCAACTAGGACAGAGTAGCTAACACTACTGTAGAATTCTCCTAGTAGATTCCACAGTATATGGGATGACACATCATCCTTGGAATCTGTACAGTCTGAGCTTGGTTTCCTGTGCTCAGCCCAACTCCCTCTATATCTGATTGAAACAGACCTTTTCTGAAGAAATTACAAATTATTTCCTGCTGGAAATTTGTTACACCCTAAATATTTGTCTATTCTTTTACTCCAAAACCAGTTCAGAGACTGGATTTGCTGTTAATTTGAGGGACATTGGGGAGAGCTCAAAAAAAGTTGTCTCCTCTGGGCCATCTTACCTTCCCCCAAAAAAAATTATTATAGAAAAATAAGGTTCTACAACATTATTATGCCATAACTTATTCAGCCATTCTTCAATTTATGAGCATCCACTCAGTTTCCCATTTCTTACCACTACAAAAAAGGCTACCACAAACATTTTTTTTCACATGTGGGTCCCTTTCTATTGTTTATGATCTCTTTGGTATACAAGTCAGTAGAAACACTGTTAATCAAAGGGTATACACTCTTTGATATTCATCTTGCAAATTTCCAAGTTGTTCTCCAGAATGGTTCAATCAGTTCAGAACTCCACCAACAATGTAATAATAAAGACTTTGAATAATATTGAAATTAATTGCTCTTTAAATGTTTGGTAGAATTTATATATAAATACATCTGGTTCTGGAGATTTTTCTAATCTAATTAAATTTTTATCTATTTTTAAATAAAATCAACTCAGTTTTGCTTGTTTCTTCAATAGTTTTCTTAGTTTCAATTTTATTAATCTACATTTTATTTTCAGAATTGCAAATTTGGTATTTATTTGGAGAATTTTAATTTGTTCTTTTTATAAATTTTTAGGTGCATGCCAAATTCATTGACCTTCTCTTTCTCTATTTTACACAAATAAGGATGTAGAAATATAAAATTCCCCATAAGAACTACATGGCTGTATTTAATAAATTTTATGTTGTATCATTATTGTCATTCTCTTGGATGAAACTATTGATGAAAAAATTGAAATGTTTCAACCACTCATTCATTAAGATTAGATTATGTAGTTTCCAATGAATTAGTCTATTTTTTTCTCTGGCCATTTATTACATGTAATTTTTATTCCATCATCATCTGAAAAGATTCCTTTATTATTTCTGCTTTTTTGCATTTGATTTTGTAGTTTAATGCCCTAATACATGGTCAATTTTTGTATAGGCTCCATGGACCATCAAAAAAAGTATTTCTTTTAGTCACCATTTAATTTTCTTCAGAGGTCTATCATAACTAACTTTTTTTTCAAATTCTATTTACTTCCTTAACTTTTTTTCTTATTTTGTGGTTCAATTTATCTAGTTCTGAGAAAGCAAGGTTGAGATACCCTACTAGCATAGTTTTGCTATCTAATTTTTTTTGTAGCTCTCTCAACTTCTCCTCTAGCAATTTGGATCCTGTACCATTTAATGTATATATGTTTAATATTAACATTACTTCATTACCAGTTTTACTCTTTAGCAAAATATAGTTTCCTTTCTTATCTCTTTTTTTTTGTTTTTGTTTGATCTGAGATCATGATTGCTACCTCTGTTTCTTTTTTTTTTTTTTTTTTTTTTTTACTTCACCTGAAGCATAATAGATTCTGATCCAGCCCTTTAACTTTGCTCTATATACATCACTCTGCTTTAAATGAGTTTCTGGTAAACAACATATTGTAGAAGTCTTGCTTTTAACGAGTCTGCTATCTGCTTCCATTTTATGAGAGATTTTATCCCATTCACATTCACAGTTAAAATTACTAACTCTGTATTTATAGCGATCTTGTTTTACCATTATACTTTATTTTTTCCTTTTCTCTTTCCACTTTTCTACAGGTTTTCCTTATGACCACAACCTCCCTTACACAGCCCTCCCCTTTTGCAGCCCCTCTACCTTTCTCATTTCTTTCCCCTTCTATTTTTATTCTACTTCTATTAACCTCCTCTTTTCTTTCCCCTCTCCCCTCTTATTTCCCTATAAGGTAAAACACATTTCTCAGTGGAGCTAAATATGTCTGATATTTTCTCTTTGAGCCAAATCTGATAAAAATATTGTTCACACAATCCTCATTCCCTTCCCTTCTTTTCTTGAATTTTTTTGTGACTTCATGAGATATAATTTACTTTATTTTACCTCAATTTTGCTCTTCTTCCAGTACAATCTCTTTCTACTTCTATTTTCTTTTTTTATATCATCACAATAAAATCAAATTATACCTACACCATCTAAGTATATCTATGACAGAGATGCAGAACTCAAGAGTTAAACATATTATGTCCCCATATAAAGACATAAATGTTAACTTTTAAAAAAGAATAGTTATTTTTAAATTTTCTTTTTACTTTTTTATAGTTCTTTTGAGTTTTTTATTTGAAGATCAAATTTTTTATTCTGCACTGCTGTTTTCTTCAGAAATAAATGAAGTTCACTTGTTTCGAATGTCCATCTTTTCCCCTGAAAGCTAATACTTAATTTTACTGGCTAGTTGATTCTTGGCTCCAATACTATTTCTTTTGCACTCAGAAATATCATATTTCAGGGCCTTCAATCCTTTAAAGTGAAAGTTGCCAGATCTTAGGTATTTCTTTGTGGCTCTTAGATATTAGAATTTTTTTCTTTATGTCTTGAAATATTTTTTCCTTGATATGGTAATTCTGGAATTTAGGCAAAATATTCCTTGGAGATTTCACTTTGGGATCTCTTTCAGGTGATTGGTGGATTCTATTTTTTAATTAAAGGTTTTTAATTTTCAAAAGATATACATCAATATTTTTTCTACATTAACCCTTGTAAATCCTTGTGTTCTGATGCATCCCTTCTCCCCACCCCCTTCCCTAGATAGAAAGTAATCCAATCTATGATAAACATGTTAAAATACATGTTAATTCCAATATATACATACATATTTATACAATTATCTTGCTGCACAAGAAAATTCAAATCTAAAAGGGAAAACATGATAAAGAAAATAAAATTCAAGCAAACCACAACAGAAAGAGTGAAAATGCTATGTTGTAATCCACCCTCAGTTCACACCGTTCACTCTCTGAGTGTAGATAGATCTCTTCATCACAAGGTCATTGGAACTTGTTTAAATTGTCTCACTTTTGAGAAGTGTCATGTCCATCAAATTGATCAGTGTATAATCTTACTAGTGTCATGTATCATGATCTCCTAGTTCTGCTTATTTCATTTAGCATCAGTTCATGTAAGTCTCTGAAACCCTCTCTGAAATCATCATGCTCATCATTTCTTATAAAACAATAATATTCCATAACATTCCTATACTATAACCTAGTCAGCTATTTTCCAACTGACAACCATTCAGTTTCCAGTTTCTTGCCACTACTAAAAGGGCTGCCACAAACATTTTTGCACATATGGGTCCCTTTCCTTCCTTTAAGATCCCTTTGGAATATAAGCCCAGTAGAGATATCACTGGATCAAAGGGTATGTACAGTTTGACTGCCCTTTGGGCATAGTACCAAATTGATCTACTGAATGCTTAGATCAATTCACAATTCCATCAACAATGTACTAATGTCTCAGTTTTCTCACATCCCTTTCATAATCCATTATAGTACTTTCCTGTTAACCTAGCCAATTTGAGAGGTTTGTAGTGGTACCTCAGAGTTGTCTTAACTTCCATTTCTCTGAACAGTAGTGATTTAGAGCTACTGTTCACATGACTAGAAATGGTTTGAATTTCTTCATCTGAAAACTGTCTGTTCATATCCTTTGACCATTTTTCAATTGGAGAATGTCTTGAATTCTTATAATTTTGAGTCAATTCTCTATATATTTCAAAAATAAAACCTTTTTCAGAACCATTGAATATAAAAAATGTTTTCCCAATTTACTGTTTCCCTTCTAACTTTGCCCAACTGTATGCCAATAAATTTGATAATCTATATGAAGTAGATAAACATTTGTAAAAGTATAGATTTCTGAAATGAACAGAGGAAGAAACAAATTATCTAAATAGTCCCATTTTAGATAAATTAATTGAACAACCTATTAATCAGCTCCTTAAGAAAAACATCTCCTGGGCCAGATGGAATTATCTGTGAATTCTGCCAAACATTCAAATAACAATTAATTCCAGTATTTTGAAAACTCTTTGGAAAAATAGGGAAAATTGAAATCTTACCAAATTCTTTTTGTGACAGGTAATGTCAAAACAGAGAAAGACAATTATAGACCAATTTCCATAATACATAATGATGCAAAAATCTTAAATAAAATATTAATAAAGAGATTACAACAAGTTATCCTCAGGATAATACATCATAGCCAAGGAGGAGTTATAACAAGAATGCAGGGGTTTTTCAATATTAGGAGAAGCATTAGCATAATTGACTATATCAATAACTAAACTAACAAAAATCATATGATAATCTCAATGGATGTAAAAAAAAGCATTTGACAAAATCCAACACTCATTTCTATTAAACAAATTAGAGAGCATAGAAATAAAGAGTTTTCCTTAAAATGATCAATAGTATCTATTTAAAGCTAACAGCAAGCATCAAATGCAATAGGGATAAAGTAAAACCATTCCCAATAAGATCAGGGATGAAAAACGATTGCCCACTGCCACTATTACAAGTCAATATTGTATTAGAAAAGTTAGCTTTGGCAATAAGAAAAGAAAATGAGATTAAAGAAATTACAGTAGGTAATGAGGAAACCAAATGATCACTCTTTGCAGATGATATGATGGTATACTTAGAGAATCCTAGAGAATCAGCTAAAAAGTTAATAGAAACAATTTATCAGTTTAGCAAAGTTGCAGGATACAAAATAAATCCACATAAATCATCAGTATTTTTATATATTACCAACAAAATCCAGCAGCAAGAGATACAAAGAGAAATTCCATTTAAAATAACTATAAATAACATAAATTATTTGGGAGTCTACTTGCCAAGGCAAAGTCAAGAACTATATGAACACAATTACAAAAAACTTTGCACACAAAGAAAGTTGGATCTAATCTCTTGAAAAAATTTCAAGTGCTCAGGTAGGCTGAGCTTATATAATAAAAATGACAATACTACCTAAATTAATCTACTTATTTGGGGCTATACCAAAGAAACTCCCAAGAAATTACTTCACAAAGCTAGAAAAATTAATAACAAAATTTATATGGAAGAACAAATGGTCAAGGATTTCAGGAAATTAATGAAACAAAATGCAAATGAAGGTGGCCTAGCTGTATGAGCCCTAAAATTATACAGTAAAGCAGTAGTCATCAAAATCATTTGGTACTGGCTAAGAAATAGAGTAGTCAATCAGTGGAATAGGTTAGGATCACAGGACAAAATATTCAATGACTATAGTAATCTAGTATTTGACTAACTCAGCTTTAAGGATAATAACTCACTATTTGACAAAACCTGCTGGGAAAACTGGAAACTAATATGATAGAAAGTCGACATTGAACCACACCTAACATCATATACCAAGATAAGGTCAAAATGATTTCATGATTTAGATATAAAGAGTGAATATTATGAGCAAATTAGAAGAATATAGGATAGCTTACCTCTCAGATCTATGGAGATGGAAGTAATTTTTCCAGATCTACTCATGATAGGACTTTGATACCAGCCCAATTCCTGATCTTGGGTGAGCAGTGAAAAGGCAAAACTCAGGAGGAAAGTCAAACAGGAGTCCATTTATTCAAAGAAATCCTCAGCCTTATATGCCCTTGTAACATCCTATCAAGGCTACTGATTGCCAGGGTCATACATACCAATTTTCCCCGGATACATGATGATGAGCCAATGTTAACGTGCCCAGCAGCCTTTCTTTATTGGTAATCTCAGCAGGGATTAGCAGGAAGCAAGAGCAAAGTATATGTGTGTCTCTGCATCTCTCCTTCTACATCTCTGAATCTCTCTACATCTCTGTCTCTCTATTTTTCTCTGCATCCTTTGCCTATGGACTCAAAGCTGGTTATTTATATTTATTCTCCCCTGGGATTACCCCATGCCCAGCCCAATCAGCACTGTGAAAGTGGATCCACAGAAGGGAGACATCTGGACTTAGTGCTGCATCCTAAGAAAAGATATAGCAAGAGGACACACCCCTCACCATCTTAAGGAAACACCTGTAAGATGCAACCTCCTGCCTCAGACGCCAAACCTCTTTTTACCTCCTGGGTCCATCCTACCAGTTGACATGGCATACATGGCAATTCTCAGAAGGAAACTTCCTAACATATCCCTTTTCTGTTTAGTGGGGACCTCTCATAAAACCAGCTTTGAGATTAAAAACATAAAATATATCTACATATAAAACACAGGCTTAAAGTAGAAAAAGTAACAATACAGAGATACAATAAAGGGGATGAGAAAGATATTGGGTACCTGAGCTATAGAAGAGTTTCCCCAAGTTTTTCTATAAGGGACCATCTCAAGCAGTCAGACCCAGATCCATCTGTGGCAAAGAAACTAAGATCTCATCTTCTAGAACTACTTCAGGCTAACAAGCGGCATATAGCTGTCCCTACCCAATGGAGTCTGGACTGAAGAGGGGAAATAAGTGACTTGTAGGCAGCAACAGCATCTTCCGGTACCAAATGTCAAGATCAGTTCTAAGGTGATTTCAGGTTGATCAAGTGGTTGGTGTTTCTGGAATCCTTCTGAAATCCAGTAGCCTTCCCCATCAGGACCTGCAAGATATAAATATCCTGCCCTCTCCAAAGTACTAAGGTTGGACCTTGCCAATGTTTTTTCCTCATCCTTTCAAAGAACCTTTTGAATGTTCTCTGATGCTTGAAACCCTGTTTTAAGATCTAGTTTTCTGTCCTGTAAACTTTTATCCGCATCCATCCATCTGGCTCTCTAACTTATATAGTATGTCTATGTCACCAGGTATGATCACAGGCAAACTTATACTCTGACCCATTATGCATTCCTGCCTTCCTGTCTCTCAACAAGGCTGTTCAACCTTCCCTTGCAGGGTCTGGCAATCCTTTCTTGTAACCTCCCCCTCAGAGAGTACTGATTGTCAGCATGCCTAATCCCAGGCTTTGGACATCTCTGCCTCATCAAGCAGTGGTTCTTGTTCAAGAGAATACCCAGACACAGGAGCTTGCAAGCTCAAATTTGAAAGACACTGGAGCCAACATTCTCACATCTTTTTATCATCTCCTTAAGGCTTGTCTCCTTACCTAAGGAGAACATGGCTTTCTGGCAAGGGGCATTAGTGTTCTCTCTAGCTAATTTTCAGATAAGAAGACCAGCTGCTTCTCCTTATCTACTAACCTCTCAACAGCCACCTATAGGTGAGCTACAAAATCAGGGAAAGGTTCATCTAGGCCCTGTTTGCAAAGTTTATTTTTATTTATTTTTATTTTTTTGCTAAATCTGATAACAGAGTCATCCATTGCAGAGACTCCCCAGATGTAAGGTAGACTTTAGCAATAGTCTTCCAATTATTTGGTGTTAGCATACTGCTGGAGGCTAGGAGAGCCAGCAGCTCCTTAACATATGGAGATTCAACTCTGTAAGTTTTAATTGCCTCTTTGAATTTCTTAAATTTCTTCCACTTTAATGGGGCCCATGTTCTTTCCTGGGAGCTGTTAAACATGCCAAATCCTTCCTTCCTGGTTCCCTTTGTTTGCTGTCTTCTGTAACATACATCCTAATTCTGTCTGTAAATGTATCTACTTCCTACTTCTTTTTCACTGCCTTTTCCTGTGATGTCACATTTACTTTTGGCTTGCTTTATCAGTCTTGGGGTCTCGTCTCCCTTCCCATGATTGGACCAGCAGAACTCATGAGGCCTCTGGCCTATACCATCCCTGTTTGGGCACCATTTGTAACCTCCTACCAAGGCTACTGATTGCCAGGGTCATACATACCAATCTTATCCGGATAGACATGGAGATGAGCTGATGTTAAAATGCCAAACAGCCTTTCTTTATTGGTGTTCTCAGCAGGGGTTAGCAGGAAGCAAGAACGGGTCTTGTCTCTCCATCTTTCTTTCTGCATCTCTGAATCTCTCTACATCTCTGCCTCTCTCTTATTTCTCTCCTGTTCCTAGCCCACTCAGCACTGCATAGGAGGATCCCCATAAGGGAGATACCTGGAATATCATAAGAAAAGATCTGGCAAGAGGACACACCCCTTACCATCTCAAGGAACCCTTAACACCTGCAAGATACAACCTCCTGCCCCAAAGGCCTAGCCCCTTTTTACCTCCTGGGTCCACCCTACCAGCTGACATGGCATACATGACAATTCTCAGAAGGAAAGTCCCTAACATACCCTATACTTACATAATATACTTACATAACTATAGGATACTACATATGCATGACTACATAAAGAACTTGCTTTTGTGTCCAGATGTTTCTTTGCATGAGAGAATAACTGTGCTTTAAGTTTAACACAGGTTTTCACACCCCCTTACTTCTCAGGAAAGTCGAGACACCCTTAGTGGGGCTGGGGAGCCAAACCATCCATGTCAGCAGGGTTTCTTACTGGACTAAGGGGTCTTATACCTCACCCAGGATTTCCTATAATGTTTGGCCCTCTACAGGAATTTGTAGCCAAAGAAGAACTTGAGTACATTATTGAATGCAAAATGAATAATTTTGATTATGTTAAGTTAAAAAGGTTTTTTGTTTGTTTGTTTGTTTTTGTTTTTGTTGTTTTTTACGAACAAAATTAATGCAGACATAATTAGAAGGGAAGCAATAAACTGGGGAAAATGTTTTTACATTCAAGGGTTCTGATAAAGGCCTTATTTTTAAAATATATAGAGAATTGACTCAAAATTATAAGAATCCAAGCCATTCTCCATATAGTGGAAAAAACTGGAAACTAATTAGATGTCCATTATTTCTAGAATGGCTGAACAAGTTATGGTATATGAATGCTTTGGAATGTAATTGTTCTATAAGAAAAGGTCTGCCAGATGACTTTAGAGAGACCTGGAGAGACTTACATGAAGTGATGAGACATCACATGAAGTGATGCTAAGTGAAATGAGCAGGACCAAGAGATCAGTATAAACAGCAATAGCAAGATTATACAATGATCAATTCTGATGGACATGGCTCTCTTTATCAATGAAATGATTCATATCAGTTAAATTGTCTTATAATGAAGAAAGCCATCTACACCCAAAGAGAGGACTGTGAGAACTGAATGTGGACCACAACATAGTATTGTTTCTCTTTTTGCTCTTATTTGTTGCCTTTTGTTTTTTCTGGCTTTTTTCCTTTTTGATCTGATTTTTCTGGAGTAACATGATATTTGTGGAATTATATACAGAGAGGAATTGCTCATGTTCAACATATACTGAATCACTTGCTAACTGTTGGAGAGGTTGGGGAAGGGAGGGGAAATTAGAATACAATATTTTAAGGGTGAATATAGAAAATTATCCATGTATGTATTTTGAAAATAAAAAGCTTTAATTAAAATTTTTATGAGTTGGTCATTTCTTTTTATGCCATATCCTATCATCATAGGAGTAGATAAATGACTGAGTATCTGGTATAGATTTTACTAAGCTAGTCAAGAAGAAGTCAGCCAAAGGAATCAGGTAAAAAGATTGGACTGGGTTAGTGACTAGATAGGATATAAAAGATTGTCCATTGCATATTGCATATTGTGAAGTAAGTTTAAATTCACACATTACCAGTCAAGAAGGCACTGTCTCAATATAAGCATTTTAAATTTGATGAGCTTAATTTTTTGAGAGACTGGAACATGAACATTTGTTGCAGAGGGTACTATTCTAGATATGGGGAGGTGAAGTTTTACTATCAGGTAGAAGGTAGCCACTATGATTTCCCAGTTCTAAACCCATAATCAAGTTTAACTCTTGCCTTTTCTTACTATGCTACACCATTTGCTCACCATCCTTATATCTCCCACTTTCCAATTGTAATAGTGGGAAGTATTACCCTTTGCTCAAATCAGTAATATCATTACTTTTGGCAAAGATGTGTCAAAAAACTTCTTGTGACTTTCCTGACAAAATATTCTTTTTCTAACCAATTGCTTCTTTATCTACATTGTAGCATCTATTAGAATATAAACTATAAGCTAGAAAAGAGCTTTTTTGGATATTTGTGTCCTGGAACTTAGCACAGTGTCTAGGATACAATAAATGTTTAATAAATACTTATTTTTCACTCACGTGGAGCAATCAAATATTATATGAATCATGGTGCATATACAACTTTCCCCTTATTAGCTCCTCAGTACCTTAACCACATGACAGAAGCAATTTCAGAAGTCATCTTTTTAAACTCTTACCCAAACTATACTATTAATAATTAGCATTGACATTTATAGAGTACTTTAAGGTATGAAAATGACTTAGCATGCTTTAATTCATTTGGTATATACAACATCTTAAGAGATAACTTTTATGAGGCTTTTTCTCCTCTTTTATAATGAAGAAACTGAAACTCTATTTCCAATGTCCATAGTTGCACAGTGTTAGAGGTAAATTTCAAACCTAATTTTTCTTATCTCAAGTCTGATTTCCCCCATTACATCAGACAACATTTGAAAAGTGTGAATTATATGTAAAGTTTTCCCTTCTGCATCATGTCTTTCTCCACCATGGTTTTAATATATCATAGCTCAGTATAAAATTAAATGCAATTATTTTTTTTGAATTTTGTAGAAATTCAGAAACTGCAGACAACATGTAAAGGGTAGATGATAAAAAAAGTTTATAAACTTAGAAATGCAAAAGTATATGCATATATTGTATAATATTAGAATATTTATCTTTAATACTAAAATATATAATTTCTTTTTTGGCTTAAAATAACTAAAGAGTCTAAAGAATTAAAATTTGTGAAAGGAATGAGAAAATTAGCAGATGACACACAATGGCTTGAAATGTAGAGATATCACAATAACATACATTTAGCTTATTATCAAACATCTAACTCAAAATTTTCAATAAAGTACTAGATATACCACATTAAAAAAAGGAAAAAAAAATATACTTCCTTTCTGGTACAAAGGGAAGGCCAAAATACTTTTCATTGATTTTCAAAATTGTGGGAACATTCTAGTCCCAACTCCTGCAATATGGAAGGGATAATTGTAAAACATCCTCCCTTCTTTTAAATGATTATTTAACCTATATACAAAGACTTTTTTGTATCATATATGAGAATCACTACTTTGGATGAATTTTTTTTCTTATAGCGAGTGAAAATTAGCTTCCCTGTAATTTCTAATAACAATTCTCACTGTTTTCCATCTTCTCCCCTTGGTACTTGCTCCTTTGTCCATTTTTGTGCCTCAGTTGATTTTGAAATGAGGAAAGGATAAGAAGGGATGGTATCCAGGCTGGTAAATATCTGCCCCCTGCTTTATTCTCCTGCATGAGTTTCTGTATATTGGATATTTCAAACTGGATTTCCTGTTGGCATCTTAAACTCAACATATCTAAAATAGAAACGATCATTTTTTTCCTTATACCATCCTCTCTTTTAAACCTCCTCGTCATTATCAAGGATATCATTGTTCATTCAGTTACTCAGTTTTATACTTTCTGAGTCATCCCTGACTCTTTTCTCTTAATTACTCCATATGTCCAATCAATTGGCAAATCATATAATTTCTATCTCTATAATGCTCATATAGGACACCTACTTTTCCCTCATATAGCCACTACTACGTCTCATATAAACTACTTCAGCTCTCTGTATACTCTAATTCTTCCTGCACTCAGCAGCCAAATAATTTTTCAATCAAAGTTTTACCATCTTACTTGCTCAAAATATACCAATGTTTTTCTATTAATTCAAATTTCATTTATAAAATCTTGTGATATCTAAAGCTTTTCATAACTTGACCTCTTCCTACCTTTCTAATTTCTACTACTTTCCATTGCACATTATACAGTCCAGCCCTATGGGGCTACTTGCTATTCCTTTCATACAGTAGTTCTCTAATGTTTGTTCCCCATGCCTAGAATGTGATCCTTCCAACCACTGATTCTTAATATAATTAGAGTGTTGTTTCTAGCAAAAAGCTTTTGTTGGTCCTGTAAGTTATTATTATCATTTTCTCTAAAGTTATCAACCATAAAACTGAGGCAAATAGGATTAAGTGACTTGTCCAGGGTCACCGGTTTGTTGTCCTTCATTCTCAAAGAGAACCACAATGATAACACTGTTAGAGTCGAGTTATAGTGTATCTTACTGTGGCTAATGATGTTGGAATGCTCTATCACAAGTTGGACACAAATAGTCCATATGAACATTATAAGTCCTTAATAAGTACATTTCAATTTCTTGATCATTAAAATAGTGATATGTATACTATGAACCTCACAGGGGAAAAAATGGTAAAAAAAAAAAAAAGTGCTTCATAGATAAAAATCTCCTACAGAAAATTCTAATTATTCTAATTATTATTATTAGCTACAATTTAGAAAATGCCTTGAGATTTGTAAAATATTTTACACAAATTATCTTATTTGATCTTTACAATACCTTTCTGAGGGTGTGCTATTAGTCAAAGAGGAAACAGATTCTGAGAGGTTAAGTGGTTTGTCCATTGATACACAGCTAATAATTCTCATGTGGAGAATTTGAATTCAGTTCTCTCGACTCAAAGTTCACTTCTTTTCTAAGTACTTCATTATTTTTTTATGTAAAAGTTGAGACTGACAGAATCCGTGCCAATCAAGATGTCAAGATATCAGGAGCAATGCTATTTTTTCTAAACAATCACACTATAATCTGGAATGTGCTTCTTGGTGGACAGTCTCTCTGGGTTGTTATTGGAGTAGAATAACCAGTATAAGTTGAAAGAGTATTGGACTTAAAAGCATATTACCTGTATTCAAATCTTGCTTCACCATCCCAATGATGAAAAGCTTTATAGCAATGAGTAGATTACAGATTTAGATTTTAATAATAATTAATTCTTTTACCTAGAGCAAAATCCTACTCATATTGGGATGTTAATTTTCTTATCTGTAAAATGTTCAAAATAGAACATGATTTCTTAACTGGTTTTATGTCACGGACCACTTTGACAAAATGACAAAAGCCATATACCTGTTCTCAGAATACTTTTTCTTTTTTTTTTAAACACTATTAGTGGAGCAGCTAGATGGCACAGTGGTGAATAGAGCACCAGCCCTGAAGGACCTGAGTTCAAATCTAGTCTCAGACTCTTAACATATCTTAGCTGAGTGACCCTGGGAAAGTCACTTAACCTCAGTTGCCTCAGCAAGAAACATAAACAAAAAACCCACTATTGAATGAAATCTTACATTTCAGTTGGGGATTAACAAAAGTAAAAGGTACTTTCCTCATAAAAATCATGGATTGCCTTGATATTTATCTTGGAGGGGGTGAATGCACCCTACCCCACCTTAGACTGTTGTTTAGTTGGGTCTGACTTTTGATGACCCTGTGGAACATGATATCCATGGAATTTCTTGGCATAGATTCTAGACTCATTTGCCTTTTCTTCTTCTAGTGCTACACAGATAGTAAATGTATGAGGCCAGATGTGAACTCAGGTCCTCTTGACTCAAAGGTCCAGATCTTTACCCATTGAGCTACCTAATTGCCCCCTTGGACTAGGTATTATCTAAGGTCACTATCATCATTAGAATTCTTGGGTCTACATTTGTGTTCTTATTGTTTGGCATGTGATTTTGAATGAATGGTAACCATTAAAAATAGTCAAAAGAATCTCAGTGAAGGTGTTCAAGGAGAAAGGTACACCAAGACTTAATGTCTTCATTTCTTGTTTTAGAGAGATAGTCTGGATGATACATCAACTCTCAGACTAGCAACTAGCATAGGAAATATGAAACACAGTGCAATCACTCCAAGGCCCAGTAATTAAAGTTTCCCTCTCTGTTAATTGTCCCCTTCTAACCTCCCAGGGGATTTGGGCCACCTGTTTTTCTGGTACTGCTTCCAGTGAGGCTATCTATAATGCAAATCTTGATGCTCTACTCAGCAAAGTAATTTGTTATAGTCTCAAGTATGATTAGTTTTGGCTTTGTGAGCCTTACTTCTGAATTGAGTAGTGGGTTGGGATACTTAGCACAGTTTATACTTAAGCCTGTGAGTTTTTATTATTTTTTTATATGAGTAGGTCTTTTTACAACATCTTTTTGACTTTCTATTATATGTTTGAGTAGAGTGAAAAAAAAAAATTACAGCTTATATAAGAAATACCAAGTTTTCTCACTAACTTGCCAGTATTAACAGGGAAAAGGGAAAAAAATAATTACTTCAAAATATTTGATGCAAATTAAGACAACTCTGAGATACCACTACACACTTGTCAGATTGGCTAGAATGACAGGGAACGATAACACGGAATGTTGGAGGGGATGCGGGAAAACAGGGACACTGATACATTGTTGGTGGAATTGTGAATACATCCAGCCATTCTGGAGAGCAATTTAGAACTATGCCCAAAAAGTTACCAAACTGTGCATACCCTTTGATCCAGCAGTGTCTCTACTGGGCTTATACCCCAAAGAGATACTAAAAAAGGGAAAGGGACCTGTATGTGCCAAAATGTTTGTGGCAGCCCTGTTTGTAGTGGCCAGAAGCTGGAAAATTAATGGATGTCCATCAACTGGAGAATGGTTGAGTAAACTGTGGTATATGAATGTTATGGAATATTATTGTTCTGTAAGAAATGACCAGCAGGACGAATACAGAGAGGATTGGCGAGACTTACATGAACTGATGCTGAGCAAAATGAGCAGAACCAGGAAATCATTATATACCTCAACAACAATACTATATAAGGATGTATTCTGAAGGAAGTGGATTTCTTCAACAAAGACAAGATCTAACTTAGTTTCAATTGATCAAGGATGGACAGAAGCAGCTACACCCAAAGAAAGAACACTAGGAAATGAATGTAAACTGCTTGCATTTTTGTTCTTCTTCCCAGGTTATTTATACTTTCTAAATCCAATTCTCCCTGAGCAACAAGAAAACTGTTCGGTTCTGCACACATATATTGTATCCAAGATCTACTGTAATCTATTTAACATGTATAGGACTGCTTGCCATCTTGGGGAGAGGGTGGAGGGAGGGAGGGGAAAAATCGGAACAGAAGTGAGTGCAAGGGATAATGTTGTAAAAAATTACCCTGGCATGGGTTCTGTCAATAAAAAGTTATTTAATAAAAAAAATATTTGAAATCTTAGTCGAAAGAGTGCAGAACATGATGGAGGCATAGACTATAATGAAAATTGACTACTATAGAAGGAATCATGATTATATTGTTTATGATGAGTCTTGAAAAGAGGACATTGTGCTTTTCCAGTGTTATGTAAATATTAAAGCAGTGGGTAAATATCTCATTAAGAAGAGAAGACAATAACAGTGGGAACGTCTAAATGACTTAAGTAGATGAGTTCAAAGGTCCTGGCAGTAGTTGTCATTTGCCTAATGAGAGAGCATCAGAAAAATATTAGATCTCTAACGGGCCCTGAAAATTCAGTTCCTTTATTGTGCATTTGGAAAAATTGAGCCACTGAAAATGAAAGTGGCTTGCTGAGGGTCATTAATTGAATTCATTATGGGGATAGATTGCAACTTCTTTTTAATACTTGAATCTCCCACACCTAGCAAAGTGTTTGGCACATAATAAACATTTAATAAATACTTGTTGATTGATTCATCATGATAGCAATATAACTCAAACTTAGGACTCACAACTCTTAGACTTTCTGCTTCAACACACTGCCACTATCCTCGATCCAGAAAATAGGTTGATGTTTTCTATTTTTTTAAAGTAGATTTACCCTAACCCAATGAAATCTAGGAGTTTAATTCTAGGAAGCAAAATAAGCTATTTTACAAATACAACAAAAAAGTTCAATCTCAGACCAGTTTGTAAATGGAAAATAGAGGAAACAGGAAGAGTGATGTTAAGCCAGAAAAAAAAATATCACACAAGAAATGTAGTGAGGGTATGTGCTTTTCCCGCTTTGGCAGAGTCTCTGTTGATTTTAATTAAGCTCTATCTAAGTTTCCATGATTGAAGAATTTTTTTTTTTGAGTAGCAGAATTTGACTTGCCAGATGGAATTTTGAAAGTAGCTTTTAGTTTACCATCCCCCTCTCTTCTAAAATGCAAAAGAACAGATGTCTTGGGACTGATGTCTCACTTTCAAAATGCATGCTGAAAATGCCTGCCATCTTAAAGCACAAAGTAAATATTTAATTTAAAAAATATACTCAGAAACACTAGATATTCTCTAAATGGGGTATCTTCAAAAAACAATTATATTTTGTCAACTCGGTAAAAGACAAAGTCAGTCTTTCCACCTTATTAAATTGCAGAAAAGTTTTTCTTTTGGTTTTTAGTGAGTATAATGATCATGCTCCCAAAGGTGACTAAGTTACAATGCTGAGCCTGTAAAGGATAAACTCTTTCTATAATACTTGTAAAGAGTAACACTTTATACTCTTTTTATTATTACTTAAATTATTAAAGAAAAATTTGGATTTTATCATCTGTTTCACAGATTGGTGCTGAAAAAATATGCTAGGGATGTGCTTAGTCATCACCCTTCCCTAGAACAGTGGAAGGGATATAGAATGGAGATTCAGAAGAAGATTTGAAACCCAACCACCTCACTTTCTACTTGTGCAAGCTTGAGGAAGTCATTAAATTTCTCTGTTTCCTTGGTTTCCTCATTTATACAAGGAATAGCTTGGAATAGATGTTCTTTAATGCCCACTTTAAATCAGATTTGTTATTCTATGACTTTCTACAGGAAGCCTTTCCCAACCCCTTATAATTTTAATATTTTCCCTTTTTTGATTATTTCCTATTCATCATGTATAATGCTTGTTTTGTATATATTTATTTATATATCATCTCCCCCATAAACTTTCAAACTCCTGAGGGTAGTGACATTCATTTCCTTTTGTTTCCCTAGTACTTAGTACAGTGCTTGACTCAGAGTAGCTGCTTAATAAATGCTTGTTTATTGATTAATTTCTACTTTGACTCATCATATCTCATTACATCAACATGATTTAGGAAAAAGGTTGTGGAACCTGGCATGTCACCAGTTCATCTCCTACAGTCATCACTGAAGAAAAAATCATGGTGGAGAAGGGAGACACCTTCATATTTACCAGCAGTAATTCCTGACCAACTATTTATAAAAGGCAAAGAGACAAGGAACTCTGGAGTGACAACAGCTGCAGATCCTCATAACCATCATGTAGGTAAGAATCTTTTATTAAAAAAGGGATAGCTATTTCCACCAACTACAAACCAACTCTCACCCACAGACCAGGCAAACCAGAGATACAACAAGACACACTTAGGGAGAAGTGGAGAATATCATGTGCCAGGCAACTCAAACCATTATCAGCAGCACTATTACTATTTGTACCTTAATGGATACAGCTCAGGACCATGAAACCCAAGAACCTTGATAATTCCACGTAGAGATGCAAAATAGACAATGTTCCTGAATGTTTCATAGCCATACACACTAAAGATCCAGAGAATATGGTTCTTACCACCTAAGTCCTTGACATTATCAAAGAGTTTAACATTAGAAACAAATATAACTTTACCAGTGGAAATGACTTTAAAGAGCATATCACTATAAAATAAAAAAAAACTGCTGCATCCTACCAACCAAGGGACATTTTCATTTGGCTTTTGGCCAAAACAGTTCCTATGTATTATTTTCCTCATCAGAATCTGACAATGGTGTTTTCCAATTGTATCCTTACAATGGTATACACATATTAAGAACTTAATGCTTCATTCATTCATATTGGGAATTAGAATATTTGCCAAAGTCAAATCTTAGCATTGCTTCTTATAATCTTTGTGTCCCTGGACAAGTCATTTGTCTATTCTGTTCTTAAGTTTCCTTATTATCAAAATGACTGAGCAGAGTTAATAATTTTAAAGGTCCCTCCTAATTGTGGATCTATGACTATATCAAAGAAGCTGGAATGAAAATAGGACTGGGTTTTGAATCCTCAATCTATGTCTTCAAAAATAATGCTTTCCCCATACAAAAAGTCATCAAATTAACAAGCATTTATTAAATGCTTACCATGGGCTCTTTATTATGTACAGGAATGAAAAAGAAAAGCAAGAGCAAGTAAGCAAACAAAATAAATCTCTGCTTTCAGTGAGCTCTTACCCTAATAGGGCAACATATAAACTACTTTTTACAAACAAGATGTATATACAGGATATATAGTCTAGTGGCAGAAAAAAATGAAAGTAAATGTTGGAGGGGATGTGGGAAAACAGGAAAACTGATACATTGTTGGTGGAATTGTGAATAAATCCAGCCATTCTGGAGAGCAATTTGGAACTATGCTCAAAAAGTTATCAAACTGCGCATACCCTTTGATCTAGCAGTGTTACTGCTTATATCCCAAAGAGATTTTAAAAAGGGAAAAAAGACCTGTACATGCTAGAATGTTTGTGGCAGCCCTCTTTGTAGTGACCAGACTGGAAACCGAGTAGATGCCCATCAATTGGAGAATGGCTGAATAAATTGTGGTATATGAATATTATGGAATATTATTGTTCTGACCAACAAGATGATTTCAGAAAGCCCTGGAGAGACTTACATAAACTATGCTGAGCAAAATGAGCAGCATTTTATATATGTATATACTTCAACAACAATACTATATGATGATCAATTCTGATGGGCATGATCATCTTCAGCAATGAGATGAACCAAAATTGGGGAAAAACTGGAACAAATTGTTTGGCAATTATCAATGCTGTAAAATAACTCATGCATATAACTGTACATAAAAAGCTATAATAATGATAATAAAGAAAAAAAAAAGTATAATCCAAAAGATGAAAATTAAAATTCATTCAATAAAAAGATAAGAGAAAAATCCCAAGATTTCTGCAATCCTGTGCCAAGCATTTGGAAGCTGTGTTACCTATAAATGGTGCTCAGGTTTGCAGATATTTAGCAAGGTCACTGCATAAAGTTAGATGAATTTACATAAATCTTCATGATTGTGTGTGAAGGAACAATTATTTTAACAATGATTTTAATACTGTTTTCAGAACAATTATAAAAAAGAAAAGGTATTGTAACTGTTTAGGAAGTAGACCCTTGGAAAGAAAGTAATGGTTGAAGTTAGGAGGTTTTATAAAGACAGATAAAGATTCACTTATGTATAGTATATGGGGGGAAGGAGGTTAACTTCATAAAAAATATCAATGTCATCCTTTGCTGTCCCCTTTTCTTTTTACCTTCAATATTTCCCAAGATTAGGGTTTTTCCTAATGAGTTCCATCTTATTATGTGTCCAAAGTATTTAAGCTTTAGCTTCAATATTTGATCTTCCATTAAATAGCCTGAAATAATTTAAATATTTACTGATTTGACTTCCTTGTTGTGCTAAGGGAATCCCATAAGTTTACTCTAGCACAAAAACAACAACAATAACAATAACAACAACAACAAAAACGGTTGATTCCATGGTTCTCAGTTTTCCATGTACTCTGACTTTCACTGCCATACTTGCTATTGGAAAAATCATAATTTTGATTATATAGACCTTTGGCAGCCAGCTGATATCTCTGATTTGCCATAGATTTCCTTCTAAGGAACAAGCATCTTTTAATTTCCTGGCTGCATTTGCCATCTGCAATAAACTTTGAGACCAAGAATATAAAACCCTATACTGCTTACATCCCTTCTCCCTCTATTTGCCAGGAACTGATGAGAGCAATTTTCAAGATCTGAATTTTTGTTGCTGTTAAACTTTAAGCCAGTTTTCATATTCTCCTCCTTTATCATCATCAAGAGGCTTCTTTATTCCTCTGCAATTTTTGCCATCAGCATGGTATCATCTTCATATCTGAGGTAGTTAATATTTCCCTGGCAACTTTAATTCTGGCTTTTGATTCAATCAGCCTAGAATTATATTCTTCATATAAGTTAAATGGGCTTAATGAAAATATACATCTTTATCATATTCCTTTTCCAATCTTAAACCAATTAGTTTGTTCCATATTTGGTGTTGTTACTTCTTGACTTGCATTAAGATTCCTCAGGAAACAAGTAAGATTAACTGGTACTCCCATTTTTTTGATGGCTTGAAGCATTTTGTTAGGATTCACACAAAGTTTTTAGTTTAGTCAATAAAGTTGAAATAGATATTTCAGTACAATTCCCTTGCTCTCTCCATAATCTAATTAATATTGGCAATTTGGTCTCTAGTTCCTTTTCTTCTTTGCAAACAAATCAGTTCTTTTGTCATTCTTAGTTCATATATTCTTTTTTTTTTTTTTTTTTTTTATTTAATAGCCTTTAATTTACAGGATATATATACATGGGTAACTTTACAGCATTAACAATTGCAAACCTCTTGTTCAATTTTTCACCTCTTACCCCCACCCCCCTCCTAAATGGCAGGATGACCAGTAGATTTAAATATATTAAAATATAACTTAGATACAAATAAAGTATACATGACCACAACATTATTTTGCTGTACAAAAAAGAATCAGACTCTGAATTATTGTACAATTAGCTTTGAAGGAAATCAAAGATGCAGGTGTGCATAAATATAGGGACTGGAATTCAATGTAGTGGTTTTTAGTCATCTCCCAGGTTCTTTTTCTGGTTATAGCTAGTTCAGTTCATTACTGCTCCATTAGAAATGATTTGGTTGATCTCGTTGCTGGGGATGGCCTGATCCATCAGGACTGGTCATCATCTAAGTATTGTTGAGTATATAATGATCTCCTGGTCCTGCTCATTTCACTTAGCATCAGTTCTGTAAGTCTCTCAGGCCTTTCTGAAATCATCCTGTTGGTCATTTCTTCAGAACAGTAATATTCCATAATTTTCATATACCACAATTTATTCAGCCATTCTCCAACTGATGGACATCATTCGTTTCAGTTTCTAACCACTACAAAAGGGCTGCCACAAACATTCGATGCACTGGGTCCCTTTCCTTCTTTATAAATCTCTTTGGGATATAATCCCAGTAGTAACACTGCTGGATCAAGTATCACAGTTTGATAACTTTTTGAACATAGTTCCAAACTACTCTCAAAATGGTTGGATTCGTTCAACTCCACAACAATGAATCAATGTCCCGTTTTCCCACATCCCCTCAACAATCATATTATTTTCCTGTCATCTTAGCCAATCTGACAGGTGTGGTTATATCTTAGAGTTGTCTTAATTTGCATTTCTCTGATTAATAATGACTTGGAGCATCTTTTCATATGACTAGAAATATTTTCAATTTCTTCATCTGAGGAATTGTCTGTTCATATCCTTTGACCATTTTCAATTGGAGAATGGCTTGATTTTTTATAAATTAGAGTTAATTCTCTATATATTTGGAAATGAGGCCTTTATAAGAACACTGACTGTAAAAATATTTTTCCCAGTTTATTGCTTCCCTTTAATCTTGTCTGCATTAGTTTTTTGTACAAAAACTTTTCAGTTTGGTATAATCAAATTTTCTATTTTTGTGATCAATGATCTCTAGTTCTGCTTTGGTCCTAAAACCTTCCCCTTCCACAGGTCTGGGAGGTAAACTATCCTATGTTCCTCTAATTTATTAATAATTTCATTCTTTATGCCTAGGTCATGAACCCATTTTGACCTTATCTTGGTGTCGCGTTAAGTATGGATCAATGCCTAGTTTCTGCCATATTAGTTTCCAATTTTTCCCAGCAATTTTATCAAACAGTAGTTCTTATCCCAAAGCTGGGATCTTTGGGTTTTCAAAGACTAGGTTGCTATATTTGTTACTTTTTATCCCTTGAACCTAATCTATTCCACTGATCAACTAATCTATTCCTTAGCCAATACCAAATAGTTTTGGTAACTGCTGCTCTATGTATAGTTTTAGATCTGGTACAGCTAAGCACCATCATTTGATTTTTCATTAATTCCATGAAATTCTTGACCTTTTGTTTTCCATATGAACTTTGTTGTTTTTTCTAGGTCATTAAAATAGTTTTTGAATCTGATTGGTATGGCCTTAAATAAATGGGTTGGTAATATTGTCATCTTTATTATATTTCTCGCCTATCCAAAGGCATTTAATATTTTTCAATTGGTTAGATCAGACTTAATTTGTTTAAAAGTGGTTTCTGTAATTTTCTCATAAAGTTTCTGATTTTCCCTTGGCAGATAGATTCCTAAATATTTTATATTATCAGTAGTTACTTTAAATGGAATTTCTTTTGTAACTCTGACTGTTGGATTTTTTAGTGATATATAAGAATGACTGATGACTTATGTGGGTTTATTTATAACCAGCAACTTTGCTAAAGTTGTGGATTATTTCTAATAACTTTTTACAGAATCTCTGGGTTCTCTAAGTATACCATCATGTCATCGGCAAAGTGATAATTTGGCTTCCTCATTGCCTATTCTTATTCCTTTAATCTCTTTCTCAGCTCTTATTACTATAGCTGCGTTTTCTAATACAATTTAAATAGTAACGGTGATAGTGAACCTTGTTCCTCAGATCTTATTAGGAATGGTTGCAGTTTGTCTCCATTACATATGATGCTTACTGATGGTTTTAAATAGATGCTGCTGATTATTTTAAGGAAAAGTCCATTTTCCTATACTCTCAAGTGTTTTTAATAGGAATGGATGTTGGATTTTATCAAATGCTTTCTGCATCTATTGAGATGATCATATGGTTTTTGTTAATTTGGTTTATTAACATGGCCAATTATATTGATAGTTTTCCTAATATTGAACCAGCCCTGCATTCCTGGTATAAATCCTACTTGATCATAGTGTATTATCTTGGAGGATGATTTTCTGTAGTCTTTTTGCTAATATCTTATTTAAGATTTTAGCATCAATTCGATGGGAGATTGGTCTATAATTTTCTTTCTCTGTTTTCAAGCCTACCTGGTTTAGGTATCAGTACCATGTCTGTGTCATAGAAGGAATTTGGTAGGACTCCTTCATTCCCTATTTTATCAAATAATTTATATAGCATTAGGGCCAATTGTTCTTTAAATGTTTTAAAATTCACATATAAATCCATCTGGTCCTGGGGATTTTCTTAGGGGTTGTTTAATTGCCTGTTCTATTTCTTTTCTGAAATGGGACTATTCAAACAATTTACTTCCTCCTCTTTAATCTGGAAGTCTATATTTTTGGAGGTAGTCATCCATTTCACTTAGGTTATCAAATTTATTGGCATAAAAGTTGAGCAAAATAACTCCTTATTATTTCTCTAATTTCCCTCTTCCTTGGTGGAAGTTCTCCTTTTTCATTTTAAGACTACTAATTTCATTTTCCTCCCTCCTTTTCTAATCAGATTTACAAGGCATCTATTTTATTGGCTTTTCATAGAACCAACTCTTAGTTTATTAATTAGTTCAATAGATTTTTACTTTCAATATTTTTAATTTCTCCTTTAATTTTAAATTTCCAATTTTAGTATTTGATTGGGGGTTTTAATTTTGGTCTTTTTTAGTTTTTTTGTTGCAAGCCAATTCATTAATCTTTTCTTTCTCTGTTTTATTCAAGTAAGCCTCTAAGGATTAAAATTCCCTCTTATTACCGCTCTTGCATCCCACAAATTTGGTATGATGTCTCATCATTGTCATTATCTTGAGTGAAATTATTAATTGTATCTATAATTTGCTGCTTCACCAATCATTCTTTAAGATGAGATTGTTTTAGTTTCAATTACTTTTTGGTCTATTTCCCCTAATTTTTTGTTGAATTAGTTTTATTTATCATGATCTGAAAAGAAAGCATTTACTATTTCTGCTTTCTTGCATTTTAATTTAAGTCTTTATGTCCTAATATATGGTCAATTTTGAATAGGTTCCATGAACTGCTGGGAAGAAAGTATATTCCTTCTATCTCCATTCAATTTTCTCCAAGATCCAACATACCTAATTTTTCTAATATTCTGTTTACTTCTTTAATTTCTTTCTTATTTGTTTTGTGGTTTTGATTTGTCTAATTCTGAGGTGCAAGGTTGGGATCTCCTACTAAAGTTTTTGTTGTCTATTTCTTCTTGCAACTCTTAACTTCTCCTTTAGGAAGCTGAGTGCCATACCACTTGGTGCATATATTTTAATATTGTATTGCTTCGTTGTTTATGCTACCCTTTGCAGGATGTGTTTCCTTCCTTATCTCTTTTTAATTAGATCAATTTTTTACTTTTGCTTGATCTGAGATAGGGATGGCTACCCCTTTTGACTTCACCTGAAGCATAATAGATTTTGCTCCAGCCTTTACCTTTACTCTATATGTATCCCCCTGCTTTAAATGTGTTTCTTGTAAAAACATATTGAGGGTTCTGACTTTTTGATCCAGTCTGCTATCTGCCTCCTCTTTATGGGGGTTCATCCATTCCATTTACAGTTAGGGAATTACTAAATCTGTATTTCCTGCATCCCATAAACCCCAGATTGTGCTTTACTTATTCTTGCCTCCCCCCACCCTCTTTCCCCCTTTTAAACTTATGTACCCCTCTTGTATCCCATGCTTATCCTCTTTATAATCCCCCCCCCCCTTTGGTCTTTCCCCTTCCCTTATTACTCTTTTTCTTTTCCCTTTTCCTCTCCCCCCGTTTTAATGGGCAGGAGAATTTTCTCTAAAACAAATGTCAATTATTTTTCCTTTGAGGCCAACTCAGGGAGTAAAGATTCCACAATGTTCCTCCCCTCTCTAAATTCCCTCAGATGTGATAAGTTTCCTTAGCCTCTTGTGGGATGTGGTTTTCCCTCTTTTTATCCTCCTTCCCATTATTCTGCCATCATCCCTTTTCCATATCTACTTCCCTTTTTATGTTATATCAGTACTATCAAATTTTACATGTATTTTTTTGTATATCCACAACGAAATACAATTCTCAAAGTTATTTTTACCTTTTCTGCATCTCTTGAGTTCTATTCTTGGAGATCAAATTTTTTGTTTAGTTCTGGTTTTCTTCTTCAAGGGAAACAAATGGAATTCATTTGTTTCATTAAATTCCATCTTCTTCCCGGAAGAAATGCTCCAGCTTAAGCTGGGTGTTTATTCTTGGCTGCATCCCAAGTTCTTGTGCCTTTCAGATATCATATTCCAGGCCCTTCTTTCCTTTAATGTAGAGGCAGCCAGATCTTGGGTGATCCTTATTGTGGCACCTCAGTATTTAAAATGGTTTTTGGCTGCTTGTAAATTTTCCTTAATCTGATGGTTCGAAATTTTTGCCCAATATTCCTTGGGGTTTTTATTTTGGGTTTCTTTCAGAAGGTGTTCGATAATTCTTTCAATGCCTATTTTACCTTCCGTTCTTACATCTAGGGCAGTTCTCTTTGATGATTTCTTGTAAAATAGTATCTAGGCTCTTTTTTCATCATAGTTTTCGAGAAGTCCAATAATCCTCAGATTATCTCTCTAGATCTATTTTCCAAGTCTGTCATTTTACAAGTAGATAATTCATGGTTTTTCCAGTTTGTCATTTTTTGGTTTTGCTTGACTGATTCTTGCTGTCTCAATGCATCATTAGTTTCAATTTGTTCAGTTCTAATTTTAAAAATTATTTTCTTCATTAGCTTTTTTACTTCTTTCTGTATATGTCAATTGAGTTTTTGAATTATTGTTTTGGTCTGTGGAATTTTTTCCATTTCACTATTTTTTTTAGTGAATTATTTTCTTTTCAATTCCGGATCCTACTTTCTTCGAGTTCTTTGTCTTTTCAATTCACAAATCCTACTTTCTAGTGAATTCTTTATTTTTCAATTCACAATTCTTACTTTCCTGAGATTTTTATTTTTTCCAATTCCACCAATTTTGTTTCCCTACTTCCTAGGATTTTTTCTTTTCAATTCTATTTCAGGAAGTTGTTTGCTCTCTTGTAGGCTTCTCTTTCCTTTCCCCATTTTCTTCTAACCTCTCTTTTGAGACTTTTTAATGGCCTCTTCTATGAGGCATTATGTAAGGAGGACAGTCTGATGCATTTTTGCTGTTTGAGGTCTCTTCAGGTTTGCTGACCTGCTCTTTTTCTGCATAGAAGCTGTCGATCGTTCTTTTCATCTTTTTATTCATGTTTCAAAGCCTTTAGGTACGTCTCTAGGCAAGGGGTTACCAGCTTCCTCTGGAGCAGGGAGGTTGTAAAGATTTCCGGCTCAAAGGTAGGAGTGCTCAGTGAGGTTTTCCCTTCCCCAACAGGAAGTGGATTCAGCACTGGCCAGCTATCAAACGGCAGAGGGCTGGTGGATTATCGATTGCCCTAGGCTAGAGACTAAGTGGTGAAAGTGTCCCTGCCCAGGCCGGAGCCTCTTGTGGGACTGAGGTTTGAGCTGGCGCGGACCAGAACCGCCCGGAACTCTGCCCCAGTGTCTCTGCCCAATAAATCGGCCCTGGAAAAGCTCTTTGGCCCCAAGCCAGGCTCCCCACTGTGCAGATTGGAGGCTAGCCCGGCTGCGTCCTCCTGCGGTGCAGGATCCAACTCCCAAAGGAAAAGCCCTTACTGCGGGTTGGGGCTGCGGCGGCTTGCTGAGATCTGTGCTTTCTCCCTCGGTTTGAGACTCTCCTCGGAACCTAATTTCTCCCTGTCTGTGATCTCCCCCTGGCCCCGGAACCAACCTTTTTGGCGAGACTGCAGATTTTCTTGGCCGGTGAGTTGTTCTATTTCTTATCTTTACAATTGCTTGGATCAAGACTATTTTTGAGGCTCGATATAATATTGATAAAGAGGGTAAGAGAAGAGCTTAGAAAGACGCGTGTGTCTTCTCCGCCATCTTGGCTCCGCCCAGTTCATATATTCTTGAAACAGCTTTCAGAATGTTAAGAATAATGTTGCTGACATGTGAAATTAGTAAAATTATTCAGTAATTTGACCCCTGATATTGCCTTTCTTAATGATTAGAATATAAATGGATATTTTCTTTTTTAAGGTTTTATGTATGGGTTCTTTTTATTTTTTATTCTCTTTGTGATAAGGGCATAGTATTGGTATCATCAAATCAGAAGGTATGCACAACTGAGTAACTTTTGTGGCAGATTGGTAAATTTCTTTTACAAATGCTTAAAACACATTATAACTCTACTAACAGTGCACAAAAGTGACTCATTTCTTTTTTATTAATATTATAGCTTTTTATTTACAAGATATATGCATGAGTAATTTTTCAGCATTGATAATTGCAAAACTTTTTGTTCCAGTTTTTCCCTTCTTTTCCTCCACCCCTTCCACCAGATGGCAGGTTGACCAATACATGTAAAATATGTTAAAGTATACAATATATGTATACATGTCTATATATTTTGCTGTACAAAAAGAATTGGACTTTGAAATGGTGTACAATTAACCTGTGAAGGAAATCAAAAATGCAGGCAGAAAAATATAGGGTTGGGAATTCTATGTAGTGGTTCATAGTCATCTCTCAGAGTTCTTTTGCTGGTTATAGCTGGTTCAATTCATTACTGCTCTATTGGAATTGACTTGGTTCATCAGATTGTTGAAGAGGGCCACGTGCATCAGCATTGATCATATATAGTACTGTTGTTGAAGTATATAATGATCTGGTCCTGCTCATTTCACTCAGCATCAGTTTATGCAAGTCTCTTCATGTTTTTCTGAAATAATCCTGCTGGTCATTTCTTACACAACAATAATATTCATATACCACAATTTACCCAACCATTGTCCAATTGATGGGCATCTATTTATTTTTCAGTTTCTAGCCACCACAAAGAGGGCTGTCACAAACATTCTTGCACATAGAGGTCTCTTTCCCTTCTTTAAAATCTCTCTGAGATATAAGCCCAGTAGTAACACAGCTGGATCAAAGGGTATTGGTTTGATAACTTTTTGAGCATAGTTCCAAATTGCTCTCCAGTATGGTTGAATGTATTCACAATTCCACCAACAATGAATCAGTGTCCCAGTTTTGCCACATCACCTCCAACATTCTGCATTATCTTTCCCTGTCATTTTAGCCAATCTGACAGGTGTATAGTGGTATTTCAGAGTTGTCTTAATTTGCATTTCTCTGATTAATAATGACTTGGAGCACCTTTTCATATGACTAGAAATAGTTTCAATTTCTTCATTTGAGAATTGTCTGTTCATATCCTTTAATCATTTATCAATTGGAGAATGGTTTGATTTCTTATAAATCAGAGTCGATTCTCTATATTTTGGAAATGACACCTTTATCAGAATCTCTGACTGTAAAAATGTTTTCCTAGTTTATTGCCTCCCTTCTAATCTTGTCTGCATTAGTTTTGATTGGTCAAACACTTTTCAGTTTGGTATAGTTGAAATTTTCTATTTTGTGATCAATAATGGTCTCTAGATCTTCTTTGGTCACAAATTCCTTTCTCTTCCACAGGTCTGAGAGGTAAACTATCTTATATTCTTCTAATTTATTTATAATCTCTTTCTTTATGCCTAGGTCATGAACCCATTTTGACCTTATTATGGTGTACCGTGTCAAGTGTGGATCAATACCTATTTCTGCCATACTGGTTGCCAATTTTCCTGCCAGTTTTTGTCAAACAGTGAGTTCTTATCCCAAAAGCTGAGGTCTTTGGGTTTGTCAAACACTAGATTATTAAAGATATTGGCAAGTTTGTCCTTTGAACCTAACCTAGTCCACTGATCAACCAGTCTGTTTCTTAGCCAATACCAAATGGTTTTGGAAACCACTGCTTTATAATATAATTTTGGATCTGGTACAGCTGTGCCACCTTCATTTAATTTTTTTTTCATTAGTTCCCTTGAAAGTGTTGACCTTTTGTTCTTCCAAATGAATTTTTTTGTTACTTTTACTAGGTCACTAAAATAGTGTTTTGGAAGTCTAATTGGTATAGTGCTAAATAAATAGATTAATTTAGGTCGAATTGTCATCTTTATTATATATACTCACCCTATCCAAGAGTGTTTAATATTTTTCCAATTGGTTAGATCTGACTTTATTTGTGTGGAAAGTGTTTTGTAGTTTTGCTCATATAGTTCCTGATTTTCCCTTGGCAGATAGATTCCTAAATATTTTATACTATTGGTAGTTACTTTAAATGGAATTTCTCTTTGTAACTCTGTTGGATTTTGTTAGTAATATATAAGAATGCTGATGACTTATGTGCATTTATTTTGTATCCTGAAACTTTGATAAAAGTGTGGATTATTTCTAATAGCCTTTTAGTAGAATCTCTGGAGTTCTCTAAGTATACCATCATATCATCAATAACGAGTGATAATTTGTTTTCCTCATTACCTACTCTAATTCCTTTAATTTCTTTCTTCACTTATTGCCAAAACTAGCATATCTAATACAATATTGAATAGTAATGGTGATAGTGGGTAACCTTGTTTCACTCCTGATCTTACTGGGAATGGTTCCAGTTTATCCCTTTTGCATATGATGTTTACTGATGGTTTGCAATAGATGCCACTAATCAGTGGCATCTTAAGGAAAAGCCCATTTATTCCTATACTCTCAAGTGTTTTTTAATAGGAATGGATGTTGGATTTTATCAAATGCTTTTTCTGCATCTATTGAGATAATCATATGTTTTTTGTTAATTTGGTTATTAATATGGTCAATTATGTTAATAGTTTTCCTAATATTGAACAAGCCCTGCATTCCTGGTAGAAATCCTACTTGATAATGATGAATTACTCTGTGGATGATTTTCTGTAGTCTTTTTGCTAATATCTTATTTAAGATTTTAGCATTAATATTCATTAGGGAGCTTAGTCTACAATTTTCTTTCTCTGTTTTCAACCTACCTGATTTAGGTACCGTGTCTGTGTCATAAAAGGAATTTGGTAGGACTCCTTCATTCCTTTTTCAAATAGTTTATATAGCATTGGGGCTAATTGTTCTTTAAATGTTTGGTAAAATTCATACGTAAATCCATCTAGTCCTGGGGATTTTTTCTTAGAGAGTTAATTAATAGCTTGTTCTATTTCTTTTTCTGAAATGGGACTATTTAAGCAATTTACTTCCTCCTCTGTTAAACTGGGAAACCTATATTTTTGAAGGTAGTAATCCATTTCACTGAGGTTATCAAATTTATTGTTATAAAGTTGGGCCAAGTAATTCCTTATTATTGCTCTAATTTCCTCTTCATTGGTGGAAAATTCTCCCTTTTCATTTTTAAGACTAACAATTTGATTTTCCTCTTTCCTTTTTCTCATCAGATTTACCAAAGTTTTATCTATTTTATTGTTTTTTTATAAAACCAAATCTTAGTTTTACTTATTAATTCAATAGTTTTTTTTTACTTTAAATATTATTAATTTCTCCTTTTAATTTTAGAATTTCAAATTTAGTACTTGATTGGAAGTTTTTACTTTAGTCTTTTTGTAGGTTGTTAAGTTGCAAGCCCAATTCATTGATTTTTTCTTTCTCTATTTTATTCAAATAAGCCTCAAAAGATATAAAATTTCCCCTTATTACTGCTTTGACTGCATCCCACAAATTGTGCTATGATGGCTCATCATTGTCATTATCTTGAGTGAAATTATTAATTGTGTCTATATTTTGTTGTTTCACCCAATCATTCCTTAAGAAGAGATTATTTAATTTCCAATTACTTTTTGGTCTATTTACCCCTAAATTTTTGTTCAATGTAGCTTTTGTTGCATCGTGGTCTGAAAAGAAAGCATTTATTATTTCTGCCTTGCTACATTTAATTTTGAGGTCTTTGTGTCCTAATATATGGTCAGTTTATGTGTGGGTTTCATGAACTGCTGAGAAGAAAGTACTCCTTTCTGTCACCATTCAGTTTTCTCCAAAGATCTATCCTACCTAATTTTTCTAATATCCTATTTACCTCTTGAATTTTTTTCTTGTTTGTTTTGTGGTTTGATTTATCTAATTCTGAGAGTGCAAGGTTGAGATCTCCCACTATTAGTTTTGCTGTCTATTTCTTCTTGCAACTCTCTTAACTTCTCCTTTAGGAAGTTGGATGCTACACCACTTGGTGCATATGTGTTTAGTATTGATATTGCTTAATTGTCTATGCTACCCTTTAGCAAGATATAGTTTCCTTCCTTATCTCTTTTAATTAGATCCATTTTTGCTTTTGCTTGATCTGAGATAAGGATGGATACCCCTGCTTTTTTGGCTTCATCTGAAGCATAATAGATTCTGCTCCAGTCTTTTACCTTAAATCAGTATGCATCTCCCTATTTTAAATGTGTTTCCTCTAAACAACATGATGTAGGGTTCTGATTTTTGATCCAGTCTGCTATCCACATCCGCTTTATGGGAGAGTTCATCCCATTAGTTCATCCCATTCACATTTACCATTAAAATTACTTATTCCATATTTCCTGCAATCTTATTATCCCCAGATTATGCTTTTCTTTTTCTTTCCCTCCCTGACCCTCTTTCCCAGTATTAAACTTATGGGCACCACTTGTGTCATGCAGCACTAGCTCTTTAGGATCCCTACCATCCCCTTTGATTCCTTTCCCCTTTCTTGTACCCTTCCCTTATTGCTCTTTTTCCTTTTCCCTTTTCCTCTCCTACTTTTTAATGAGGTGAGAGAAGTTTCTCTGTAAACCAAATATGTCAATTATTTTCTTTTTGAGCCAACTCTGATGAGAGTAAGATTCACACAATGTTCCTCCCCCTCTCTAAATTCCCTCAGATATGATAGGTTACCTTTGCCTCTTTGTGGGATGTAGTATTCTTTTTTTTTTAATCTCCCCTTTTCCTTCTGACATTATCCCCTTTCTGTTTCTACTTCCCTTTTTATGTTTTATGAGTAAAATCAATTTATACATGTACTCCTTTTGCATATCCACAATAGAAATAGAGTTCTCAAGAGTTCTTTTTACCTTTTTCTGCTTCTCTTGAGTACTATGGTTGGAGATTAATTATTTTGTTGTTGTTGTTTAGTTCTGGTTTTTTTCCTTAGAAACAAATGGAATTCATCTGTTTCATTAATGTCCATCTTCTTAGATGGAAGAAAATGCTCAGTTTAGGTGGGTATTTTATTCTTGGCTACATTCCAAGTTCTTTTGCCTTTTGAAATATCAGATTCCAGGCCCTTTGATCTTTTAGTGTGGAAGCAGCTAGGTCTTGAGTGATCCTTATTGTGGCACCCCGGTATTTGAATTTTTTTTCCTGGCTGCTTGTTATATTTTTTCCTTAGTCTGATAGTTCTGAAATTTAGCCATGATATTCCTTGGATTTTTTATTTTAGGGTCTTCTTCAGAAGCTGTTTGGTGAATTCTTTCAATGCCTATTTTACCTTCTATTATATCTGGGAAGTTCTCTTTGATGTTTTCTTGTAAAATAATATCTAGGCTCTTTTTTTCATCATAATTTTTGGGAAGTCCATCAATGATCAGATTATTTCTCCTAGATCTATTTTCCAGGCCTGTTGATTTTCCAAGTAGATATTTAACATTTTTTTTCTAATTTTTCATGTTTTTCTTTGGTTTTGCTTGACTGATTCTTGATGTTTCAATGAATCATTCATTTCTATTTGTTCAGTTCTAATTTTTAATGAGTTATTTTCTTCATTAGCTTTATTTTTGCTTCTTTTTGTATATGTCCAATTGAGGTTTTCAATGAGTTGTTTTGCTTTATGAAGTTTTTTCCATTTCACTATTTTTTTAGTGAGTTATTTTCTTTTTCCAACTCACAAATCCTACTTTCTTGGAAGTTCTTTACCTTTTTCAATTCACAAATTCTGTTTACCTGCACTTCCTGGGAGTTCTTTATCTTTTCCAATTCACATTTCAGGAAGTTGTTACTCTCTTGCATAGCTTCTCCTTCCTTTCCCCATTTTTCTTCTTCTAGCTCTCTTTTAAGATTTTTTACAGTTTCTTCTAGGAGAGCCTTGTGTGATGGGATCAGGTTACATCCCCCTTTGGGGTATTGTCTGGAGACTGTCTGCTATTAGTCTCCTCGGGGTTGAAGACCTGCTCTTTTTCTGTATAGAAGCTATGGTTGTCTTTTTGATATTTTTACTCATTTTTTTAAAAAGCCTTTAGGGTCTGCCTTCAGGGATAGAGCAGAGCAGGGATAGTTATATGGACAGTTGCTATCCATCCAATGGCCTGCAAAGAATAGAGGAGCTGAGGGAATGCTCTGGGAAAAGCTCCAAACTGAAAGTGACTAAGGTGTGGGTCCCACAGGCTGAGTTAGGGAAGTGCCCTGCAAGCTCCTGCAAGGAGCTCCACTGTGAGGATCAGTGACTGTCTTGGGGCTAGAAGCTGAGCAGCAAAAGTGTCACTGCCCTCTCCCCCTCAAAAGCCCCCTTTGGGTATTAGCAGTTGCTCTATCCCTCACAGCACGGGAAGTGTCTTTGCCTGGGGAGTACAGTTGCCCTGTGGAAATTCCATTGCCCCAGGCTGAGCCCCGCACTGTGTAGATTAGAGGCTGAGTCCCCCTGCACTGCAGATTTGTGATTGCTCCCCAAAAAGGCCCTGCTTCAGAATGCCACTGAACAGCTGTATTGTGGCCTGTGCTAGTTCATTCACTTCTGGTTTTGGGTGGGTATAGCCAAATCCTGTTAGGTTCTGATGTTTTTTAGAGTACCCTCTAGCTTTGGTTTTAATTTCTCTGCTGGTCTACTGCTTTCCAACCAAAGTAGAACAGCACAAACTATGGTAGAGTTCTCTCTGTAAAATTTCCAACCATGGAGATCACCCCCACTCCCAGTCCACTTCAGATGCTAGACTTTGGTTCTATCCCAGCTTGCACTGTCTACTCCCTCCTGCTCAGTTCAACCTTTTTCTGGCAATCTTCCAGAATGTCTTCAGCTGGTAAATTGTTGTACTTCCAATCTTCGTGAGTTTTACCAGTCAAGCTTTATTTTTGAGATTGAATATAATATTCTTTTCACTTTATTGTTTCTTTTCTTTTTTTTTTATTTAAGAAAACCTTATTTCTCCTTATTATTTTCTGTAATGCTTCATTCAGTTGGAGATGTGTTTTCCTTTCTCCTTCATATTTTGTTTCCCTTGATTCCTCAGCTTTTTGTAAAGCCTCATCAGACAGACATTTTCTTTTCTTTCTTCGGTTTTGCTTTGGTATGTTTTTTTTTTATTGTTGTCCCCTATACAATTTTGTAAACCTCTGTATATATTTTTACGTTCTCTAGCTATCAGATGTAAGTCTTTAAATTTATTCATCACCTTCACTTTATATTAATAATGAATTTTTTTAGGTCATACATATATAGAGTGATAGTTTTCCTTACTTTGTTCAATTTAAATTTGAAGTTTGCAATAAGAAGCTCATAATTTTAGCTACAGTCAACTGCAGGTCTTGGTTTATCTATGTAGAATTTTTTTCTACCTTTCCTTGCTAAGTACATAATCAATCTGATTTTGATATTTATCATCTGTTGGATATAGAGTTACTTTTTGGGTTATTGAGAAATTTTTTGAACAGTAACTTATCTTGTAAAAGTTCTATCAATCTGTCCCCTGCTCAGTTTTCTACTCCAAGGCTAAACTTGCATGATATTCCTAGTATCTTTCTTTGTGCTGAATATAACATCTTTTATTTATTTATTTATTGGTATTATTTTCAGAAGATGTTGTAGGTCTTCATAGAACTAATGAATTTTGTCGTCTTGGGCATCAGTGATTGGAGTATAGATTTGCATTATTGTGATGCTGAATGGTTTGCCTTTCTTTCAAATATAATTTTAATCATCTTTTAGATTATAGCCCAGTATTGCTTTTCTCAATGTTTATTGTTATATGATCAGATCTCTTTTTATCATCAAACATGTACAGCTGAGCTTTCTTTCAGCTTTGGCACAATTGTTTCATTACTACTGGAGTGACTTGTAATTGTCCTCAGCTCTTCTCCAATAGCATGTTGGTCACATTCCAATATGAGTGTCTTGTCTTCCAATGTCATCTCTGCCAGTATTATCCATGGAATTTACTTGGCAAAAATTCTAGAGTTGTTTGCCATTTCCCATCTCCAGAAGACCATCGTTTGCCAGAATTCTTCATTATGACTTGTACACCTTGGGTAATCCTGCACAGAATAATTCAGGATTTCATTTGAGCTACACAAGCCCCTATGCCATAAGTAGGCAGCTATGCAGGAAAGAAATCAGTGCCCTTAGCATTAGACTCATTTTCTTCAGTTCAAATCTGGTCTTAGATACTTACTAGTTATGTAACACTGGGCAAGTCACTTAACAGTGTTTGCCTTAGTTCATTATCTGTAAAATAAGCTAGAAAAAGAAAAGGCAAACCACTCTATTATCTTTGCAAACAGAATCTTAATGGGATAACAAAGAGTTGGATATAACTGAAAGAAGTGGCTAAATACTGCATTTCTAACTATATATCTATGTGTAAGTACATACATATATACACACATACCATGTATGTACATGTGTGTCTGTCTATATACAGGTGTATATTCATGTATGCATACATGAATATATATACAGATAAATACACATATCCTATATACATATGTGTGTATGCATTTATATGTGTGTATGTATGCTATCCCTTTTTTCTGTCCCTGTCTCTGTCTTTTTCTTTCTCTAAATTACATGACAGAAAAATTTCTAAGAAATTATATGATTTGATGAGGAGACATCTAGACTTAGAGACTGGTTAAGGAATTCAAATTCCAATTGTGATGTTTAGCAAGTTGCTTATTCTGGCTTTACTCCAATTTTCTCAGCCATCACTTAAAAAGTAAAATAATACCTTCACTCCCTATCTTAAAGGGTTTTTGTGAAGAGAATGATTTCTAAATCTTAAAAGATTAGATAGCATGAGTTATGGTTAAAAAAAAAGTGGAGTTAACTACTGAAATCAGCCTTTTAAGTGAAATATTCAGAACACACCCAATTTGAAATGAATGTAATACCAATAAGAGAGAGGACTAAAGACAAACATATTTCCCTAAGGCAATATTGAAGACAAAAGAAGCAAAAATGATACATGTAGGGGATGTTGAAATACACTTATAGTACCTAAGTCAAGAGTGATTGGGAGGGTTAAATGAAACACTATATACAAAGTTAGTGAGCCAAAAATCATTTATTAAGTTCTTCCTATGTGTCAGGTATTTTGATAAGTGTGATACAAGAAGAAAAAAAATAAAAAGCACATTACTTGCTCTCAAAGAGTTTACATTTCAAAGAGGGAGAAAATATGAATAAGTATATGCATACAAGTATACAAAACAATATTTTCTTCTTGATCTGATATTTCTGATATTTAGCTTCAATATCTTTTGTAGTAAAAGAGGTTTCTTTCATTTTGAGGTCTCTTTCCAGAGGTGATCAGTGAATTCTTTTAATGTCTATTTTACCCTCTGCTTCTAGGACATGAGGGCAGTTTTTCTTGATGACTTCCTAAACGGTGTCTAGACTCTTTTTTCATCATGGTTTTCATGAAGTCCAATAATCTTTAGATTCTATCTCCTAGATCTATTTTCCAAGTCAATTGTTTTTTTTCCAATGAGGTTATTTTACATTTTCTTCTATTTTGTAATTTTTGGGGTTTTGCTTGACTGAGGTCTCATTGAATCATTTAGTATATAATTTTCTTAATTTACCTTTTTCAGCTCATTTTGTATTTGGCCAGTTGAATTTTTAAATGAGTTGTTTTGTTCTATGGATTTTTTCCTAGTCACAAATTCTGTTTTTCAATGAATTTGGTTTGTTTTTTCATATCTATTTTGTAAAGAGTTATAGGCATCAAAAGAATTTATAGAACTCAAAAAAACCTGAAAATTAAATGGGAAAGACTGAGAAAAAACTTAAAAAACAATCCAAAAAAAAAAAAAGGTTATGAGAAGAAAGTCTCAAGGAATCAACTAGAAGTTCCATTGTGATAATGAAGAAAAAAAATATTTAAAAATTAGAATTGAGGAAGAAGCCAGTGAAAATATATTAAAAAAGAAATAATAAAACAAAATATAAAGAATAAAAAAGAAAGAAAATGTGATATCTTTTTTTTAATTAAAGCTTTTTATTTACAAAACATATGCATAGGTAATTTTTCCAACATTGACCCTTGCATAACCTTTTGTTCCAAATTTTTCCCTCTTTCCCCTCAACCCCTTCCTGAGCTGGCAGGTAGTCTAATACATGTTAAATAAGTTGAAATACATGGTAGATCCAATACATGTATGCATATTTATACTGTTACCTTGTTGCACAAGAAAAATCAGATCAAGAAGGAAGAAAAAGAAAAACTGAGAAAGAAAACAAAATGCAAGCAAATAACAACAGAGAGATTGAGAATATTATGTTGCGTTCCATACTCTATTCCCATGGTTCTCTCTCTGGGTCTAGATGGCTCTCTTCATCACTGCATAAGTGGAACTGGTTTAAATTATCTTAATGTTGAAAAGAGCCACATCCGTCAGAATTGATCATTATATAGTCTTGTTGTTGCCATGAATAATAATCTCCTGATTCTGCTCATTTCACTTAGCATCAGTTCATGTAGTTCTCTCCAAACCTCTCTGAAATCATCCTGCTGGCCATTTCTTACTGAACAATAGTATTCCATAGCAGTTATATATTATAATTTATTCAGCCATTCTTCAACTGATTAGCATCCACTCAGTTCCACTTTCTTGCTACTACAAAGAGGGCTGCCATGAAGATTTTTGCACATGTGGGTCCTTTTTCCTCCTTTGGGATATCTTTAGGATATAATCCCAGTAGAAACACTATAGTATCATTCTTTATGTCTAGATCATGAACCAATTTCGATTTTATCTTGGTATGTGGTATTAAGTGTGGGTCTATACCTACTTTCTGTCATACTAGTTTCCAATTTTTCCAGCAGTTTTTGTCAAATACTGAATTCTTATCCCAAAAGGTGGGGCCTTTGGGTTTGTCAAACACTATTTTATTATAGTCATTGGCTATTTTGTTCTGTGAACCTAACCTGTTCCACTTATCAAATTCTCTATTTGTTAGTCAGTACCACATGGTTTTGATGACCACTGTTTTATGATATAGTTTTAGATCTGGTAAAGTTGGCCATCTTCATTTGTTTTTCTCTTCATTAATTCCTTTGAAATTCTTGACCTTTTCTTCTTCCAAATGAATTTTGTTGTTATATTATCTAAGTCAGTAAAACAGTTTCTTGAGAATTTCATTGGTATAGCACTAAATCAATAGATTCATTTAAGTAGTATTGTCATCTTTATTATATTTACTTTACCTATCCATGAGCATTTGATATTTTTCCAATTGCTTACATCTGACTTTATTTGCTTATATAGTTACAGACTTTCCCTTGCAGATAAATTCTCAGATATTTTAGATTAACAAGTTACTTTAAATGAACTTTCTCTTTGTATCTCCTGCTGTTGGATTTTGTTTGTGATGTATAGTGATGTATAAAAATGGTGATCATTTAGGTGAATTTATTTTGTATACTCTAACTTTCTAAAAGTTGTGGATTATTTCTAATAGCTTTTTAATTGATTGTCTGAGGGTCTCTAAATATACCATTATATCACCTGTGAAGAGTGATAATTTGGTTTCCTCATAACCTACTCTAATTCCTTTAATCTCTTTTTGTTCTTTTAGTGACAAATCTAGCATTTCTAATACAATAGTAATAGCAATGGTGATAGTGGGCAACCTTGTTTCACCCCTGATCTTATTGGGAATGTTTCTAGTTTATCCCCATTACATATGATGCTTGCTGATGGGATTAGATAGATACTACTAGCTATTTTAAGGAAAAGTTAATTTATTCCTATACTCTAGTGTTTTTAATGGCAATGGGTGTTGGATTTAATTAAATGCTTTTTTCTGCATCTATTGAGATAATCATATGATTTTTGTTAATTTGGTTATTGAATGTAGTCAATTATGCTAATAATTTTCCTACTATTGAACCAGGGCTACATTGCTACTGTAAATTCTATTTAGTCATGGTGTATTATCCTGGGGATGATTATATCTAATTGCTTTGCTAATATTTTATTTAAGATTTTTACATACATATTCATTAAGGAGATTGGTCTATAATTTTCTTTCTCTGTTTTTGTCCAACCTGGTTTAGGTATCAGTACTATATCTGTGTCATAAAAGGAATTTGATAGGAATCCTTCATTTCTCATTTTTTTCAAATAGTTTATATAATACTGGAATTAATTTTTTTTAAATGTTTGGCAGAATTCACATGTAAATCCAACTGGTCCTGGGGATATTTTTTTTGGGGGGGGGGATTGATTAATAGGTTGTTCTACTTCTTTTTCTAAAATGGGACTGTTTAAGCAATTTATTTCCTCTTCTATGAATCTGGGCAATCTATATTTTTGTACATATTCCTTGATTTCACTTTGGTTGTCAAATTTATTGGCATCAAGTTGGGCAAAGCAACTCCCGATAATTACTCTAGTTTCCTCTTCATTGATAGATAGTTCTTCCTTTTCATTTTTGAAATTTATTTTCCTCTTTCCTTTTTTTTCTAATCAAATTAACTAAAGATTTCTCTATTTTGTTGTTTTTTTCATGAAACCAATTCTTAGTTTTATTTATTAATGCAATAGTTTTTTTAGTTTCAATTTTATTTATCTCTCCTTTTATTTTTAGAATTTGAAATTTGGTATTTGATTGGGGGTTTTTAATTTCTTCTTTTTCTAGCAAGCCCAATTCATTTACCTTCTCTTTCTTTATTTCATGCAAGTAAGCATATAGAGATATAAAACACTAAGACCCCCCTCCCCACTAGATTCTTCTCCTGCCTTTTATTTTTACTTCTTATGTATCACTCTGCTTTAAATGTCTTTCTTGTAAATACTTACATATTGTAAGATTCTGGCTTTTCATCCAGTCTACTATCTGCTTCCATTTTATGGAAGAGTTCATCCCTTTCACATTCACAGTTAAAATTGCTAACTCTCTATTTCCCACCATTTATTTTCTCCATGTTATACTTTTCTCTTTCCTTTCCCCCTCTCCCTCCTTTGCAGTATTTTGCTTCTAACAACCACCTCTTCAAACAGCCCTTCTGTTTAACAGTTACTCCCCCTTTGTAATACTTTTCTCCTTCTCCTTCTGTTCCCATTTAATAAATATTAGATTTCAAATATATTTTTACCATGTTTAACATATATTGGGTTATTTGCCATTTAGGGGAAGGGGAAGGAAGAGGGGAATTAGAACACAATATTGCATATGTTTTGAAAATTAAATAGCTTCAATAAAAAATTCCTTACCATTACAAAGAGTGCTTATACAAAAAAATCAAAAAATACATTTTTTGGAAAAAAAATGAAGTGCAGAGAGGTAAAAATACTAAATACATCTCTGTAAGATCATGGTGCAATATAAATTCCATGTAATAAAGAGAAAAAGATGAAAAATGGATGGGAAATTAAGTAATCTGATCCTAAAGAATGAGTAGATGAAACAAGAAATCATGGACATAATTGATAATTTCATCCAAGAAAATGGAGACAACATAACAAAATTTATGGGATGCAGCCAAAAAAGTTTTTTGGGGAAATTTTATTTCTCTAGATGTTTACTTGCATAAAAAAAGAAAGAGATCAATGAATTGTCATTCAACTAAAAAAGCTAGAAAAAGAACAAATAAGAAAACCCAAATTAAATACCAAATTTGAAATTCTAAAAATAAAAGTGGAGATTAGTGAATTTCAAAGTAAAACACTTATTGAACTAATAAAGAAAATTAAGAGTTGGTTTATGAAAAAAAACAAAAAATAGATTAAATCTTAGTTAATGTGATTTAAAAAAAGAAAGAAAAAATCAAATTGTTAGTATCAAAAATGAAAAGGATGAACTTTTCATCAAGGATGAGAAAATTAGAGGAATAATTAGGAGTTACTTTGGCCAATTATATGTCAATAAATCTAATATTCTACATGAATGGATAGATACTTACAAAATATACTTTGCTCAGATTAACAGAAGAGGAAATAAATTATTTATACAGTCCCATTTGAGAAAAAGAAATTGAACAAGCTACTAATCAATTCCCTAAAAAAAAATCTCCAGGATCAAATGGATTTACTTGTGAATTCTATCAAACATTTAAAGGACAATTAATTACAAAACTATGTAAACTATTTGGAAAAATAGGGAATGAAGGAAACCTACCAAACTCCTTTTATGACACAAACATAATGCAGATACTTAAACCAGACAGGGTCAAAATAGAAAAAGGAAATTATAGACCAATTTCCCTAATGGATATTGATGCAAAAATCTTAAACAAAATATTAGCAAGGAGATTACAGAAAGTTATCTCCAGACTAATACAACATGACCAAGTAGAATTTATACCAGGAATGCAGGGCTGGTTCAATATTAGGATAACTATTAGCATAATTGAATGAATCAAAAATCAAACTAAGACATCATTATCTCAATAAGTGCAAAAAAAGCATTTGACAAAATCGAACACTCATTCTTCTTAAAAACACTAGAGAGTATAAGAATAAATGGAATTTTCCTTAAAATTATCAGTAGAATCTATTTAAAACCATCAATAAGCATATGCATAATGAAGACAAAATATAACTATTCCCAGTAAGACAGGGATGAAACAAGGTTGTTCACTGTTGTCATTATAATTCAATTCATACAATTCAAATACAATTAAGTATTTTAACTATAGCAATAAGAGAAGAAAATGAAGGAATTAGAGTAAGTAATGAGGAAACCAATTTATTACTCTTTGAAGATGATATGATGGGATACTTAGGGAATCCTAGAGAATGATCTAAAAAAAAAACTATTAAAAACAGTTAACAACTTTAGCAAAGTTGAGGATTCAAAATAAATCCATATTAATTATCAGCATTTTTATATATAACCAACAAAGACCAGAAGCAACAAATACAAAGATAAATTCCATTTAAAATAACTGCAAGCGATATATAATATGCAGGAGTCTATCAGCCAAGGTGAAGTTAGGAACTATGTGAATACAATTACAAAATTCTTTCCACACAAATAAAGTCAGATCTAATCAACTGGAAAAAATATCAAGTACTCATGAGCTGGCCAAGCTAATATAATAAAAATGACAACACTACCTAAATTAATCTGCTTATTCAGTGCCATACCAATCAAACTCCCAATAAATTATTTTACAAAGATAGAAAAATAATAATATTTCATTTGGAAGAAAAAATGGTCAAGCATTTCAAGGGAATTAATAAAAAAATTGCAAATGAAAATGGCCTAGTTGTACCAGACCTAAGACTATGTTATAAGGCAGCAGTCATCCAAACTATTGGTGCTGGCTAAGAAAAAGTAGTAGATTAGTGGATTGGTTCACAAGACATAATAATCAATGAGTATAGTAATCTAGTATATGACAAACTCAGAGAGAGAGAGAGAGAGAGAGAGAGAGAGAGACAGACAGACAGACAGACAAAGAGAGAGAGACAGAGAGAGACACACAGAGAAAGACAGAGACACAGAGAGAGAAGGAATGCAAATTTGGGTCATCTTTTCCTTTCTGCCCCCTTCTCCCTAGATCTAGAGGAAGAAAAGACATTTAGTTTTTCTCTCAATTGTGTCTGATTTTTTTTTCTGACTCTATGGACCACATGCCTATCTTGCCTTTGCAGATTTTGCCATTTCCTTCTTCAGTGGGTTAAGGCACAGAAGTTAATGACTTGCCCAGTGTTACAGAAAAAATGAATGAGTTCAAATTTAAACTCACATGTTCTTGACTCCATGACTCCAAGACCAGTTCTTTCCACTATCTAACCATCCCATTATTTTACAAATGAAAAAAATCATATCCATGATACTTAAATCACATAGGTGGCAAGTGTTCTCTAATTCCAAAACAGCACACTTTCTATAACCAGTCACTACTTTTTAAAAAAAAATTATTTTTCAGAACATATGTCCCATCTCACACAGTCAACTATCTTATTCCAAGATCTCATTTTTAACTTAACTCTAGTTCTAAAAAAAATAATAATTAGTACTCAACACCAAAAAAGTTGTGATTCCATCATTTTAACCATTAGAAACTGAATTATATAATGTATATGATTTGAATATGGAGTATTGTGGGAAGACTAATATCTCTAATGTGAGAGCTTGCCAAACACTTTTCAGGGCTTCCCAATCATTTTTTATGTCTTCCTAGCATTCTTTCGTACAGATCCAAATATTGTAATGTGCATGCTACTTACATTTTGACAAAACTGACTCAGCAGATGAGCAAATCCGGTCAAGACTAACCAACTGGTGTCAAAATCATTGGTGATTTATGGGCATATTTCTCCCAAGTATATGGAGACTTTTGCCAGGCAAAATAGGAGGTTGAAAACAATTCATTTCAAAAGCATGAAGCTGTTCAAATTGAGTATCATGAGGATTTTAGAGCTTGATTAGATTTTTTTAAATGCCAAGATTTTTCTTTCCCTGAATTCCAGGCAATTTTTTAAATAATAGCTTTTTATTTTCAAAATACATTCAAAGATAGTTTTCAACATTCACCCTGGGAAAACCTTGTGTTTCAAATCTTTCTCCCTTTCTTCCTCCCACCCCTCTCCCTTAATGCAATGTGCAATACTTCTAAGAATATTTCCACATTTATCATTCTGTGCAAAAAATAAGATCGAAAAGGGGTAGGGGGGTATAGAAGGAAAAAAAAATCAAGCAAACAACCACAAAAAGGCACTACAAGTAATTCTAACTTATCCTGTCACTGAATTTCAATGACTCTGGAAGATAAAATAAGGCTGATGACTTATGAAACTCTGCCTCACTTAAATCTGCTTCAACCACAAGTCAAAACATCCCCATGAAGTTGTGGATCCTTTTCAAATATGAAGGGCAAAAAATTACCATTGAAAATATGCATAACATTTCTCTTCATACTACATGGAAGTAATATAGTTTCTAATTCAAATGCCCCCACAAACATGTAAGTAATATCAATTCTGGCCCATTTTCTTCATCTGTGAACTGTGTACAAATAATGTTATCATTTCTATTTCCATGAATAAAGTATTCCTTTGCCAGTCTCCTGCACAATCCTTTCTTTCCAGGGTATATGATCATTCTCCTGAGGCTGCCATAAGAAAAAAGACTTATGTGTTTTTGCAGATCCCAATTTGTTCCGCAGTAATCATAGACAGTTCCTGAACTAGATAGAATTGCCTCAATTTGCTGGACAAACCTATAGTGCAGTAGTAGTGATCAGATTTGAAAGGCTAGTTGGGGGTAAATCATGAAAGCTCTGGCAATAAACAGATCTAAGTTTCAGGAAAGCAAGTTGAGTCAGACACAATGTCAGCTTTCTGAATATGCTCTCCTCATCTCTGAAAGAATCCTTGGGCTATGAATTCTCTTATTAGGAACTTTTATTCCACAATCCACTGCTTATTTCATCTAGTTGGATCTTAGTGTCTTCTAGATATGACCCCCTTCTGATTTTTCAATTACTCTTCTCCTCCTGACTCAGGACCTATCTTCTCTGCTGCAGGGGCAAATTTCTCTTTCCTTTCCTCTACTCTCTTACTGGACATTTCCTTGATTACTGATATGAGTCAATTATGATTTAATAGTATATAGCATTTTTATTCAAAAGTTAATGTGGGTAAAATTTCATGGTTAAGCAATTTAAATAATTACTTGTTATTGTAAAGCAGAAAGAGACCTTAGTGCTATTTTAGCTAAGCTCACCCATTTCAGTAATAGAAAAACTGAGACCAACTTGGGTGCCATGGACTTTTGCATATTGTTCTTGACTAATAGTGGTGAATTCTCCAGAATTTTAAACTTCCTGAAAAATATGCAAAATTTTATATCTATATCCTTACACTGATTTTATATGTATTTAAAAAAAAATAAGAGAAATGTACTTTCTCTCCCTCTCACCTCACACCCCATTGGAGGAGGAAAATATAAAATAAAAATATAAAAATATAAAATATAACATAAAATGCATATAATTAAGCAAAACACATATTAAGCAAATTAAGCAAAAATACATGTTAATGTGTGCATACATGTGCATATACATGTGAGATACATGTATATATCATCATCTACTCACACAAAATTTTCTTTTGTCAAGCAGATTCAGTAAATAAGGTTAAAATTTTTTTCAGTCAATAAAGAACTAAGGTATTATATTGCCTCTTAATGGTAACACATTAGTGAATTCATTAGCAGTTTTTCCTCACTCCAATTTATTCGGCAAACAAATGCTAGACTCATCTTTCTTTAATACTGTGGTATGGTGGAAAGAGTCATAAAATAGGAATTAGAAGACCTAAATTCTATTTCTGGACTTGCCATTAAATACCTGGGTGGTCCTTGATAAGGCACATCATGTTATTGCACATCATTTAACTTATCAGGTAAAATGAAGATATAAGATATGAGAAAATCTCTAAAATTCCTTTCATCTCTAATAATGTAAATTTATAAATAAAACCTTAAGTGACTCATAGAATCTAGAGCTAGAAGAAACTTCAGAAAAATCTCTTTTCTATAAAACAATTAAAATAAACATCTTAAATGTAATAAAATATCCCAGCATGTAATACACACCTTTGAAAAATAGTTCAAGGCTGTTTTCCCTCGTCCCTTTTTTAATCATTACTCTAGGGTGCAGTGATTATTTCCTTTTCTGGCTTCCTATAAGACTCTCTACCACTCTCCTGGCAATATTATAAATATCATTTGCTGCTAAGAGCTTTCAGCATTGCTATTTACTTTGCTCCTGTTTTGTTTTTATTTTTGTTTTTGTTTTTTTAATTTGCTTGTGTGGTCCTTTTAGGGTGGTGGGTATTATACTTCTCAGCAGTTTTCACAGTGCCAAGCTTCCCAACCTGGATTGTTGGTTGATTTTCTAGTGTTCCTGTGCTAAATCCGGTGATAATTTGCTCTCTTCTGAAAATCAGCTAAAAAGTCTATGACAGTACAGATTAGTTTTAAAATTTAGTATTGATATTGAAGTAATTATTCTTATAACTTATTGACTTAATATAAATTGAATAATAATAATTACTATTATTGAATAATACATTTGAATTCTGAATGATATCCACTGTCACATCTTTGTTAGCTCAACTCCAATTATTTAATAGAAATCAGGAAGACTAGTGTGCTCCCAATGTCTCAGATAGCATTGGGCCAACTTATACTTGAACAGGGAGCAGTTGGTGGCATAGTAAATAAAACACTAGGCCTGAAACTAAGAAGACCTGAGTTCAAATTGATCTCAGATAGTAATTACCTGTGAGTGATCCTGGGCAACTTTTAACTTCTGTTTTCTTCATGTTAGTCTTCTGCATAATGGGAATAATAATAACACCTACCTCTCAGGATTGTCATGCTGATCAAATGGGATAATATTGTGAAAAAACTCCCAGTACTTGGAAGATGCTGTATAAATGCTTATATTTTTCCTTAATACTATTTTTTCGAGAGCACTGTATTTATTTTTATTTTTTTTCAAACCATGCTGTTTATTCATAGTGAATCTTCAGTCCATTGAAGTCCCTTGGCCTGTTCTACAAGAATTATTATGCTAAATCTTCTTTTATCATGTGTTTTTTCAATTAATTTCTTTTCATACACTGCCTTTCCCAATTAAATTTCATTTATCTATATTAAATTTCATTTTATTGGTCTCTGGCCCCCATTCCAGTAGACTGAAGTCTTTTGGCATTCTGATTCTGTTTTCCAATAAATTAGTTAAATCTCTTCTGCTTTGTATTGCCCAGAGAGGTGATGAGCATTCTGACTACCCAAACAATGAAAATAAAGTCATATACTCTAGATCTGTAAAGGACCACAGAGATCTAATCATCCAAGTTCCTATTTAATTAATATAAACAATCAAGCCCCAAAGATGTTAAACAATAATAGATAAAATTTGTGTCATGCTTTCAGTTTCACAAAACACCATACATATCTCTTCTTGTTTTATTCTTACAATAATTCTATGAAATAGGTGCTATTATTGTCACCATTTTAAAAATGAGCACACTGAGGCTAAGAGAGATCATAAAACCTGTCAAGAGTCTCACAGACAGTAAGTGAATAAGGCAAGATTTGCTTTCTTTGCATACACTACGGGCATTTTTCTTTCTTTTTTAAATTTTTTATTTTTATTGAAGTTTTTTATTTTCAAAACATATGCATAATTTTTAACATTCACCCTCCCAAAACCTTATGTCCATTTTTTCCCTTCCTTCCCCCATCCTCTCCTCTAAAAGGCAAGTAATCCAATATATGTTAAACATGTGCAATTCTTCTATACACATTTCCACAATGATCATGGTGCACAAGAAAAATCAGATCAAAAAGGAAAAAAAAATAAGAAAATAAAATTCAAGCAAACAACAACAACAAAAAATGAAAAGCCAACCTTGTGATCCACATGCAGTCCCCACAGCTCTCTCTCTGAGTGAAGATGACTCTTTCCATCACAAGACAATTGGAACTGACCTGTCTCATCCCTCTGTTAAAAAGCCCTGTCCATCAGAATTTATCACTGTATAATCTTGCTTTTTCTGTGTACAATGTTCTTTTGGTTCTACTCACTTCACTTAGCATCAGTTCATGTAAGTCTCTCCAGGCCTTTCTGAAATTATCCTGCTGATTGTTTCTTATAGAACAACAACTTTCCTTACCTTTCATATACTATAACTTATTCAGCCATTCTCCAACTGATGGGCATCCATTCAGTTTCCAGTTTCTACCACTACAAAAATGGCTGCCACAAACATTTTTGCACATATGGGTCCTTTTTTCAATTTTTATAATCTCTTTGAGATATAAACTCGATAGGAACACTGCTAGGTCAAAGGGTATGCACAGTTTGATAACCCCTTAAGCATAGTTCCACATACTCTCCAGAAAGGTTGAATCAGTTTGCAATTCCACCAATAATGTATTAGTGTCCCAGTTTTCTCACATCTCCTCCAACATTCATTATTATCTTTTCCTGTCATCTTAGCCAGTCTGAGAAATGTGTAATGGTACCTAGTTGTCTTAATTTGCATTTCCACTGAAACATTTTTCAATCTATTTTACTTTGCTCCTGAGCAAATTTGATTTTCCTTATTTATACTGTTTGCTTGATTGTCTCCCAAATGATTCTTCTTCTCTAGAATCCTCACTTGTCTGATTGTCCAATAAGGGAGAAGGGTGAGGAAGAGTGTGATTACCGCGTATTTTAAAATCAGCCGGAGTCAGGAATTCAGGTTAAGGGAAAGTCTTTAATCTTTATTCTTTGTGGAGGTGAAGGGGGATTGGGATAGCAATGTGAGCAGCTGGGACAGGAATCAGCCAGCAGTCTCTTTCCCCTCTCTCTCCATCCCACTGCCTACACCCACCAAAATCATCATTTCCTATACAACACATCAGGACTTGCACAAAGAGTGGGCGGGGCCATTCTTTCTTCAAGCATATATATTAATAGAGCATGGTTCAATTACTATTTAGCCTTATGTACTTGGGACCACAGTGCATCAATTCAAGCTTCAGGCCATTACAGAAGAGTATTTTTCTTTATTAGTGTCAGCTTTGTCTTTTTTAAAATGAAGGGTTTGGAATAGATAAATTTTAATATTACTTCCAGCTCTAAATATCTGCTTTTTTATTTGACTCTTAAGTTTTAGTCACAAGAAATAATTAAATGTCTAATTAGGACCAATTGCTTTATTTTCAGGAATTATCTAAGTATAAGCCATGGCCCATGAGTGTTTTCAGCCTAAAAATGATAATCATTCACTTGACATATCCTCATTTAATACTTCACTTGAAAAGTTTGTGCTCTCTTTCAACAGGAAAAAAAATCAAGACACTCACATACACTTACATTTATTTATTATTTTTTGGAGGGGGGAGAAAATAATCTCACAATCTAGCCTAGAACCAACCCTATGTGGGACAACATGTTTTTCTCAGAATATCAGTAGATCATCTACCTATCCTATGGCTTAGGTTATCTCTACTAGGAATAAATTTTTTTTCTTTATGACAAAATAGCCTTTGATTAATCCATACTTCTTTTAATTTTTTTAAATCCATACTTCTTTATGATTCTTTAATGGCTTGATAGGCATTTGATCAAATTTCTTGCAAGGTGACTGTGTGTTATTTGGGTAATATCAAATATCTCCGAAGAAATAGTTCAGACCTGTGACTTATGATTAAGCAAATAAATATATGTGCATATTGTGTTCAGAGGGTTTTGAATGAGCCCCTGGATGAAATTGGGTAAAGTAAAGGGAATCTTGAATGCTTTCAGTTAATTGGGAAACAGATGGTGGGGAAGATCTGAATATTGTTCTGAGGAGTGCTGAAGAGTGGAATAACTCACTACTTTTGGCTTCAAAAGAAATGGCCCCAGGTACAAAAATTTGAGAAAGGAAAATAGGGAAGAAAGAGAAAAGAGAGAGAGAGAGAGAGAGAGAGAGAGAGAGAGAGAGAGAGAGAGAGAGCAATTGCTTTACAAAGTGTGTACATGTGTACAAAAATATTTGAATCTTTGTAAGTAAAATGACAGATAACATGCAACTGAATATAAGATTATGGATTAACAAATATTTATGATGTTTACAAAATGAACTATGCTAAATGATGTAGATACAAAGAAAAACCTAAGCCTGTTTCCAAAAATCCCTATTCTTCAGATATTCTAGAAGGGAATATAATTTTAAAAATCAGGCAAGTAAATACAACAGAAGCAAACAAAGAAAAAATTCAACTATTTACATATAGGATATATAAAGGACAAGTTGGAGGTAATCTCATCGGAAAAACATTAATAATGGGAGGCCTCTCACTCAGAAAGACCTCATGAAAAAAGTGAGATTGGGGGTGATAAGTAATGACAGCAGGAGTGAAAAAGAGGGACTGGACAATGTTATATAGATAGAATTGATAGAATTTAACAGCTTACTAGGGTATGTGGAATGAAAGGAAGGGAAGGTCAAATGTTACTTCTATATTTTGAAATACAGGTGACTAGGAAAATAATGGTACTTCAAAAAAAAAAAGGAAAATTTGAAGGAGGGGCAGTTTGGGGAGTAAGGGAATAACTTCCATTTTATATGTGATGGCTTTGAAAAATCAGTGGAAGCATCAGATAACATTATTCAATAGGAAATTAGAAAGAGAGGATTATAGTTATATAAAACAACAGAACTGGAAGAACAGATTAATTAATCAATATAGAACTGATAAATGAACATTTAGGAATAGGAATACAGCCTAGAAAAGAAAAGAAAAAACCTAGGATAACTCTTCAGGGGAAAATCAATATTTAGATAGCAAGAGGGAGAGTAAAGACAGTTTCTTTGAAGGAACTTTGGATGTGACACGTGAAACATAGGACTGATAAGATAGTGAATAAGAAAACCTGCAGAGTAAAACTGTGCTGGAACATCTGGATCATTGTAGGTAGGGCCCTTCTGCACTGTCCAAGTTTAAGGCATTCCTTAAAGTCGCATCCAATTTAGTATTCCTAAGCTTCCCCAGATTTAAGGAAATCCCAAACTCGGCTCACCTGGGGAAAAGTGAAGATAAATCTAAAATTTAGGAAATTCTAACTTTTAGGGGCAAGTGTATATCTTAGCCACAGTTGCTTTGAAAGAGGAATAGCCCACTATATAAAAAGTCATGGTACACTGGCAGCTGGGTTACAATCATGGCAAGAGAACCTTAAATAGGTCACTCAGAGATACCCCAAGTTCCATCAGGGTTTTGAGGGGTCAGACCTCCAAAGTCTCTTTCTAAGTCATAATTTGAGTATTTAATTAATGTGAGAATGTGTTATAAATATGAACATGAAAAGCCCTAAGAAGTCTAGACCAATATAGTACTTATGGCAAACTTTATGCCCGTTATTGTGCATAAATACAATACAGCAACCTTTATGCGAGTTATTGTATGTAAGGTCAAATGAAAAGTCTTAGAATTCTTTAAGTCAGGGTTTCTTAAACTTTTTTCCACTTTCAGCCACTTTTTGTCCAAGAAATTTTTATGCAACCCAGGGAATATAGGTTATATAAAATATGTATACAAATAAAACATTTGCTGATAATAAATCATAATTTTACAACCCCCACATTCAGTTATGCAACCTCCTATGGGATTATGACCCTCAGTTTAAGAACATTTGGTCTAACTTATCCCATATAATTAAAACAGAACAGTACTAGGGGCCAGAAGAGGCAAAAGCTGTGTCTTCCCTAGTGTTTCTTTCCTAGCAATAAAAAAAAAAGCAAGAACACTTCATGACACCAATTCTTTTTATTGGAACACTATGGGGTCATTGAGAGAGACTGATGTTATTTAGCAGCTTGTAGTGGACTATTCCAGAACTGAACAAAGTTATCATATGTTTTATTGTACTTATTTCTGACTTTATCATTGTGGTATATTAGGTATCTCTAATCCCAGGAAAACAGATTGGAATAGGTTGCTTACTGTGCTAATTCCCATTAAATTTAATCACCAGAAACTATTCACTTTCATTTGGAAAGAATCCCTGTATAACTTCACTATCCCTTCCTAGATTCACCTAAAATCTCCATCTTACTGCTATAATAGAATGAACCAAGATGTCATAGAGGTCTATGATAATATCCATCTTCAAATCATAGGGTCCCACACATTTAGTCACATTTGAATGGAGAGTCCTTTGATTATTGCTTCTCTGAAGCCAAAAATTAAGTACATGAGTTTATTGGACTTTCTGGGTTTGTAAAATATACTCCCCAATAAAGTATCTTGATAAAGCAATTGAATGAGTCACCCACAAGTTTATATCTTTTGAGTCTTAATTCTTTAAAAAAAGAAAAGAAAGAAAGAAAGAAATCAGTAAGGACCAAGATGCCATGCCTTAGAAGTAAGCACCATGGCCAGAAAGATAAGCAGTCCTGACCTTGCAACCAGATTACTTATCATGTAAAAGTACTTTCAATAAATCATTTACACATCACTAGAAGTGGCACAGCACCAGCACAAAACAAAATCTTAGGCATATCCAAAGTAGTTTTTTTTATTTAAAGAATCTAAAAATGATTAGACATCCCCGTATTCTTGCCAGAATAATAACTAGTAGTATTATGTGATATTGATACCAACCATGAAGGAGAAAACAGATTTAGGCTAAAAATGGGGGAAAAAGACTATTGAACAAACTTTATCATGTCTCTAATTTCAAGGATTAAGTGTTGTATTTCATAGAAGCTATGCCCTAAACTAATCAATGCCAGTTTAAGAAGGAAAGGAGGGAGAGATTGTGTCATGTGTCCAGGAGTCTCTTGAATTAGTCCTTCAAGAAAACTAACCCACTACATCAGGTTGCATTGAGACATTATTTTATTTAGTCCTTTCTAGCCTTCCCTCACTCTTGTACAGTTGCCTTGAGAGAGGACCATACATGCTGCAGGCAAATGGATTAACTCCTCAACTGGCAGGCCTGATGTGGGGCAGATGACTTGGGAAAAAGAGACTCTTTTGTTTATTAGATGGCAACCCTGAGTCCTTTGGTAGGACTAAAGAAGGATCCTTTCAAAGCCTCTCTGAAAGATGGGTGATAGTTTTCAATAGAGGCTCCTAAGGAGAGGAGAAATTTGGTATCATTCAATTTATGAGCTTTCAGAGGGAGGAAGGTTTTGGTTGAACTATGGAAGACTGAGTGAATAATGTTATAAAGTCACTATCAGTACAGACACAGGCCCTTAGATGTGTCATGTCAGAGTTTTACTAGAAATAACTGACATTATTAGTCAATTCGGTGACTGTACTGAAATTCCACCATCTTCACTGTACCCCTGATGTTCCTGGAACTGTTCCCACGCATCATTAACCATTTCACAAATGGAGATCTTGCCCTTGACTGGCATTAATAACAGAAAAATAATTATGGTCTCCAGTCTTCAAGTATCCTTGAGGGTATTTGTATGAATGGGCATGAACATCTGTCTGTTGTTGACAGTCCATAAGAGAATCATACATGTGTGTATGTATGAATATTATCTTTACATAGTCTTTCTTCCATAGTCACCAAACAATCTCTATTTTTTTTTTTACCTGTTTGACCCTATCCCCCAACCTAGGATTGTCTTCTGGTTTCCCTATGCCTCCCTCATGGTCCCCATGGTCCTTTCAATGTTTATACATAGCTTCTGAAGTTTGTTGTATGTGTTTCATGCCTCATTGGAAGATAGGAAGACTACAAGCCTCTTTGTAGTATTCACTGTGACTATCTATTTAGTGAATATAAATTAAATTACTTTGCATGAAGTCAAGCTAATTCTTTGTTAAATTATGAGCCCTTACTTCCTGAACCAAGCCATTGAGACAGAATTTGATCCTTTAGTAAAGAAAGGAAAAAGCCAATAATTTCTGATCTTTATTTCTTCATGTAACTCTTTTATCTTTTTTGGTACTCCTCTAGTGGCAATTATGTCTGCCTTCTTGCATATCTAAATAAAAGTTATTTGATATCAGTGATTAATGGCTTCATGACAATTTAACTTACATGTTTCCCAAGAAAAACTTTTAGATGTGTCACCACAGGAGCAATTTGTACAACTAATACCAAGATTGGAAGGCCTCTGTCAACTAGGATAGTTTTGTTTGGTTTTGTGTTGTATATAAAAAGGGTACTAGAATCTTAAGACTTATCCAATGGACTAAATCTCAAAACTTTGAACTTACATGTATTAGGTCACTAGGAAGGTATATTAAAGTTTTCTGTGTATACTTAATAGTCTCAAACTTCATGATTGTACTCCCACTCCACTGGAAGCAAGATATACTTTTGACTAAGTGCACCAAGATGACAATTGTGGAAGCAAGGAAAACTACTTCTAACTGAATCAATGTATAATTTTACTGAACATCTTTTCCATGCTGTTGATTTGCTAATCGACCTTGCTTTACTCAAAATAAAATAAAATAAAATAAAAGTTTATTTGGTATACTCTTGTTTCATTTTGGTCCAGGCCCCAAACTAAAGTACCAGAATGGCTAGAATCAGACCTTACCTACACCAATGTGCAATAGTAACACATGCTTTCTGGAAAAACAAAAATGAACCCAGCAAAACAAAAAAGAATTAATCATTGCTTTAAAGTAGAAGCTCTTGAAATTATTATTAGATACTATCCTCCACTCCTGTGCTTTATTTTCAAGAAATTTCCTATTTTTAAATTCACTGTCTTGTGAATGATGAGAAATGATGATTTTAATGCCTCATTTTTTCTTTCCAGATAACACTCCAAGATATAAATGTCAGAGACCATTTAAGAACAATAGAAGTACATAATTATTATTGTTTTATGGACACATAATTATCTAAAAGACTCACTGTTACTCTCTATATTGTTAAATTATACTCATGCTTTTTGAGTTGCCTACTATCTTCCTTGGTGATATGAGGGGAATAAATGAGTCTCAGACATGGTAGTTCCAGAAATTCAAGGAGGTTTTGCTACATTCTCTGGGGTGCTATGTAATTGGTCATATCCAGGTTCTCTTGTGGTAAATAATGTTGTATCAAAGTTCCATCTGATTCTACAATGAATGCATAATTTCTGAAAAGAATCTTTGAATTTTCAAATCAGTTACTCATACCTAAGGCTGGACTAGTAGGATATAGAATGTTCAGGACCATTGTTACCATGGTGATAGCCTGTACTTAACCTAGTAAGCCACATGTATTCTGAGATGCCTAGAGAGTATATCATTTTTAGGGGGAGACAAACTGGAAAATATACTTTTTTATTTTAAGCAGTTACAAGTCTTTTGGCCTCTGAACTTATGTCTCATGTTAGCTACCATTATCATTATTCATGTGTGCCCCTGCTTTCTTTCCAAATGAGTCAGGGTTCAAATAACTATGCATATAGCTAGAGAGACTCATACACATAAAGGAGCAAAAAAAAGGATGCTGTTATGAAATATCTTACAATGAAAGGTAAGATTCCTCATAGTAATTATGTTATTTTGGACTTTCAGAATCACAATATTTGAGAATTGCAACATAGCAGCTATAGCATCTAATTTTTATCTTAAAAATAATTCCTACTGGTATATACCCAATGGATAGTTATTCCTACTCTGCTATAAAATCTACAATGAAGGGAAACCAAGAAATATTTAAGTGGCATAGTAAATAATGCATTAGATCTGGACTCAGAGTTCCAAAGAGAAATCCTGCCTCAGACATTTAATTAGCTGTATGACCAGAGACTTAATATTTTAACATGACTTAACTTCTCTTGGTCTGCTTACTAATGTAAAAAAATATGTAAAATAATTGCACAAATTTCCAAGTTTATTATAGATTCAACTGAGATAACATGTATAAAGGACTTTGCAGATCTTAAAATGATATATAAATATTATATCATCAATAGCTTTCTTAAACTGTGGTCCTCAAAACTGAACATAATTTTCAAAATGTGGTCTTATCAGGGTAGAATAAAATAGATTTTTACCTCATTATTTCTGGGAGTTATACTTTATATCCAGCACAATTTTTAATTTTTGTTATACTGAGAACAAATTTTGAATTTATAGTCTACCAAAAATCTCAGATTTTCCTACAGAAAAATTTCTTCATTTTGAGTTTTTGAGTCCATGCTAAAGACTTTTTATTTATTCCTACTAAATTACATCTTATTAGATTCAATTCAATAGTCTAGACCAGAAGTCGAAAAACAATGAATTTTAGATTTTTTTATTCTCACTCTAGCTTTCAATGTATTAGTTAACTCTTTTAGTTTTATGTCACTTATGAATTTAATGAGCATGTATGTTCTTTTTGAAAAAAAATATGGAATAGTACAAGCATTTTCATATCATAATCCAAAATATCATTTTGTAAGGGTGTCCTGAGATAAGATATTTGTCACAGGAATGGAAGAGGGTGTTTGAGGTCTGCATGTGGTAAATATTGTTCAGTGTCGAGATGTCACTTAACACATTCCCTTACATGATGTGCTTTCTTGCCTCATTCTCCTTCTAACTATGTAATGACCATCTCACATTATATCTGTGTTCAACTTTGCACTCAATGAAGCCTTATCACTTCTTTCTTAAACCATTTCAGTATCTTCCTAGTCAGTTTCTAACTTACAAGTGCCATCTTCTTCAACCCATATAACTTCAAAATCAAAATTTAATAAAATAGGTCTATTCATATCACTCCACTACTCTAAATCATTAATAGTTCCTTATTGCCTCCAGATGAAACACAAAGTTAGTATTGCATTTAATGTAATCTCCTACTTGATTTTTCAGATGTTTCATGTTTCTGTCTTTCACATACTCTGTATTTCAACAAGCCTAACATTATCTGCTGTCTAATCTCCATATCAAGAAAGGGGGAAATTGGTAGGAAAAGAAAATAAATCCTGTAAAATGTAAAAGAAAATGCTGAACAGCCATTTTTCCTACTTTAGCCAACACTTTTTTGTAATATCTTAAAGTAAAATTTTAGTTATTTATTTATCTATCCATCCATCTATCTATCTATTTTCTTATAGAGATTTAATAGACAAGCCGATATCTGTCAGCTGGATTTAAATAGGCAAGGTTGTAAGGAAAACTGGTATCCAGTTTGATCTTTCATGTCAATATCAACATGTCAAACTTAGAAAGCTAATCTCCATAAATGTTTCTTGGGACCTGCTAGGAGGCCAGCTGCTCACTTATCTACATTGGACATAGAGGTATACGGTGTCTTAGAACCACAAGATTAAGTATCTGTTTAAGGTTTGACAAGTTTAGTGACACGATCTTTGTCTTGAATTTTATTTCAGTAAAGGGATTCTATATACAAGCTTCTGAACTAGAATCTGCTAAATGTACAGAGTGATCATAACTAATTTTAATGTAATTAGGTCATAGATTTAAGATTATCTAATCTAAACCTCCCAACCTAGTCATTTTTAAAATGAAGAGACTGAGGTACAAGAAGTAAGGTGGCATATTCAAACTTATGTACACCATTTGAATCCAGACCATATGATTTTAAATCCAGTATTTTCTACTTCATCAATAGTCACAAAAATCAATTACAAAGTTTTTAGAGAACACACTATTTTTAAAATACATGGGATAAATTCTGGGATAAATTTTACATTTTCTTAAAGTGTTTGGAGCATCATTTTCTTTTTTTGGTTTAGAAATACAAAAATTTTATTGTTTCACATAGATTACATTTGAATTCTTAAACATGTTGAAGTTGATATATTTCTCTCAAGTTGAAGATAAGATTAATACAAGATTAATATGAATTAAAAATTAAAACTCTTTTTTAGTTTGCACAAATTACTGTCTCCATTCACCCCTTTCAATGGACATATTTGTCTCCTTTTTGCTTTCTTTATCTCTCCAACAACTTTTCCTTCTGATTCCACTTTTGTGCTATCATTTTTATGTTGTACAATTCATAATTTTTCCACTCACATCTCCCTGGTTTTTTGCAAGTACCTTCACAAACTTCATGTTATTGTTAACTTCTCTGAAAAGGTGAAATTGCTTCTATAGTCAATTAATATGAATTAACATCTTCTAGGTCATATAGTATCATCTCTACATGATCTCAGACCACTAGCTCCAGTCTTTCTTCTTGCCAAGCTCTGGTTGTAAACATTAGTTTTAATATGTACAGTTTCCCCACATATCTAACCATGCTCTAGAGGAATTTCCTCACATTCAAGGTCACACAATTTTATTTTTGTTCTCTTTACATTATTTTAAAAACTTTTATATAGAAATTTATTAAACTGATTCTATTTGGCCAGAGTCAGACTTAAGAAAATCTGACTTCATGATAGGAAGGCTTTCTCAACATCAAGAGCTATGTAAGAATGGAATGAGTTGCCCTGAGAGAGAGTGGATTTCTCCTCACTGAAGTACTACTTGCCAATATTTTTGTAACAGGATTTCTTTTTCATGAAGGGATTGAACTAGTTGTTCTTTAAGGACCCTTCCAAGACAGATTTTGTAATCCTAATATTGAAAATTTGTGAGTCATTCTCCTTTTTCAGCCTTTATATGTAATGTTACAATTATCTGACATTATCGTAGACATATTTTTTATGTTTCTAGAAATATAGATGTATTTCTAATAACCAATAATATCTTTTCCTATTCCCATTGTCTCTATCTTCACTTCACACATGGATTACTTCAATAGTATTACTGACACAAGGCTTTACTGTATTTGTCATTTTTACACACTGCTATTAGTTTAAGCTTTCTAAAAACTACAATAGCAACACCAAAATTTTATTGTTGTTTCAATGGTCAGTTATTGAATGACTGTGTTTTACTCTAAGAATGAAGTTGTGCATCCACTATTTTAGAAGTCTGAGTTTTTGTCCCTTAACTGGTATATTTTCCCCATTTCTTTTTTGCCCATTGAATTTTTCCTGTCACACTCCTAGTCTTGGCACAAAATGAAAATTAGATGTCCGTCAAAATGAAATATGCTTAAAATTCTCTTTAATATTGGATATTTCTTTTTCCCACTACCATTCATGGGGGCAGGATAGGGAGTTAACCTAGCCTCTCCTCCTTCTCATTCCTATTTTTGCTGCACAATTACCACTCAAATAATCTATCATTTAAAGTCACACTATCTAATTGTACCTTTCTTCAGAACTGTGTTTCTGACACCTACTAATCTCTAGGGCATATGAGGATTTAAGCATGTAGAAAACATTATTCTTGTCCTCCCCAACCCTTTTTTTTTTCAATATAACCCATGGTTAGTTATTTCAGTATTCATACTGGCTAACCTTATAACACCCGATTTTTTCAATTCATCAACATCCATGGTAGCCATTACCTTCTTTGTATTTCACCCTATTGTTTTCTCTGTATTGAAGGAATACTGTGGGAGTGTCATACATTAGACCTCACCAGCATATAAAATTCCCCAGGGTCAAGATTCTGAAGTCTAAAATTTTCCATCTGACCATGTTATTCTTTCTTTTCATACCACTTTTTTTGGGACTTCTTGAAATCTTAATGACTTCTTGAAATCTCCCTACTACCCTAGTATATAGTCCCTGCTTTGTTTTCACTTCCACTTTCATAGATATTGGAGTATATAATGAGGTCCTACGTTACTAGGTGAGGAGAAAACCTGAAGTATTGATGGAATTACTTCAAGAGGCAAACAGGGAACTGCATCACTTTAACCTTATAATTTCACCCTCTGTGGAGGTCCTTTGTACCCCCACCTTGCTGAGTCCAGTCAGAAATCCAAGTTATGGCAAACCCTTGAGGTTAAATTTTCTTTATAAATTTGTGGATGGCTCATGCCACCTTTGCTGAATACCTCTTGGGTTAAGACAGCTACAATTTCTATCTAGTAAGGTCTTTCTCCTCTCCTCTCCCCTATGGTACATGGTGTCTTTCCTCTCATCCTCCCACCATAATTCATGGTATCTTTTTCATTCTTATAACTCTTTCTAACTAATTATTTTAGGGTGCTGCATTCCTCTATGCACTTAGCCTGTCAGTTAAGGGCATACCCTTTATCCTAGCCAATTGTGAGTTCCATTAGGGAACCTGGTTTTCCATCATTAATTGTTAAAACTCTTTTCCTTCTTAACTATGTACCCTCCCAACTCTATTTCATGTTTTCATTCCTGTGTGTCTATTGTATCTTTTCAATTTGTCTACAACCTCTTCTCTTCAATAAATCTCATTTGTCAAACAGAATGATCTTCATATAACTGAACCCAAATGTTTGATGCCTACATCAATATCATCATTGGGTATTGAACCCCAACGTTATATTAAATATTGTGTTGATATTTATTTATGAGTCTTTATGTTTGAAATTGATTGTATACAGACAGGGAACACAAATATTTTCTCTTTTCAAACTGCCATATTTGTATAATAGAAAATTAGAAAAATAGCAGAATGTAATTTAAGGTCATTGATGCAATTATTTCTCTGCATTATGCATAATCATTTATGTTTCTTGATACATAAAACTCTCATTTCCATTTTGTTATTTCTACTATTAACAGTCAATATATGTACACATTACCTTCATATTCATTATCTGAGTTGCTACTCAGCATTATTGAATCATAATATTATAGATTGAGTAAAAAGTTTTCTCAAATATTATCTAGTCTAATCTCCTTATTTTACAAAATAAGAAATGAAGGTATAGAGGTTTTTAATTTAGTTGTACAAGGTCATATAGGTGGTAAGCATCAGAAATGAGTTTATGACTCAGGTACTGTGACTATAGAACCAATGTTTTCTCTTGTGAGCTATCTTGCATGTTAAGTAGTTCCAACTAACATTATCTCTGTTTTACAGATATAGAATAGGAGAATAGAAACAATTTGCCTAAGGTCACAAAATTAATAAGTGAGCTTGGATTTGGTGCTTTCAAATTTAGTTCTCCTTTTAATATACCAAAGATGTTTCCAGAAACAAGGAAAAATGTGTGTAATAGAAATTTATAACTCAGAGTAAAAACAAAAATAACAAAAAAAAGATAAGATATGATTCAACTGAGATTATTTTCATGTTACATATACTCTGAATTAATTAAGCTTTAGTCATTAGAAAGAAAATAAACTGGATTTTTACATGTACATATATGTTTGTATAAAGCAGGAACACAGACAAAGAAATATAGTTTATAAACACATTGAATAAATTTCAGTTCAAACTATTAATTATTTGTGATATGAAGAAGAAAAAGTGGAAACATCTCCACAATAATGGTACCATTTACTCCATAGAGCCACTCCATGAAAATGATTTCCAAGTAATCAGGACAACCAAAGAGACTGTAATTAAACTAAAGAAAAATAGGGAGGCTTTCATAGCTCATCAATCAGACCATAATCTACTCATATCTGTACCCTCAAGCACTTGCTTAATATTCATAGCAGCTGTAACTTTACCACCTCCATCTTTATAGAGATATTCTAACAAGTGTTCCCCCCAAAAAATCAAAAGGCAATGTGGGTACAATCAAGCCTGATAGAAACCATTTCAGGTTTAAATGCTATTCATGATTTGAATTAGGAAAAATGCTGTTGGTATACCAAGTACACAAAATTACACAAAATACATACACCTTTGTATGTATGTATTTATTCATAATCTAGAAGCAGTGGATCCTCAAATAACAAATCATTAATATAATGAGACAAATATTTTCTTTTTATGAATTATTTCTCTCTCAAATATTTAATTTGGTTTTCAAAATATGCATCAACATTATGCTTATTTGCTTCTTACTCTCAAATATCAGATTATCAAAATTCTTTATCTTCATTTTTTTTTCCTTAATTACTGAAAGTCTCTACATAGGCCAAATGGCTGAACCAAGGTTAATCTAAGAAATAGTCTAAGAAATTCTCTTGAAAGTTGCTAGCAAAATATGTAAAGGGCTGAAACTCTGAGTTGATGTACTGAAGTCAGACAACTGAGCACTTAAGGCTAATTACCAATTGAACAATATTTTATTAGCAGATGCTTGCAAAATGGACCTTCCCACTATTCTGTGCTGGTTCAATCTTTTGATGTATACAGAGAATTGTGGGAAGGATTAAGGGGTGGAATAAGACAAGCCAGAGTCAGTTTGGTGGTTGGCAAAGAGAAGGAAGGTCGTGGAGATCCCGTGTCCATCCTGTTCACTTCTACCCCTAAAGACTAAGAATAAAGACCAAGGAATTTTGCTTATCCTGACTCTGGCTGATTCTAAGGCATCCAGGGTGCTAATTTGGTCATCACAAAAATACTTTTTTTTTCTGTTTGCCTTTGTTTCATTGCTTTTTTTAAAAGAGCTCATTAGAAATAATTTTTTTACAAAATGAGAAGTGACTTGGCATTGTAGACTGAGGTCTAAGCTTGGAGTTAGATATATATGGATTCAAGTGTGGTCCTTATTTGTTTAACTATTGATTTAGGTAACTCTTGAAGCTAATGCATTGCCAAGCCCTGGAAATAGAAATAAATTCAACATGACCTCAGCATTAAATCAGATGTCTAATAATCTTAATTATTATTATTTTTAATTTTCATACAGTCCCCTTGCCATTGTCTTTCTTAAAATCCTGCATATTTCCCCAAAACAAATATAATTCTACAAATGCGGTCAGAACAGGGCAGAGAACAACTTATCATGATCTACTGGACTTCATTTAATTTTACCAATATGGATATAAGACAGAGGTATAGAACAGAATATTATATCTAATGTCTGACATAAGTTAAAAAATGGGAGTATAAGACAATAAACTTTTGGAAGAAAATAAGGATTCTGTTTCTTTCCTTTTGCATTATGGGCTTCAAAGTAGTGCTCCTGATGGTCAACATCATTGACTCTGATATTAATCAGGGTCAAAATAATCTTTTTGTCAATTATGAGAAATCCGGGTGTGCATCAAGCAGAAAAGGACATAAGAGATTGTAAATAGAGTCAGGAACTTATACTCTATTTTCTTCTTGTCATATTGATCAATTATCTCTCTTTTCTATTTATCCACTCCAATTAAAAAGACAAGTTATAGTACCCTGCAGGTTAATTCTGATCATGGGTGAGTGATATTAATTTTATCAGTGATTGACAGAAAGATGGATATAACTGACCATGGTAATCTATATTGGGCTCCCTGGAGATACCTCAGCAAAGGAAACATTGGTGTGCCCTTAGCATTAATTGACTTAGTTACTTTCAATAGTGACATTATTAACTTACTGAGAGAGCAGAAAATTAGAGTCTGAAAACTAGGACTAATGAGAATTTGATGAAAAGAACAAAAAAAGATGAGTTCCTTGTCTTACATAATTCAGATACCTGTTTCTCCTGGTGTCAATTTACTGTGGGGAATTGTGTTCAGTATTGTATTTTTAACATGAGATTTGTTCAGTATCAACATGAAGTCATTTTTTTCTTATTTTAGATGCAGAAGGAATTGATGTTTTTGATTGCAGCAGCAATAAAGTAATATTGGCATAAATCCAACTGTTTTGATGCTATTATTTAAAGATGCTTTATAAGGTTTCTCTTTGGAGGTCTGAAAATGAGGAGGTTTAGAAACTTTCTTACTATTAGAGAACTCAATATTATATTTTATTTTATTTTTAAATAAGAGAGAAATGAACTGATAACAGTAAAATGAAGGTATTGTAAACAAGGGACATAAGATTTAAAATTGCAAAAAAACATAAAAAATAGGTGAAGACAAAATTAAGTCTTTTGTGAAACATTTTATTGATCAAATATGAAAAAATCTCAAAAAGAAAGTATTAGCAAAAGAAAATATGAAATTGTTGAGTATTTACCTTTTTGTGTTCTTCATGTTTTAAAGAGAATAATAATTATCCATTTATCAATTGAGGATAGACAAGTAGAGTCAACTTAGCAGACATTTCAGTCACAATATAATTTTGTGTGACTTCTGCTATCATGCAAAGAACCCCCAAGGAAAATAGTATTTGGGGTTATTTTTAATATTCATAATCTTTATGAGAGACTAACAATACATGAACAAGAGAATTAATTATTACAAACTAATTTTTAAAAAAAGAAAATACTTTATAGCCAAATCCACTAAAAAAAGGAAAAAAACAAAAACATAAAAAAACCTATTTTTCCCCTTTAATATGTGTCATCTTTTTCAGAGACCTATTGCTTAATCTAGAGACACAGGGGCATAGAAGGTTTAAAATCTGACCATGTATGAAGAGAAATTAAGATTTCAGAGGAAAGGAAATAATCTTTCCTTGTAATTATCTCTTCTTCCTTTAGAGATAGATACAGTTGCTCTAAACCAATATTGCCAACCTACTCCATTGCAAATACTAAGCAGTAAAGTCAAAGACATTCGCTAGAGAGTTCAAAAACCTTTCCTATGTTAAACACTATATTCTTTTGTACACAATCTACATTACTCACATTGTGAGTAAAGGTTTGGATTTGCTCTTCCACATGATTTTTTAGACTAATATAGGAACTTGAAATTATCCATTTTGTCCACTTTGCTAATACTATTTTACTTAACATCTGTTCCTTGTAAACCAGAACTTTTGTATTATTTAACTGCTACTATTCTTTGATATTGACTGTACCATTTAATTTTTTTTATCATTTATGTCTACTTTCTTAGCAAAGAACCATAGAACTTTTGGTATGAGGTCTGGAGCATCATACTTGGGACTAATAAGAACATTTTGGTTTTTTGTTTGTTTGTTTTTGTTCTTTTTTCTTTACTAGTTAGTCCCACCTACTAACCGACAAAAGAGTCGTTTAATCAGTTGTTAAAGACTCAAGCACTGATCTCAATTTCAGGATTTTGTTTCTCATTCTTTGTTGTGTTGGGTGACAAAATTCCATTCACATATTTAATGGTCAAGGTTCACTCAATGTGATGCTATATGTCAGTCAAAACATTATTCTAAGTTTTTTTTTTTTTTAGTAGAAGGAAAAGGAAAAAAAATATGACCTTCAACCATTTCAATCCACTTTTCTTATTCATCTCAATCTCACCTCTCTCCCAATAACTATCACCAGAGTATAAAAATCACCATGAGGCTCAAATAAAACTCAAGAAGGCAACAGAAATGTTCAATGGGAAGGTCCAAAACAGATGATCTTCACTAGTATGCTTGTCAACACAACAAAGTCATTATATCACCATTCAATAGTGACATCTCATGTAACAAAAATATGACATGACATAACAAATATAATATCACCTCACAATCTTACCAAATCATATATTTATGATTGAAAAAGACATTAAAAACACAATCACAAAATTATATAATGCCCCTGAAATTCAGACTTAGAAGGCACATAAATATCCATACAGTATAATTCGTGCCTTCAAAAAAATCTCTCTATGATCTCTAATAAATGGTTATCCAGACTTTACTGAATAGAAAGGGATCAAATGGAAAGGATCATCTAATACCTCCCAAGATATCCCAGTCCACTTAAAGTTTCTTATAGAAATGAGATTTTACTTTTATTAAACCAGAGAAGGCAGGATATACAGATGAGGGAGACAACTAGTAAGTGAGTCTTCATGGGCTATCTATCTACTGTGTCACCTACATGTCTTATAAGTGCTTATTGGCAGACTGACCACCTGAATCACAAAGTATGTTGCAAGAGAGTAAAGTATAAGAAGATAGAAAAGACAGGAAAAGGTAACTAAAGGCTTTAAAAACCAAACAGAGGATTTTAGGTGTGATCACAGAGTTAATATAGAGCTATTAAAATTAATTGAATGGGGTTAGAGTAATCAATATTTTAAGATAACCTCAAAATAATTAAGCATATATTAAGTGCTACCTATAGAAGATACCACCAGATACTTGGGACAAAAAAGGCAAAAATGAAATAATCACTAAGATTATAAGTGATTGTATACTATTGGAGAAAAACCACAAGTATATGGAAAGTAAATACAAAATACATTCTAAAGAAATACAAAATAATATAGTGAATTATTTCATGGAATAAGATCTTTTTTAAAAGGAAAAAATTATCTGAGTCTTGAGGGAAGCTAGAGATTCCAGTAAGAGACTATTAAGACACAAATTTCTGTAGGAAGAAAAGGACTCTGAGAATATTATTACATTCTCTTCAGTATTCTGAAGAGGTTAGTTTGGCTGCAGCATGGTGCATGGAAGCAAGTAATGTGCAATAAGTCAAAGTCAAAGTCAAAAAGAGGGAAGACTTTAAATTCCAAACAAAGCAGTTTATTTTATTTTAAAATTTTTATCCAAGAGGAGCTAATGTAATTTTTTTTTTAGCAGGGAAATGACACAGTCAATCCTATATTTTAGAATTGCTGGTTAGCAGTGATGTGGTGTGCAGATTCAGATAGCACACTTAGAAATATAGCCAAGTAGATAACTACAATGGTAACTGTATGATTAGCAAGAAAAAGATAAATAAAAGATACTGGCAATAGTAGGCAGTTGTTGGGATGTGGGGAATATAGTGTAATAGAATCAACAATGAATTTGAAGCAAACTGCATCCTACTTAAATAATGAAGTAATATCAATATTAAACATATATGCACCAAGTGGTATAGCATCCAAATTCCTAGAGGAGAAGATAAGAGAGCTGCAAAATGAATTAGACAGCAAAACTACAGAAGTGGGGGATCTCAACCTTGCTCTCTCAGAACTAGATAAATCAAATCACAAAAAGAAAAAAAAATAAAGAAGGTAAGGAGGTAAATAGAATTGTAGAAAAGTTAAGGATGATAAACCTGTGGAGAAAAGTGAATGGAGATAAAAAGAAATATACTTTTTTTCTTGGCACTACATTGAACCTATACAAAAACTGACCATGCATTAGGGCATAATCAAAATCAAATACAGAAAGACAGAAATAGTAAATGCATTTTCCCCAGATCAAGATGTAATAAAAATTACTTTCAATAAAAGGCCAGGGGAAATTAGACCAAAAATTAATTGGAAACTAAATAATCTAATCCTAATGAATGAGTGGGTGAAACAACAAACCATAGACACAATCAATAATTTCGATCAAGAGAATGACAATGATGAAAGAACAAAATTCATGAGATTTATGGAATGCAGCCAAAGCAATTATTTGGGGGAATTTTACATCTCTAGATGCTTACTTTCATAAAATAGAAAAAGAGACTGTTGGTTTTATGAAAAAAAACAACAAACTACATAAAGCATTAGTTAATCTGATTAGAAAAAGCAAAGAAGAAAATCCACTTGTTAGTCTCAAAAATGAAAAGGGAGAACTTTCCACCAATAAAGAGGAAATTAGAGCAGTAATTAGGATTAATTTTGCCCAATTATATATTAATAAATTTGCTAATGTAAGTGAAATAGAGGAATACCATAAAAAATAAACATTGCCCAGATTAAAAGAAGAGGAAATAAATTACTTAAAAGTCCCATTTTAGAAAAAAAAAAATAGAACAAGGTATTAATCAGCTCTCTCAGCTTCCTAAGCAAAAATCTCCAGGGACAGATGAATTTACATGTGAATTCTACCATTTAAAAAAAAATTAATTCTGATACTATGCAAACTATTGAAAAAATAGGGAAAGAAGGGTGCCTACCAAATTCTTTTTAAGACATAGATATGGTGCTGATACCTAAACCAGGTAGAATTAAAACAGAAAAAGAAAATTATAGACCAATTTTCTCTAATGAATATTGATACAAAAATTTTAAATGAAATATTGGAAATGAGATTACAGAAAGTCATCCCTAGGATAATATACTATGACCAAGAAAGATTCTTTTTTTTTTTATTAAAGCTTTTTTTTATTTTCAAAATCTATTCAAATATAATTTTTCAACATTGACCCATGTAAAATCTTGTGTTCCAAATTTTCCTCTCCTTCCCCCTACCCTCTCTGCTAAATGTCAAAAAACCAAAATATGTTAAACATATTGAAATATATGTTAAATACCATATATGTATACATATTTATACAATATTCTTACTTTGCAAGAAAAGCCACATCAAAAAAAGTGAGAAAGAAAATGCAAGCAAACAACAAAAAAAGAGTGAAAATGCTATGCTGTGATACACAATCAGTTCCCACAGTCCTCTCTCTGGGTGTAGATGGCTCTCTTCATCACAAGATCATTGGAACTAGCTTCAATCATTTCATTGTTGAAAAGAGCCACACTCATCAGATTGGATCATGATATAGCCTTGTTGTTGCCACGTACAATGATCTCCTGGCTCATTTCACTTAGCATTAGTTCATGTGTCTCCAGGCCTCTCTAAAATCATCCTGCTGATCATTTCTTATAAAACAACAATATTCCAAAACATTCATATGCCAGAACTTATTCAGCCATTATCCCATTGATGAGCATCCATGATCAGTTTCCAGTTTCTAGCCACTACAAAAGGGGCTGCCACACATTTTTGGACATGTGGATCCCTTTCCTCCTTTAAGATCTCTTTGGAATATAATCCCAGTAGAAACGCTGCTGGATCAAAGGGTATGAACAGTTTGATAACTTTTTGACCAAATTTCTCTGCAGAATGGCTGGATCTGTTCATAGTTCCACCAACAATATATTAGTGTCCCACTTTTCCCACATCCCCTCCAACAGTCATCATTAGGAGAATGCAGGACTGGTTCTATATTAGGAAAATTATTAACATAATTGGCTACATCAATAATCAAACCAATAAAAATCATATGGTTTATTCTATAGATGCAGAAAAAGCATTTGATAAAATCCAACACCCATTCTTATTAAAAACACTAAATAGTATAGGAATAAATGGAGTATTCCTTAAAATGATCACTAGCATCTATTTAAAATCATCAGCAAGCATCATATATAATGGGGACAAAATAAAACCATTCTCAATAAGAAAAGGGGTGAAACCAGTTTGCCCATTATCACCATATTGTTCCGTATTGAATTAGAAATGTTAGCTTGTCAATAAGAGAAGAAAAAGACAGAAAAGGAATTAGAATAGATAATGAGAAAACCAAATTATCAATCTTTGCAAAAGATATGATTTTATACTTAGAGAATGCTAAAGAATCAACTAAAAAACTACTAAAACAACTCACAACTTTAGCAGTGTTGCAGGATACAAAATAAATCCACATAAACCATGAACATTTTTATATATTACCAACAAAGTCCAACAGCAAGAGATATAAATTGAAATTCCATTTTTAAATAATTGTCATATATAAAATATGTGGAAGTCTCCCTGCCAATGCAAAGCCAGGAACTATATGAACACAACTACAAAACACTTTCCACACAAATAAAGTCAGCTTTTAATCAAATGGGAAAAATCAAATGCTCATGGGTAGGCCAAGCCAACATAATAAAAATGACAATACTACTTAAATGAATCTATTTATTCAGTGCCAAACCAATCAAAATAAGAAATTATTCTACAGATCTAGAAAAATAATAACAAAGTTCATCTGGAAGAAAAAAAGGTCAAGAATTTCAAGGGAATTAATTAAAGTAATGCAAATGAAGATGGCCTAGCTGTGTGAGCCCTAAAACTATATTACAAACAGCAGTCATCAAAACCATTTGGTACTGGCTAACAGTCAATTGGCTTAATAGGTTAGGTTCACAGGAAAAAAATAGTCAATGATTATAGTAATCTAGTGTTTGACAAACCCAAAGACCTCAGCTTTTGGGATAAAAACTCACTAACAATAACCGCTGGAAGAATCGTGTACTAATATGGGAGAAACTAAGCATGAACCCACACTTAACACTGTATACCAAGATAAGGTTGAAATGGGTTTGTGATTTAGACATAAAAAAATATGTTATAAACCAATTAGAATAGAATAGTTTACCTCTCAGATCTATAAAGAAGGAATGAATTTGTGGTCAAATAAGAACTGGAGTTCATTATTGAACACAAAATAAATAATTTTGATTATATTGAGTTAAAAATTTTGCACAGACAAAATTAATACAGACAAGATTAGAAGGGAAGCAATAGCCCGGGAAAACATTTTTACATTCAAAAAGTTGTGATAAAGACCTTATTTCTAAAACATATAGAAAATTGACCCAAATTTGTAATAAATTCAAGCCATTCTCTAATTGATAAATAGTCAAAGCACATGAACAGACATTTTCAGATGAAATTAAAACCATTTCTAGCCATCTGAAAATGCTCTCAAATCAGTATTGATCAGAGGAATGCAAATTAAGATAACTCTGAAGTAGAACTACACAGCTCTTAGTTTGGCTAAGACGACAGGAAAAGATAATGAGGAATGTTGGAGGAAATGTGGGAAAAGTGGGACACTAATACATTGTTGGGGGAGTTGTGAAGTGATGCAACCATTCTGGAGAACAATTTGGACATATGCCCAAAAGACTATCAAAATGTTTAAAATATATTGCATTTTCCATTTTGGGAAGCAGGAGGGAAGGGAGAAAAATTGGAAGACATGATTTTGCAACGGTTAATGTTGAAAAATTATCCATGCATATGTTTTAAAAATAAAAAGCTTTAATAAACAACAACAACAACAACAACAACAAAAATGAATTTGAAATTATAAACCAGATTTTATGGAAAGTGAGAATGTCAAGTGAAATATGGAAGTTAGGAGCAAATGTATGTTTAGGAACACAATGAATTATTTTTTGGTTTGGATTGTTTGAATTTGATTTAGTTTGAATTGAAATTAGTTTGTTTTAAAAGTCCATAGAATGTTGAACAATGAGAGCTGTTTGCCAGAGACATGGAAATGAATAGCTGGAGAGATATAAGGGGAATTTATACATATTTGAAGATATTTGACTTAAGATCTGATCTCAAGGGAAATGACAAAATCTCTAAAAATTAGAGGGTCAAAAAGAGAGAAGGTGGCCACAAATTGTGATCCTACAAAAGTTAGTGGGGAGTAATCTAAGATTTTGGAAGAGAATCAAGAGGGATGTATATCAAGAGAAACCATTGAAGAACTGACTCAAAAGGAAAATGTGAATCAAAAGGATAAAATAACGGTGAGAAATCAAAAGAATAAGGAATGACAAAAGGCTATGGGTAATGGAAATTAGGGGATCATTAGTGATGTAGAAAGAATCACTTTTTGTTATGTGATAGGGTCAGAAATTTGACTATAAATGTGAAGTGCATAAGAGATAAATAAAGTCAATCAAAGTAGAAGGCTTTTTTTCTAGGACTTTGGCTATCAATGGGAAGAGAGCAAGGGAAACAAAATTTGATGGAATGAATTTAAAAATACTTAAATTACCTATTTTTCTCTTTGGTGAAACAGCTCAACTTGACATCATCTTCTCTCTAACTCTATGTCCATTATCATTATCATATAGAAGATTTTACTCTCAGACTTGAATTATTCTTAACTTCCACTATCTTCACTTTGATTCTGTTTCTGTTGAAGAATGTCACCTTCCAGATATACATAATAATCATAGAACTCATTTCTAGAGGTTTCAGTGATATGTAAATTTAACCAAGCTGGTTTTTTAAAGCTATCTCATTTTACAGATCAAGAACATAAGATTCAGATAGAATATTTGGCTTGCTCAAGGATATCTAGATAGTAAGTGGCAGAATGCCTTTGAAACCTTATTATAGATTTGGGTATTCTTTCCACTAGACCATATTTGTTTCTAATTGCTTTTCCTCATATGAGCCCTGAGAATTAGGTGATGCAAAAACTTATAGCTTAATTTTATACTGGGCATAATCTTCCTAACCCACCCACCCAGGGATGGAAAATTTTACTGAATATTTGCTTTGTTCCTCTATGTTGAATCTACAGCATATATTATTGTCAGTGATCCTTAGAGAAAAAGGAAGAGCTAAGCAATTCTGTAGTCAGGTTTCAGAGCAGCTCACAATCCACCTGGAATACATGTACAAATATTTGGAATACACTGACATATTAGGAAAATGGTGGCAAAGTATATAAAATATTGAGCTGGTAATCATGAAGACCTAAGCCCAAATTCATCCTCAAATACTTATTTATTAAGTTCATCGCTTAGGGAAAGTCATTTAATATTTCTCTGAGTTTCTTCAATTTTAAAATAAGGAAAATAATAACAGGGATAATTAAAAGGTTGTTGCAAGAATTAAATGAGATAATATTTGAAAAATGTGTTTAGCACACTTATTGGCACACAGTAAGCATTTTATAAATGCTTATTCTTTTCCCTTTTCCTCCTCTATACTCCAAACTGATTTCTTCAGAATAGAAATAAAAGGACTTTTAAAAACTAAAGCTGTATGTGAATGTAAGTGATTCAAGGTTATTTCAAGTATATCATGGATTAAATAGAATGAGAGAGGTCTAGCTACTTTTTTTTTTCCTAAGAGGACAGAACAGGAAAGGAGCTTAAACTATGTGCCAGAGATTTAAGTCAGAAATTCCCATTTTCTCAAAAAATATTGGATTGGTTACTGATAGAAAATCTCCTTTGGAGGTCTTTAAATGCATCACTTCATCCAGAGGTAATGTCCTGGCTTGAGTCAGGAGAGATTGACTGGATTTATATTTCAGTAATCATTCCCATCTAAAGATTCTACTACAAGTTATGCAATTACTTCATGAAACATTTGCCAATCTTTTTCCTATATGTTATGTTTTTTCAGCTTTCCCCAAAATTTATCTCCAGAAACATATCCTTGCAGCTGTGTTTGCATCGATCTGCATCACACCTGTTTTCATTTATTTTTCTCCCATGTCAGTTGTTCCTTGGCTATACATCTGTTCTCATTTGAAAAGGGGAAAGATTTGAGAATGGTTTTAGCACCTGGAATATTGAATTTTAATTTCTCAAATAGAGAATTAGGTATTTCACTAACTATCTCCAGAGACCACATTGATTAGTCCTTATGAAAAGATCTTATTTACCAACCTCTTAGCTGTGATTTTTAAGCAGATGTTTTTAATAATGTATTCAAAAAAGCATTTATAAATATTTATCAGACAACTCAAATTGGTGAGCCAGTTCCTTCTCTCATAATGAAAATACACTTTGAAGTATTTTCTATAAATCATGTATTATTTAATTTGCTTATAAACATAGACTTTAGCCAAGACTAGTTTTCTGGTGGAATAGGCATTAATAAAAAAAGGAGACAGCTTACCAGTTATGAGAAAAAAGAAAGAAATGGGGAAAAGTCAAAGAAAAAGTTGAGGTTTTGTGTACAAATGATTGAATTTTGGTAATACACCTAAATGAAAGAAGAGACAAAAGACACACATGGATTTGACTTCGAATATGTGAAGGTTATCTCAGAGGGAAGATACTAGCAATAGAAGAAACACCTTCTACTGAAGGCAAGATTTGAGGTTAGTATTGAAGGAGGCCAGAAAAGTAAAAAAAAGTAGAACTGAATGGGAAGTGAACTGGGAATCTGTGGAATAATAAGTGCAAATGGAGAGAATCAGGAAATAGAATCTCAAGTGAAAGGAACAGGAAGTACACCAGTGTAGCTGGAACACAGTATATTTAACATGGAGTAAAATATAAACTTACGAAGTTAAGATACAGTTTGGGAAGGACTTTGAAGGCAAAAGTGAGAACTTTATATTTGACTCAGTAGTTAATAGGAAACAATTTTAGTTTAGAGATGAAGAGGGTAACATTGTTAGACCTGAATTTTAGGAAAATCATATTAACAGCTATGTGAGAAATGGTATAGAGTGGCAGGGAAATTAATAAAATGATCATTGAAATAATTTAGGAGAGAGATATCTATAAGTAAAGAGAAGAAATGATATATGAGAGATACTGTGTAAAGATAAAAATGAGAAGTCATGGCAATAAACTGGATAAATGGAATGAGTATGAATAGGAAGTTGAGGGTGACATGAAAATTGTGAGGCTAGATGACTGGGAATGGTGCTGACCATGAAAGAGATTTCATTGTATTACTGCTAGAGCTTTACACTTGGAATCAGAAAGATTTGAGTTCAAAAGTGATTTCAGACCCACACTAGTTGAATCACTCTGGGTAAGTCATTTAACCTTTGCCTGACTCAGTTTCCTCATTTGTAATATGGGTATAGCTATAATATCTATTTCCAGGGTTTCTGGATGTATTAAATGGGAATATGTTTAAAGTATTTAGCACAATTTCTTGCATATAGTAGGCTTTTTATAAATGTTTTTTAAATAGGAAAATTGGAAAGAAGTTATAGTTTTGAAGAACAAAGATAATAAGTTCTTTGTAGGACACATTAAGTTTCAGGTGCCTCTGGAACTTCCAATTCAAGATGTACAGAAAGGAATAGGTGACAGGGGAATAGAGTTAAGGTGAGAGACAAGGGTTGGATACATAACACTCATAAATTCATACATTTTCATGATATATATGTAAGAAATTATGTCCATATATAATATAACAAATTATGTAATATATGATAGTTCTGAAATAAAATTGCAAAGGAGTTCCTGTGCAAAGAACAATTTTCAGTAAAGAAGATTTTCAAAATTTCAAAAGATGTAATAGTCCATTGCCAGGGTATTTCTCTTCCCATTTTCCCTGCCAAAAGAGAATGAAATCTCTCCACCCCTTAATATGCAATTACATGTGTTCCTGTAACTAATAAACTTCATCACTTAAAGGTCAAATCTGGCTCAAAACTTAACTATTGAAATCTTCAAACAACATATTGTTTGAGAGACAAACCATTGTTAGGACTCAGAATCCTTTCAGTTTGGTTGGACTTGGTAAAACTTTCACTCCTTTACATACCATAATGAAGCATAAGAATATATGAACTTGAAAGGACTTACTTTCTCTCTCTATGGACATAATGTAAATGTAAAGGACATTTACTCTCTCATGCTCCAAATAAGTAAACAGAGTACTCAAATGCTTAAGTGGCTTGTTCAAGATCCTGTAGTAAGTGAGCTGGGATTTGAACTCATGTCATGACTTTATATCTGATGTTCAGTGCTCTTTCTATTGAAAAAAAAAATCTCTTCCTATTATTTACTTAGTGACATCAAGATATTAAAAAGTTATATACAATATATATTCATATGTCTGCATACAAATATGAACATACATATAAATTCATCTAAACACATTTATATACACATATATGCATATAATACATATTGATTAACATATAAAAGCATAATGCTGGGGTCACAGGAAAAATGACATGAATATATTGATAAATGCAGAATCAGAAGACTTCCATTTTATTATCTGCCTCAGGGGAAAAAACATAGTTACAAAATTTAATTACTTCAAGGAACTGACTTGCCCTTGAGTTTAAATACATATATATATATGATAGCTGGCTCATTATTTTATTTGCGATTAATTATAGAAAGCAGAAAAGGCCAACCATGCATGTGTTCAGTTATAGATACAACATTACAAATACAAAAACAGAGGCTAAACTTGTAGTGTAATTTGGATGAAGAAGATCTTATTTCTACCCTACAGAATCAGAGTCATAAATTCTGTTCCAGATGTGTGGTGACAGATTTCCTGTGCTTGGCATAATTTTATGAACATCTCCTTGTACTGCCAGAAAGAAAATATAGTAATATAACTATTATACTGATCTGATAGCTGTCAAAATGTCCTCCAATCACTGTCACACTAGTTAATGTCTTTTTCATAGCAAAAGCCTGAAGTCACAGGCCAAAAATGAGCAATATTAATTGAATATCACATCAACTATAAATGTAATGGTAAGCAAGACTCATTTAATACATCATGAAAATAAGCAATAGAAAGAGGACTGAATTTATAGTCCAAACAAGCTGGATTTGAATATCTGCTTGTCCCTTTCCAATATTGGTGTGACCTGGGAGGAAGAATGAAAATCTCTCAGGACTTCTGTTTCCTTCTTTGCAAAACAAGGAGATTAGAATAAATTGTTTTAAAGTTTTCTTGTAATTCTGAGTCAGCATGCTGGAATGGAAAATATTCCGGATTTGGAATTATGATTATGATACTATCACTTAATTGACTATAAGCCATGTCCTTTCTCTGGACCTCGGTTTTCTCAACTTTAAAATGACGGTTTAGACTATATGACTTTTAAGTGTTTTTAAAATTTTTAAATTTTGTTTATATATTTCTATTATATGAGTACAATTAAAGAGCTCATAGCCCTTTCTATTTCTATACAAAACTGGCTTCAATGATAATCTTGTGGCAGAGTGGTTAGACCAATTGTGCTTGGCTCCAAATGGTAAATATTGAACTAGAGTTGTGTTGAATCTAGCATATTCCAACTCTTGAGAGCCAATTGTAAATTTTCATTATGAGCATTTATTCTTAGAAATCAGCAATCACTACAAACCGGTGCTTGATTTATCACTTTGTTTAATGTTTAAATAATAACTTGATGGAAAAAATAGTAATAATACAAATTAAACTTAAAGGTTTTTATATGTAACATTTTTTTTTACCTTGGATAGTAAATTATTAAACATTTATCAGCACATCCCTGCACATGACAGATTGGTAAAATATAGAAAGAAGCAAATTTTAGGCCTAACAAGAAAAATAACTTTTAATAGATCAAGACTTTGTGAAGTATGTAAAAATTTAGTGACTTCATAAAGTAGTGAGTTTCTTATCATTAGGAATTATTCAAAAAGAAAAAAACACCAAATTACTCCTTTATAGAATGTAACAGAGAAAGTTTTATGCATCCAAGGGTGAGAGGAACAAGATAAAGTCTAATGCCCTTTCTAATTGTGGATTGTTATGAATTTATAAATGTTTTCAGTGTTTCAAGTTAGGTTTCATTTTTTAATTTCAAATTATTATAAACAATTTTCCAACCAAATGTATCTTAAACTATTCAGATAAATCTCATTGATATGATTGTTCCATACAGCCATGTAGATTACAAGCCATCAATAGATTTATTCATGTTCTTCCTTGAATTCTACCCAAAGTAGAATCCATCCAAAAGTGTTGGTAGTCTTCCTTACATTCTTCTGTCATTGCAAGTACATAAGCATAGAATTTGGGATGCCCTCCTTTCATTCCTCACACTTACCATGTGACTGGCTGGCCCTCTTTTTCTGTTTTCTATTTTGCTGACACTATTTTATACTCATGTACTTCTAGTTATTTTTTTTTCTTTACATATATGTTGCACCCCATTGATACCCTGTCCATTTTACTGCATTTATTACATTTTATTGCAAAAGACAGTGTAGATTATTTGGTCAAGAGATGTAATTCTTCAGTAGTAAGTGACTGTTGCTCTTGCTTTTTCCAGCTACATTCTTCTCAAGGACTCCTTGTCATGTCTAGTAGTCTGAACCTACCCTAGCATTAAAATCAACAGAATTATAACTCTTTTCTCTTTTTGATACATTCATAATAAGGATCTCCACATCTCCAAAACTTCATTCTTTCACTAAATCAGGGTTCATCATAGTGGAAGCACAAATACTACTGATGGCAATGTGGCATTTTCCTGCAAGTGGTAATCCCATTGTCATGAACCTTTCATTCACATCTTTGGATAGGCATACAAGATTGATCAGATTAGTTTTTATTGCAAAACCTACACCAGCTTCATGGAACTCCTGTTCATTTCAGTCACTGCATAAAAAAAAATGTATCCAGTGTGAAAATCAGTAAGCTGGCTTCCCTTTGGCGGCCTTGTTTTACTCAGGGCTGCTATTTGGATGTTATACCTGTTGAGTTCTCTCACAAAAGCTTATAGTGTTTGATGTCTGCTGGATTTTTTATTGTCTGAAAATGTGCACCCATTCTATACCAATGATGAGTAGAATAAACTTAGCAAGAGTTTTGTATGTTTTTCTATGTTTTGACTATAAGATGGGATCATCACCTTCTATGATAATCTGGTAAGAGTAGGATAAGCAGACAATATTTAGGGTACTTTTCTAGTTCATTTCTCACTCAGGTGTTGAGCAATGTAGTTCTTAAAAGGCTGCTCAAATACCTAGGGTCTGGCAAATCCCAATCCTGCTTCCAGTGAGAAATGATCCTATGGTCTTGTTTGCCTGTGTGCAGAATTGTGATTACAACTCCCAGTATATCTTCACTTTCTATTGTCACAGGACTTTGAGATAAGTAAAAATGGTAAATTGGTATGGGTGATATCTTTTGATTCATGTGTAAATTGCATTTGAGTGAGGTAGAGTTGCATGAACAAAAGGCCTTTGGGAAATAACAGTCAAGATTGTTCAATGGCACCACAGATTAAAAAAAAAATAGAGAAAGAGTCAAGAAGACTTGATTTCAAATACAGCCCAAGATGTTTTACTTTTCAAGTCATTTAACTTGTTTGCTTAAAGAAGCTTTATCTTCTATAGATAGAACTAAAAATAGTTCTATCTAAAAATAGTCAACTACCTCATGTATTAGGAAATCTTCCCTTATTTAAGTTTCCAAGTGAATAATTATTGTCCATAAATTGGGAAATTTCCTAGAGGAGATTCTTTCATACCTCAGAATTTGAAATGATGCTCTTTAATGTTCATTCTTTCTCTTAGGTTCTATGATCTTGGTGTGGACATATGCTCTCTCTGGACCTGTTTATTCATCAGTTATTCAATGAGGTTGAACTAAAATTGATATTCAAAATACATTATTGCTTATATTTCTATTATTGTGTTGAGGTGGAAGTACTGAAGTGTAATCTAAATCAATGGTGTCAAATAGAAACGGGATATATGTGACTAAAAGCTATGTCAGGATCCCTGCAGATCTCATATTGACAGAAAATCTGATATTAGTATTGTCTATATTCTATTATATTTTATGTATCTTTTGTAATATTACCCAATTGCATTTTAATATGGTCCTCAGTTCATAATGTTTACTCAAGATTATGCATTTTACACCTCTGATCTAAAGCATAGTGAAGTAGCAGTCAAGTCTTTGATTTTGACTCTAGTTTTCCAATATACCAGCTGTGTGTGACTTTGAATTCATCATTCATTCCTCAGATGTTTTCATGTTTTTTCCAATGCAATAAAAATGTTTTGTGTGAGGGATTCTTTTAGCAGCTTAACAAACTTATAGCCCTTTTTCAGAGTAATAATTTCAAAGTGAAATTACCAAAATATTTTTTATAAAGTTCACCAGCCTCAGTTTAAGAAAACCTAGGGATAATATAAAACATTCTTTTCAGCTTTAACCATCTGTGCTTATATTGTATGGTTCTTGTCTTTCAAGCTTTGACTTGGAAAAACAATGAATAATTTATTTTCTTAAAGAAAGAGTTTGCACCTGGAATAGATTAAATCTCAGGTGAAATTAGCCAGAAGAAAAAGAAAAGGAAAATGAGGCTAAAGAGATTTATGCCCTGCTAAAGCTAGATTTGTGTTAGCTTTTATTTTGATATTTTATTAATAGTTGAAGTTTAAACTGGCCAACTTGATGTTTAGGTCTATCAGTAGGTGCTATGGAAAAGAACAATATTCTACTTTTGTTCTTCATTGTAAATATCAAAATATATTTCACCCATTGACACATATTACAAGTTCTGTGGTTTCAGGAAGCAGAATTGTATTTCTGTTTTTCATCAAAACTGATAGAAAATTTCTGCAAGTATGAATTACTGAAACTGAAATTCTAGATTCTCTTAAAGTCTGACATTGCATATTGGATCAATGTCAAAAACCATTTGTGTGTGTGTGTGTGTGTGTGTGTGTGTGTGTGTGTTGTGTGTATGTGTGAAAGAGAGAGAAGAAAATGGAAATTTTTAAAATTTTCTATTAGTCATATTTTATTTGAAACATCCCAAATTAGTATACTCCCCATCTATGTCTTCCTCAAAAATATGAACAGGCAAAGAGAATATTTTTAAAAAGTAAAATTTTCAATTACAATTTCTCCCCAGAGACATCCATTTAGAAATGTCAGAAGTAGTCTTATTTGTGAATCTTGAAAATGATTATGCTTCCCATAAGTCTTTAGATATCTGACAAATTGTTACAATGATATTATGGTCTGACTACTGGAGTCTCTACATAAAGCCATTACTTGTAGGAAGAAAAGAAAATGTGAATGAAAAGAAAGGAAAGAGTAAAAATAGTTTCTGACTAGGAGATGAAAATAGAGAAGTAATTTTTATGACTTATAAGTTCCTGGGGGGCCAAACTGTGTTTTACTCATCTTTGAAATATTTTTATGGACAGATGCTGAATAATTTTTGTTTAATGGAATGACTACTTCACTCACTACCTCTGTAACTTAATCAAGTCACTTCTTTGTTCTCTAATCTATAAAATGAAGAGGTTGGAGCAAATGACCTCTAAAGTACAGTCCATTATAATTCTATGATCCTTGGAATTTAATCAACAATAAATTATTATTGGAAATAAAGTCTTATGATCATTTCTGATGGACATGGGTCTCTTCAAGAATGAGATGATTTAAACCAGTTCCACTTGCTCAGTGATGAAGAGAACCATCTACATCCAGAGAAAGAACAGTGGGAACTGAGTGTGGATCACATAGCATTCTCACTCTCTCTGTTGTTGTTTGTTTGCATTTTATTTTCTTTCACAGTTTTTTTCTTCCTTCTTGATCTAATTTTTCCTGTGTAGCAAGATAACTGTATAAATATGTATACATATATTGGATTTAACATATATTTTAATATATTTAATGTATTGGACTACCTGCCATCTAGGGGCAGGAGGAAGGAGGGGAAAATTTGGAACAGAAGGTTTTGTAAGGGCCAGTGTTGAAAAATTACCCATGCTTTTGTAAATAAATAGATTTAATAAAAAAAAATAAGAAAAAAAAAAGAAATAAAGTATTAGTAAATGTTCAGATAAAGATTGTTGAACAGCGCACTAAAATACTATTATTGCTCTGGAGAACAATATGGAACTATACCAAAAAGGCTATAAAACTGAACATTTCAAAAGATATGACATTCATGGATGTATATCCCAAAGAAATAATAAAGGTGGGAAAAAGACCCATATAAGCAAAGTTGTATGTAGGAGCTCTTTTTGTCATAGCAAAGAATTGGGAAATTAGTAGATGTCCCTCAATTCAGGAATAGCTGAATAAGTCGTGGGTTATGAAGGGAATAGAATATTATTGTTCTATAAAAATGATGAATAAGTTGATTTTAGAAAGGTCTGGAAAGACTTATGTGAATTGATGCTGAGAGAAATAAGCAGAACCAGGAATATGTTGTACACAGTAACAACAAAATTGTGTGATGATCAACTATGAAAGACTGTGAGCCCCTTCTCAGTGGTTCAGTGATCCACAGCAACCCCTGTAAATTTTGGATAGAATTGTCATTTGCATCTAAAAAGAAAACTTTGGAAATTGAATGTAAATCAACACATACTATGTTCCTTTTTATTTTGTTTTGTTTTGTTTTGTTTTCCCCCACCCTGGTGATTTTTCCTTTGTGTTCTGTTTTTTTTTTTCTCTCCCAACAAAATTCATAAAGAAATGTATATTAAAAAGTTATATACATGTATAACCAGAAAAATTAAGCAATTAATAAAGGAGAAAAATGTGTATTGCATTTCGTGATCTCATCATCTTGCATGGATTAATTTGTACTTTGACATTACTTTATATCAGATTTTACCTGTTGGAGGAAAGAAGAAACTAAACACTCTGCATTATTTTTTCCTCATTTTTTGCTGCTCAGAGCCTCTTTGTTCTCCTAATTATCAAACTACTTTTCTCAATTTTCTTTATATATTAAACAGGGCTCTACTCTTCTTCCTCCATAATATTTCATTTGGTTGTCCTCACAACTCTCATTATTATTTCAACACAGATGATTCTCAATTTTTTTTTTATCCAGCCCTAGCCTGACTTTAATCAGTTGCCTCCAATTGTCTTTTAGACAACTATAATTGGATGTCCTCTAGATATTATAATTTAACATGCCTATAACTGAAATCATTGCTTTCCCTAAATGGTTCTTCACATCTAAACTTTTCTATTATTGTCAAGAGCATCATCCTCTCAGTCCCCTATGCTAATAAAAGGTGTGTCATTCTTGCCTTCATACTATCTATTCCTAATCTATTCCCATGATCTGTCAGTTTTGTAACATGTCTTGAATATGATTTTTCTCCTCTGACACTGTCACCAACCTAGTGGCAACAGTACCTCTCTCTCTTTATTCTCATTACTTCACCCTTACTACTGCAATAGTTTTTTAATTGGTATCCTTGCCTCAAGGTTCTCTCTACTATATCTTTAATTCAACTCTCAAAGTGAGGTTCTTAAAGTATAATGATGACTATATTATCATTCTATCTTCCTTATTCAAAAAAGAATCTGATATCTCCCCATTGTCTTCAGGATCAAATCTAAATTATTATGATTCTGTTTGGTTTTTAATCCCTCACAAACTTGACCCCTTCCAACCTTACTGGTTTTCTTACTCTTTACACTTCTTCCTTCTGCCCAGCATTTCATATCAACTAATCTTCTCACACCAGTCATTGTTTGTTTTGACTTCCTAAGTCTAAAAGTCTCTTGTTTCTGTTTTTCTGTCTCTTGTCTCTTTATGTCTCTGTCACTCTTATCTCTGTAAGTCTCTGTTTCTCTGTTTGTCTGTGTCTCTCTCTCTGCCTTTCTGTCTGTTTCTCTTTCTCTCCCATTTCCCCATTGATTTCCTTTTACTCTTTCTTCTAACTAGTCACACCTTACACACACACACACACACACACACATACACACACACACACACACTCACACATACACATACTGTACACACAAATACACACAAAATAATTTCCACATTTTCTTAAACTTAGAGATTTCTCTCTAAGATTATCTCCACTTTCTTCTGTATTTTCTTTGGAAATTGTGTTTTGCATGTTGTCTCTCCCATTAGACACTGAACTCCTTGAGAGTAGGACTCCTTTTTGTTCGTTTTTATTTTGCCCTTCTTAACATTACTGCATTTAGCACAGTATCAGATACATGTTAAGCATTTGATAAACTGTTTTGATTGACTTTATGATTATTCTTTGATATGTCAAATTTTTCTCCCCTTAAGGAATTGATATATTATTTTTATTTTCTGCAATTTCTTTTTCCTATCTGTGAAATAAAAGGGTTAGAATAAATGTTTTCACATAACATATCCTCCACGCACAAGTTAATTTCTCCATAGGTTTTCTTAGCTGAACTTAGCAGAAGGTTAGGTCACAGGATCAGGAAATTCAAAGTCATTGTAAAAGATATACAAATTTTTTTCCCCTTATTTCTAACCTCACTGAAAACTAGCAGGAACTAAATACCAAGTTTCAGGTAATCTGTATAAGAAGGTTGATTTTTACATGAAACAAATAATGTCCCCTTACCCATACTGATATATTTGTAATTTAATATTTAAGAGTTTCAGATACCAATCTAAGCAAATGAGATGTGGAATAAAATTTTTTCTTATCTCTATTGTGACAAATGAAAACTCCGAGACAGAGTTTCTAAGTACTTAACAGCCAATTTATTAATTAGATTAGCTAGCAATCAATTAATTGATAGTCATTGTTTTCTTTTGATAACCAAAGGCTCTAAAGGACCCTAGAATTCCTTAGATCCATTGTAAAAAGAATCTTATATAATTAGTGAAATTCAGTCCTTATTAGTCTTCATTTAAAGAGGAGGTCAGCTGAAGTCTTTAGTTGCTTCTACTGAGAATGTGACTTGATCAAGGAACTCAGTAACCTCAGTGCACCTCAATGGCAGGAGAGGCAATTTCCATTCTGCCCTCTCTAGCTTGTCTTTTTTTCCCCTTTATGAACTGAGTTCCCCTATACTCTCATAATGGGCATAAGGACAGGGGATTCTTACCCCAGGCAAAGATTTATCCATATTGCATTCTGTTTATATTATAAAGAGAAATTAGGGGGCAGAGCCAAGATGTTGGAGAAGGCACATGCAACTTTTTAAGCTCATTTCATACCCTCATGACCAATTAATAAATTCAACCTCAAAAATAGCACTTGACTAGTAGAATTCACAAATATTAGAAGTACAACAACTTACCAGCCAAAGATAATCTAGAAGATCACCAGAAAAGGTTGTCCTCAGTGGCAGGAACAGACCAGAACAGGCAGGGATAGAACTAGAGGCTAGCATATTGAGCAGATGCAGCAGGGGTGGCCTCCATGGTTAGAAAATTTACAGAGATGACTCTGCCATAGAATGATTGCTCTGCCTTGCTTGCAAAGCAGTAGACCAGCAGAGAAATTAAAGCCAAAGGTAGAGGATACTATAAAAAATTCCAGAAACCAACAAGATCTGGCTATACCCACCCAAAACTGGAAGTGACTCAGCACAGACCACAGCATAGTTGTGCAGCTGCATTCTGCAACACAGGCTGGGGCAGTCACAAATTTGCACAGCAGGGGGGTTCATCCCGGAGCAGCCTCTAATCTTCACAGTGTGGGGCTCAGCCTGAGGCAATAGAACTTTCGCAGTGCAACTGTGCTACTGTACTTCACTGGGCAGAGACACTTACCGTCCATGAGGGGCTATTCCCTGGTCAACTGCTAATATCCACAGCCCTACAGCAGTCTTTGGCTTGGGATAGTGACACTTGCACTGCTCAGCCTCTAACCCCAGGGCAGTAGTTAATCTGCATAGCAGGGTTATTCACTGGGCACTTCCACAGCTCATCCTCCCCCCCCCCCCCCCCCCCCCCCCCCCCCTAGGCCTGAATTACTTCCGGTGGGGAACTTTTTCCCAGAGCACTCCTGTACCTCACCACTCTTTGCAGCTTGTTTGCAGGACAGCTACTGTCCACATATCTATCCCTGCTCTGCAGAAGAAGCTGGTAACCTCCTTTTCCTGAAGGCAAACCCTACAGACTTTTAAAAAAATTAGTAAAAAATTGTAAGGATGATTGATAGCTTCTATACAGAAAGAGAGCAGGTTTTCAACCCTGAGGAGACTAATAGCAAACAGTATCCAGACAATACCCCAAAGGGGGATGTAAACTAGCCCCCATCACAAAAATCTCTCCTAGAAGAGAGTATTAAAAATCTTAAAGGTGAGCTAGAAGAAAAATAGGGAAAAGAAAGAGAAGCTATGCAAGAGACTAACAACTTCCTGAAATGTGAATTGGAAAAGGTAAAGAACTCCCAGGAAAGCAGGATTTGTGAATTGGAAAAGATAAAGAACTCCCAAGAAAGTAGGATTTGTGAATTGGAAAAAGAAAATAACTCACTAAAAAAAAATAGTGAAATGGGAAAAAAAAGGCCATAGAACAAAACACCTCATTTAAAAACTCAATTGGACATATACAAAAAGAAGCAAAAAAAGCTAATGAAGAAAATAACTCATAAAAAATCAGAACAGAAAAAATAGAAATGAATGATTCATTGAGACATCAAGAAACAGTCAAGCAAACCCCAAAAAATGAAAAATTAGGAAAAAACATTACATATCTACTTGGAAAAACAACAGACCTGGAAAATAGATCTAGGAAAGATAACCTGAGGATTATTGGACTTCCCAAAAATTATGATGAAAAAAAGAGCCTAGATACTATTTTACAGGAAAACATCAAAGAGAAATGCCCAGATATAATAGAATCAGAAGGTAAAATAGGCATTGAAATAATTCACCAAACACCTTCTGAAGAAGACCCTAAAATAAAAACTCCAAGGAATATTGTGGCTAAATTTCAGAACTATCAGACTAAGGGAAAAAATAATACAAGCAGCAAGAAAAAAAATAATTCAAATACCGAAGTGCCACAATAAGAATTACTCAAGATCTGGCTGCCTCCATATTAAAGGATCAAAGGGCCTGGAATCTGATATTCTGAAAGGCAAAAGAACTTGGAATGCAGCCAAGAATAAACTACCCAGCTAAGCTGAGCGTTTTCCTCTATCTAAGAAGATGGAAATTTAATGAAACAGATGAATTTCATTTGTTTCTAAGGGAAAAAAAAACAGATCTAAACAACAACAACAAAAAAAAAAAAAATGATCTCCAACCACAGGACTCAAGAGAAGCAGAAAAAGGTAAAAGGAACTCTTGAGAACTATATTTCTGTTGTGGATATACTTAAAGACTGCATGTATAATTTGATTTTACTGATACAGCATAAAAAAGGGAAGTAGAAATAGAAAGGGGATAGTGTCAGAAAAAGGGAAAAGGAAAGATAAAAAGAGGGAAACTACATCCCACGAAGAAGCAAAGGAGACCTATCATATCTTAGGGAATTTAGAGAAGGGGAGGAACATTGCATGAATCTTACGCTCAACAGAATTGCCTCAAAGAGAAAATAATTGACATATTTGGTTTACACAGAATCTTCTCTTACCTCATTAAAAAATGGGAGAGGAAAAGGGAAAAGAAAAAGAGTAATAAGGGAAAGGTATAACGAAAGGGAAGGGATTCAAAGGGGTGGGAGGTACTATAAGGAAAGAGAACTGCATGAAGCAAGTGGTGCCGATAAATTTAATACTGGGAAAGGGGATAAGGGAGGGAAAAAAAAAAGAAAAGCATAATCTGGGGATAATAAGATGGCAGGAAATATAGAGTAGTAATTTTAACCATAAATGTGAATGGGATCTCCCATAAAGCAGAGACAGATAGCAGACTGGATCAAAACTCAGAACCCTACAATATGTAGTTTACAGGAAACACATTTAAAGCAGGGAGATACATACAGAGTAAAGGTAAAGGCTGGAGCAAAATCTATTATGCTTCAGGTGAACGCAGAAAAGCAGGGGTAGCCATCCTTATCTCAGATCAAGCAAAATCAAAAATTGATCTAATTAAAAGAGATAAGGAAGGAAACTATATCTTGCTATAGGGTAGCATAGACAAGAAGCATTATCAATATATATGCACCAAGTGGTATAGCATCCAACTTCCTAAAGGAGAAGTTAAGAGAGTTGCAAGAAGAAATAGACAGCAAAACTATAATAGTGGGAGATCTCTATCTTGAACTCTCAGAATTGGATAAATCAAACCACAAAACAAATAAGAAATAAATTAAAGAGGTAAATATAATATTAGAAAAATTAGGTATGATAAATCTTTGGAGAAAACTGAATGGTGACAGAAAGGAGTATACTTTCTTCTCAGCACTTCATGGAACTTATACAAAAACTGACCATATATAAGGATATAAAGACCTCAAAATTAAATGCAGGAAGGCAGAAATAGTACATGCTTTCTTTCTAGAACATGATGCAATAAAAACTACATTCAACAAAAAGTTAGGGGTAAAAAGATCAAAAAGTAATTGGAATCTAAATAATCTCATCTTAAAGAATGATTGGGTGAAACAGCAAATTATATACACAATTAATAATTTCACTCAAGATAATGACAAAGATTAAACATCATATCAAAATTTGTGGGATGCAGCCAAAGTGGTAATAAGGGGAAATTTTATATCTTTAGAGGTTTACTTGAATAAAATAGAGAAAGAGAAGATCAATGAGTTGGGCCTGCAATTTAAAAAAGTAGAAAAAGACCAAATTAACCCCCCCCAATCAAATACTAAACTTGAAATTCCAAAATTAAAAGGAGAAACTAATAAATTTCAAGTACGTCATTTTTTTCTTCCTTCCTTTATATTATTAATTTTTTTTATTTTCAATATAGATGCATTGATAATTTTCAACATTAACCCTTGCAAAACCTTGTGTTCCTAAATTTTTTCTCCTTCCCTTACTGCCAACTCCTTCCCTAGGTGGCAAATAATACAATATATGCTAAACATGTGCAATTTGTCCATATATATTTCCATAATTATGATGTGGGACAAAAAAATTCAGAGCAAAGGGGAAAAAGTGAGAAAGAAAACAAAATGCAAGTAAACTACAACAAAAATGTGAAAATACTAGGTTGTGATCCACACTCAGTCTCCACCGTGCTCTCCTTGAATGCAGATGGCTCTCTTCATCACAAGATTATTAACTGTCCTGAGTCCCCTCTCAGTCTAGCCTCTGAAAGACTGACTGACTTTTTCATGATTTGTGTTTTAACAGAAATAAAAGGAAAAGGGGAGACCACAAATTAATAATTAGTTTTTAACATAATATGTTACATAAGTTTCTTATAGCATAGACCATAATATTATTGATAATAGAGTTCAATATTTAATTTTGTTTCAAAATATTTGAGATGAAATTTCAAAACAGGGGTAATCAAACTTTTGAAATAGGGGGCCAGTTCACTGTCCCTCAGATTGTTGGAGGGCCAAACTATAGTAAAAACAAAAACTATGAACAAATTCCTAAGCAAGCTGCATATATCTTATTTTGAAGTAAATAAACAAAACGGGAACAAATACAATATTTAAAATGAAGTAAAGTTAAATCAACAAACTTATCAGTATTTCAAAGGGAACTATGGGCCTGCTTTTGCCTAATGAGATGGTCAGTGTCTGGTTCCATATTTGTCACTGCTAGTCGTAATAAGTTATGCAAGTGTGCATCCATTAGTCTTGATCTAGTTGGAGATTTCAAATGTTTCATTCTAGAAAAAGTTTGTTTACAGACATAAGTGCTGCCAAAGATGGTTGCCATTTTGAGTGCTTGGTTCCTGATATGAGCATATGTCTCAGAAGGGAGAGATGCATAGAAATTATGAAGGCTGTTTGACTTGAATGCATCTTTCAGAGAGTCACAATTCTGCAGTTCAGCCAGTTCCATTTGGTATATTGTATCCACATTTTCAATGTCAATAGAAAATGGGTTACGGGAAAACTGTATGTCCTGTTCATGGAGATGAAGCTCTTTAAATCTAAATTGAAACTCCTTTTGCAATTTTTCCAGTGAATCCACACATTTTTTGTTTGGGAATGCAATCAGCAGTTTTTCCACTAACAGATTTTGAGTTGTGGGGAGATGGCAGAAGTTTTCCTCCTTCACTTGTTTGATGAGGAGGCCTAATTTTATTTCAAATGCTTTGACATGTGATTGCATATCACAGATGAGCTTTCCCATTCCTTGAAGTTGCACATTGAAATTGTTGAGTAGCTCTGTTACATCTGTCAGAAAGGCAAGGTGCCATTTCCATTCTGCATCAATGAGCTCTGGTACTTCTTTGTTTTTTGAAAGCAGAAAAGTTGTAATCTGTGGAAGTAAGTCATAGAAACATTTCAAAACTCTCCCTTGACTCAGCCAATGGACTTCTGTATGATATGGAACATCTTCATACTCAACATTTAGCTCAGACAGAAATTCCTGAAATTGTCTGTGATTTAATGCATTAGCTCTAATGAAGTTAACACAAGATCCCACAATTTTCATAATAGAGTCCCACTTCAGTGATTTACTACACAGTGCTTGTTGGTGGATGAGGCAGTGTATGGCTATTGGATGAGAATGGTTATGTTTGTCCATCTCTTGGTTAATGCGAGCAATTACTCCTTTCTTAGACCCCACCATGCTAGGAGCAACATCAGTTGTCATCCTGGCTAGTTTATCCCAGTCCGGCTCCAAACCATTCATAGTTTGGCAAACCTTTTCATAGATATCCTCTCCTGTAGTTGTTCCTTTGATGCTTTGCAGTGCAGCAAGCTCTTCTATGACTTCAAAATAATCATTCATCCCACAAATAAAAATTAGAAGTTGTGCAGAATCATGAACATCATTGCTTTCTTTGAGTGCCAAGGAAAAATATGAATTTTTTTAAAGGAGTTTTGCAAATGCTGATGCAGATTGTCTCCCATTTCTTCAATTCTCCGTGTAATTGTAGGTCCTGAAAGACTCACTGTACTAAATAAATCGGCCTTCTATGGACACATCTCTTTGGCAACAGAAAGAAAGCATTCTTTAACAAATTCTCCCTCCATAAATGGTCTGCCAGTGCATGCTATTAGCTTGGCAACTTGAAAACTTGTTTGCAGTGATGAAATATTTAGCTGCTTCTGCTTCACAAAAGTATTTTGCTGAGTTGTCAATGTATTTTTCAGTTTTAATATTTTATCTTTTTTCACTTCTCCAACCAAACAATCATATTATCTTTATGTTGAGTTTCATAGTGTCCACGCAAATTATATTCTGTGAGCACAGACACTATATTCTGGCATATCAGACAAACAGCTCTTTCCTTGTACTGCATGAAAAAAGTAATCATAAGTCCACTATTCTTTGAATATCCTACACTCTGAGTCCATTTTTCTTTTTCTTGACATTATTATTTCCTAGGGATTCCAAATTGCTATTAGGAAAATATATATATATATATATATATATATATATATATATATATATATATATATATATATATATATACAGTGCTACAAAAACAATATACCAGCAATAACTTTGCACACACAGAGATATAGACTGCAATGCCCAACTTCCTCCAAGCTGCCTCTGTGCTGTGATACCTCCGTTTCCTGCAATTCTCTCTCCTGCTCTTCACACTCCCGCTTCCGACCTTCACTGCTGCAGTGAATACCCCCTGCAGTGGCCATGACAATCACAGCATGAACTGTATATTCCCTATGCCTGTCTGTTGTGGTGGCTGCCGTTACTGTACAAGGCCACAGGCTGTCAGTTCTCTGTCTTCTGCATCTCTCTCCCTTCCCCACACCACACACCCCAGCCTGGGAACTCACCTCACCTCGGTATCATCTCACACTCTGTCTCTGCCACCTCAGCCCAGTGCCAGAAGTGTGTGTTACTAATGGGAGTTTAGGTGGAATGTCACTTCTGGTCTGATTATGCCATAACCCTGTGGGCCGCATAAACGTCCTCAGTGGGCCGCATCTGGCCCGTGGGCCATAGTTTGAGGACCCCTGTTCTATAAATATTTCACTTCACAAGATATATATACTCTATACTTAGAAAGGTTCTAAAAATAAATTATGTGAACTTCAAATTACCTAGTCATTTGCTATTCCCTGTTTGATTAGTTATATTGATAGAATAATAGGCTGGGGAACCTGGAAAAAATCTCAAGTTTTATTTGATTCCACATCTTCATTTCAGATAGCAAAAATGAAGATGAAGGAAGGAAAATGAGATTCAGCTGCTTGAGGCCAAATGCTTTAATTTTTCTCAGTGTATTCCCAGGCACAAACACAGGCCTTCCTTGTATTGGGTACTTGGAAATATTTGTTGAATTCAATTGAATGGAAGTTAGAAAAGCTATTTATGTTTGTATCTTTTCTCCTCTGTTCAGCAATCATCAATGACAATACCATCAATAATAATGAAACTTGGCCTACATTGTAGTCCCAATATGATGGAGTCTTACTTATATGAATAAATCTGATATGTTTGTTCAAGTTATTATATTAAAATCAATAATAATTTCTATGTCAGCTTCAAGTCATCAATTTTGTTTTTTAAAAAGTGATAAACATTAGCATAAGTCCTCTAAGAAGGAGTTAGTAATATGGTAAATAAGTACATTTCAATTCATACTTTTATTAGCTTTAAGGCAAAGGTGAAGGAGAGAAAGAAAATTTAATCTCAGCCTTTAGCTTGAGTCATGACCACATGCAGAATGCAAACCTATATAAAGATCATTTATTTAGCTATCATACAAAAGGCTGAATTACATTATTAAACTTGATGATCATATATAAAGCTTTTTTTTTTCCATAGGTGTGGAAACATGTCAAAGTATTTAAATGAATTGTATAAACAAAAGAGATAAAATTTGAAGCCATTTCATCTTACCCCCAAACTTTATGCTCTTTTTATCTAAACATAATGCCTTCCCAGTAGGCAACACAAAAATTGTGTTTGTATGTATGTGTGTGTATGTGTGTGTGCAGGTTTGTATTTATTGCTTTTACTTTAGATTCTAAAAGTTCTTTCTATCACCTAGGGTTAGAAATCTCTAAAATAGATTTCCCTTTCTTTCAGTTGGATTGTTAAGTGGCAATGCCCACCCTCATATCAGAATGCTAATGGTTCTGATAATGGGTACTGTTATTTTCCTACTTTTTTTTTTATTTAATAGCCTTTTATTTACATGATATATACATGGGTAATTTTACAGCATTAACAATTGCCAAACCTCTTGTTCCAATTTTTCACCTCTTACCCCCCCCACCCCCTCCCCTAGATGGCAGGATGACCAGTAGATGTTAAATATATTAAAATATAAATTAGATACACAATAAGTATACCCGACCAAAACATATTTTCCTACTTTTGAAAAGATTGTTAGCATTAAATGTTTGTACTGTATCCTTGTAGTGAATTCCATAACTTCTTTCCTTATAATATCTACATTTCTATGTAGTGCTCTTTGTGAAATACTGTTTGTTAATAGGGCCTAATGGGTACCTAAAATGCTACAAGTAGTATCAAGAGAATTATGTTGATTTATCATCATGATATATGAAGAGGTTCAAAGGCTTGGAAAATATCTTTATATTCTCAGCGTCTAGGACAAAGAATGCTTGGTAATTCTTATTGATAAATACATGATTTTTGATTCATTGATTTAATCCAATTTCATTATATTATAAAGACATAGGTTTTAGCCCAGCAAAAGTAAATGAATTATGTGAGGCATCTATATAGCAAAACTAGAATTCCTATATTAAAATCTATTGTTGATTTTTTCCTTGTATAATATATGGAGCAGGGGAACATTCTGAAGATGTTATATATATATATCTATAAAAGCAAGGTTGAAAGCACACCACTTTATTTTAGCTCTGATACCTTAACTAGGTAAGGACACTTTCACTCATCTGTCCATCAAAATATGTTAGACTATGGGAAAAGATTTTGAAAGACATTGGAAGAAGTGAAATGACACCAGATAGAAAGCATTTCAACAGGATAAATAAATTTTGAAGCTTCTCCAGGAATTACCTATTAATTAAATTATTAATTAATTAAACAGAGTTTCTGACTTCCCAGTACACTTCTGAAAACCCAGGCCCTCTAAGTTCTGGCAAAAAAGGGGGAGATATTGAGGAGAGTCATAGATTCTCTAGACAGACATGTTAGCAAAGAAAATTAAGATTGGGGAAGCTTAAAATAATGACTGATTCTTTCTCCAGTTTCTTTTCCTGAAGCTGTTCTGTTCTCAGACCCTATAATAAAATCTGATTATTTATTAGTCAAATCATTATCCAAAATTGAATTTTGCCTTAATTACAAGGACACAAAAGAATAATTAGAGATAGACATAATTGTAAAGATATGCTTTGAGCCCAACATCCACCTAAATATTAGGTATTTTCATTAAAAGTGTTTCAGGATGATTGTGCTGTAATCCATAATTGTTCATCTAAAACAAACTCCCTAAAGCTGAAGATGGAGTTTTTTCATCCTTAGGGTCATTACATTGATTGCTAAACTTTAAACAAATTAATGATGACAATAAAGGATTGCATGCAAAAATTGACTAATAAAACCCTATAAGCAAACTGTATTGGATTTACTGAGGAATCTTTACTCATAGAGTGGAAAGATTACTGGATTTGTGATCAGAGAATGTTGGTTTGAATTCAGTCTCTCCTACATATTGTCTATGTAAACTCTGATTAATGAGAGCAATTACTCCTTTCTTAATCTCTCTAACTTTTGCTTTTTTTAATTTATGAAATGAGGAATTGACATCTAACACCCTTTTCAGCTCTAGATTTATGCTCTTATGATCTTTTTCTATCCCCATCCATAAATGACATTATGGTTTTATATTTACATTATAGGTGGCTACAAAACCTAAAACAATCACTGATGTTTGCATAACTGTGTATATGAACAGTATGTATTTTGACTTTGTATAAAAAAAAATTAAATAGGGAAAGAACAAAAAGAAAAGCATCATCAATCCAGAACTTGAAAATATTTTAGAAGCATAAGGAAACTGAAGTGCATGGAGTTTTAGTAACTTATCTAGAATCCCTCAAGATGTCTGAGGCAAGATTTGAACCTGGAGCTTCAAAAATCTAAAATCCTAAAAGAATAAATGAATGAAAGAAAAAATGAAGGAGAAATAGCTTGGCAGATCAAAAAAAGTGTTACAGCTGCAGAAATGATCTATAGAAGTGGCCTTGAAGACAATTTGCCATCTTATTTTAAATTTATAATACTCATCATTTTATACTACTAATATATTTTTAAAAAATATATATTTATCAGGGCATCTAGGTAGCACAGTGGATAGAGCACCAGCCCTGAAGTCAGCAGGACTTGAGTTCAAATCTGGCTTCAGACACTTAACACTTTCTAGCTGTGTGACCCTAGGCAAGTCACTTAACCTCAATTATCTTAGGGGGAAAAATCTTTATCTAAAAACAAGAGGACTGGTGTACATGGGATTCTACAGATAGTTTGATGAACAAAATTTGATACCTCTGATCTAACCTATTTTCTAATCCAAAGATAGTCATATTTGTAGTAGAAATTGATATTCTTCATTGTTTAATCAAATAAATTAGTTTTTATGAAAACACAATCTATTTAGAAACAATCTCAGAATTCCTAAGATCCAGATTAGTCCCATTCCATTCTATTTCTCTTCATATTTTTGGAACATTTTGTGGTACTCTCTTCAACATTCCTAGTCACCTCCTTCATTTTGCAGAGATACTGATTAAAAGAATATTAACACTGAGGCAGCTAGGTGATGCAGTGGATAGAGCACCAGCCCTGAGTAAGGAGGACCTGGACCTGAGTTCAAATTTGGTCTCAGACACTTAATACTTCCTAGATGTGTGATCCTGGACAAGTAACTTAACCTCAATTGCCTCAGCAATAATAATAATTGTGATGACCACGTATTTTAAAATCAGCCGGAGTCAGGAATTCAGATTAAGGGAAAATCTTCCAAAATTATTCTCAGTAGAGGTGAAGAAGGATCGGAGGTAAAGAGGGGATCGCAATAGCAATGTGTGCAGCTGCATCAAGAAGCCACTCAGCAGTCTCTCTCCACTTCTCTCCCCGTCCCTTTGCCTCCACCCACCAAAATTGTCATTTCCTATGGGTGGGGGCCATTCTTTCTCCAAGCATATATATTAATATAGTATGGTCCAATTACTATTTAGCTTCATGTGTTTGGTACCTCAGTGCATCAACTTGAGCTTTAGCCCATTATAAATAATAATAATAATAAATGAAAAGAATATTAACATCTATGGATCTTGTCTATCTTTAACATAATACTTGGTCATTATTGCTTATTTTTTCAATCATTCATCAACCCAACGAATAAAATGAAATGAAATTAATTGTTAATTTTTCAACAAATTTTTTCAACAAATTTTTCAAATTCATTCCTTTACTAAAGTTTTCCTTCAGCTCTTGCATCATCATGGCAAATTGGTGACCTTGGGCTCCTAAAGGCTATGATAATTTAGATCTCATTCTGTTGGATTACATCAATCATATAAAAAAATAAATGTTAAGGTGGATACAAATTGTGTGCTTATCATTCAAGGATAAAGATGTTTTAGTTGGACATGGCCAATATTATATTGTCATGAAAATGAGGAGTTTTGTTGTTGTTTGTTTTAGGCTTCAACAAGTCCGGAAAGCTATCTGCTAAAGATTTAGGGAGGCTGTGGAGAGTTAGTTCACTGAGTAAAGCCAATATTATTTAACTAAATTATTAAACTTTTGACCAACTAAATTTTTGTAACAAATGAAGAAACTGAAACAAATACTTGAGGTTGTTAGCCAGAATTTTTGTTATTAAAATTTTACAGGGTTTTTCTTAACATGTAGAATTCTAGGTGGATAAGTTTCTTTTATAGGGATAAGCAAAATTCTTTATGCCTTCTATGATTACTATTTCCATATATCATGGTGCTCTAGTTTTCCTCCTTCAATCATGACTCTATGTGTGCATTGTCCTCCAAGGGACCACTCTGTACTTCCTGCACAATTATAACAACAATAGGAGTGTCTTTTGTATTGCTTTTTCATCAACTTCAATTATGTTTGCCTCAGGCATAATGTTATCATGTAAAGCTCTGTTATTGCTATTTCTGTAAAAAGAAATTCTAAAAAGAATTCTTAGTAGTTTAGCCTACTCATGCCTATGGTCTTAGCTTGTGCTGTAAGTACAAAGAGATATACAAAGACTTTTTTTTTTCTTTTTAACTTAGAACTGATAAATAGAGGAAGCTTTAGGCATTACTTTTTGATTCATAACAACATCTAACTTTCCTAGAATCGGCTTGGTTCAGTATATGGAACAAAATGCATATATTTTCATAAATAAATAATGTAAACGTATAAATAATTGTAATAAGTTTCTTGAACTGGGCCATCCATTCCTAGTTATCCTCATTTACAATGCACTCTTGTATTGTGCCATCAAAGTAAGTTATGCTGTTTCTGTGCATATTGTCCTGTAATTATAAAATTATTCAAAAATAGAACGTCTGATTTAATGTAGCGTTCTAATTTAAATATACCTTAAGGGAGGGAAAGAAACAAGATGAAATCAAAATAGCTTTAAAAAATAATTCACTACATTTAGTAGTATCATAGTATATCTTCTTTTTGTCTCTTTAAAGGTGAGCAATTCCTTATTAATAAATAATTTATATAGATTTTTTAAAAATGGCATAATTTGCCTGAGTTAATTTGAAGAAAGACAGACAGACAGAGACAGAGACAGAGACAGAAAGAATTGTAATAAAGAGAAAAAAGAAAATGGAAGATTTGTGAAGGTAGACACTAAATAGTAGAGAGAGACTGTTATATTTAGAGTTAAAAGATTGGATAAAATTTTGGGGTCTGACACTGGTTATCTAAATTGTAATCATTGTATTTGTAATTATAATTCTGGGTCACATATGCTATAAGATGCCAAACTAGACATTTTAAATGATCCTTATGATCTCTCAGACCTCTTTAAAACAGAAATTATTTACCAAAGGCAAAGCATATAGGTGTTTCCATGACCTGGGACTTTTGCAGTTGCTCTTTAATTGTTTAAGTCATATATACTTTTCTTGATCCCATTTTGAGTTTTCTTGCAAGGATATTGAGGCAATTTGTCATATCTTCCTCAAGTTCTTTTTACAAGTGATGAAACTGAGGCTAAAAGGGTTAAATGACTCACACAGTGTCATGCAGCTGGTAAGTGTCTTAGGCTGGGTTTGAACTCTTGAAAATCAGTCTTTCTAGCTGTAAGTCCAGTCCTCTCTCTACTGTGCCATCTAGCTGCTCTATGATCTAGCATACCCAGAATACTAAAGAAGTTTTTAAAACAGACAAAAACAAGGAATTTTTGCCCACTGATTCTGAGTTTAGCTCTCTTAGCCAATTTCCCATACTTCCAATTACACTAAGGACATAAGACAGGTGTATATCAAACCCACCCCAGTCTTCCTTTCTTCTTTCCAGTATCTGAGGACATTGGTTCTGGTCTATGAAAATTTCTTTAGTTTTCATCAGCTAGCATGGCTACAATCTTTCAGGAGGTTTAAGCAAGAAATATCCACCCTATTGTAGAGAAAATCAAACTCAGAAATATTAATGCCATTACACACTGCACTGCAGGTGCTGGGACAGATATATAAGGTCACAGATAATGGGACAGGTCACTAGGAGAGCTGTGCAACATACAACCAATTTGAAGGAGAAACAGAATGCAGTGGGATCCATTGTCCCCCCAAAAGTCAGCTGGGACAGAGACTTTTGCTGATAAACCATACATTGTACAATCTGGGACAATGCTGAGATGCCATGAGATCCAATCCCCTCCACCTACCTAAATACACACACGCACACACACACACATACACACACACACACGCTAAGAAGGAGTAAGTCAGTAATTAATAAGGGTGGAAAAGGAAAGAAAAATATAAAAATATAGTTTTCAAAGAACTTGAACAAAAACAGATAAATCAAGAAGAAAAAATAGAAGAAACTATAAGAAACATGATCTTCATTTCTAGAAAACAACTTCAGACAATCAAAAATAAACATTGAAACATGAAGAAAAATGATACAAGAATTTATATAATAGAAGACATTGTGGAATGTGAAGAGAATTTGATAGTTTGTTTGTTTGTTTTTTATTTAATAGCCTTTTATTTACAGGTTATATGCATGGGTAACTTTACAGCATTAACAACTGTCAAACCTCTTGTTCCAATTTTTCCTCACCCCCCCTCCCCCCCAATGCAGGATGACAGTAGATGTTAAATATTTAAAATAAATTAGATACACAATAATATACATAAAAAATTTATTTTTGTCAAAAGAATCAGACTCGAAATATTGTACAATTAGCTTGTGAAAAATAAAAATGCATGGGCATTCAATGTTGGTTTTACTCATCACCTAGACTTTCTCTGGGAGATTAGTTCTTACTGCTCCATAAATGATTTGGGATCTCATTGTGAGGATGGAGGTCCATCAGAACTGGTCTAATATAATTGTTGTTGAAGTATATAATGATCTCCTAGTCCTGCTCATTTCACTCCAAATCATTCGTTTAAGTCTCTCCATTTTGAAATCATCCTGTTGGTCATTTCTTATAGAACAATAATATTCCACAATATTCATATACCAAATTTACAGCCATTCTCAACTATGGGCATCCATTCGTTTCATTTCTACCACTACAAAGAGGTTACAAACATTCATCACATACAGGTTCCTTTCCCTTTTTCCTATCTTTTGGATATAAGCCCAGTAAGTAACACTGCTGGTTGGATATCACAGTTTGAAACTTTTTAGGCATAGTTCAAACTACTCTCAGTGGTTGGATTCGTTCACAACTCCACCAACAATGCATCAACTCCCAGTTTTCCCGCATCCCCTCCACAATCATCATTATTTTTCCTGCATCTTAGAATCTGACGGTATGTATAGTATCTTTGAGTTGTCTTAATTTGCATTTCTTAATTAATAATGACTTGGAATCTTTTCATATGACTAAAATAGTTTCAATTTCTTCATCTGAGGATTGTCTGTTCATATCCTTTGACCATTTTCAATTGGAGAATGGCTTGATTTTTATAAATTAGGTTAATTCTCTATATATTTTGGAAATGGGCCTTTATCAGAATTTTGACTGTAAAAATATTTTTGTTTATTGGTTCCCTTCTAATCTTGTCTGCATTGTTTTGTTTGTACAAAAACTTTTCATTTGGTATAATCAAATTTTCTATTTTGTGATCAATGATCTCTAATTCCTCTTTGGTAGAGTCCTTCCCTTCCAGAGTCTGAGGTTAACATCCTGTGTTCCTCTAATTTATTAATTTCATTCTTTATCCTGGTCCGAACCCCATTTTGCCTTATCTTGGTGTGCGTGTTAAGTGTGGATCAATGTCTAGTTTCTCCATATTGGTTTAATTTTAATTTTATCAAACAGTAAGTTCTTATCCCAAAGCTGGGGTCTTTGGGTTTGTCAAGAAAGTTGCTATATGTTTGATTGTTTTATCCTTAACCTAATTTCCATATCATTAATCTATTCCTTGCCAATACCAAATGGTTTGGTAACTGCTGCTCTAATAAGTTTTAGATCTGTAAGCTAAGCCACCTTCATTTTAATTTTTTTCATTAATTTTAAATTCTTGACCTTTTGTTTTTCCATTGATTTTTTTTATTTTTTCTATCATTAAAATAGTTTTTTGGGAGTCATTGGTATAGCGCTAAATAAATAGTTGTTTAAATATTGCCATCTCTTTGTTTTGCCTGCCTATCCAAGAGCTTTTTTTCCAATTGGTTAGATCAGACTTAATTTTGTGAAAAGTGGTCTTAATTTTTCATAAAAGTTTCTGATTTTCCCTTGGCGTGATTCTAAATATTTTTATATTATCATAGTTACTTTAAATGGAATTTCTCTTTGAAATCGACTTTGTTTTTTGTATATAAGAATGCGGATGACTTATGTGGGTTTATTTTATAACCAGCAACTTTGCTAACATTGTGGATTATTTCTAATAACTTTTTTTTTAATTTAATAGCCTTTTATTTACAGGATATATACATGGGTAACTTTACAGCATTAACAATTCTCAAACCTCTTGTTCCAATTTTTCACCTCTTACCCCCCCACCCCCTCCCCTAAATAGCAGGATGACCAGTAAATTTAAATATATTAAAATATAACTTAGATACAAATAAGTATACAGCCAAAACATTTTTTGCTGTACAAAAAAGAATCAGACTCAATTGTAAAATTAGCTTGAAGGAAATAAAAATGCATGGCATAAATATAGGGATTAATTCAATTAATGGTTTTGTCATTCGTTCTTTTTCGGCTAAGCTAGTTCAGTTCATTACTGTCCATTAGAAATGATTTGGGACTTTGCTGGGATGGCCTGATCCATCAGAACTGGTCATCATCTAGTTTTTTGTTAAATATATAAATCTCCTGGTCTGCTCATTTCCTCACATCATTCGTTTAAGTCTCCCGGGCCTTTCAAATCATTTTGGTCATTTCTTACAGAACAGTAATATTCCATAATTTTCATATACCACAATTTACACTCACGTGGACATCCATTTGTTTCCAGTTTCAGTCCTACAAAAGGGCTGCCACAAACATTCGTACATACAGGTCCCTTTTCCTTCTTTATAATCTCTTTGGGATATAATCAGTAGTAACACTTTGGATCAAAGGGTTCTTTGTAACTTTTTGAGCATAGTTCCAAACTACTCTCCAAAATGGTTGGTTTGTTCCAAACTCCCCAACAATGAATCAATGTGTTTTCCCATCCCCTCCAATATTTTTTTTCCGTCATCTTAGCCAATCACGGGTGTGCATGGTATCTTGATTGTCTTAATTTGCATTTCTCGTTAAAAATGACTTGGAGCATCTTTTCATATGACTAGAAATAGTTTAATTTCTTCATCTGAGTTGTCTGTTCATATCCTTTGACCATTTTTCAATTGGAAAGGCGATTTTTTTATAAATTAGGTTAATTCTCTATATTTTTAAATGGGCCTTTATCAAACCTTTGACTGTAAAAATTTTCCCAGTTTATTGCTTCCTTCTAATCTTGCTTAGTTTTTTTTGTACAAAACTTTTCAGTTTATATAATCAAATTTTCTATTTTGTGATCGAAATGATCTCTAGTTCTCTTTGTCTAAAGACCTTCCCCTTCCACAGGTCTGAAGGTAAACTATCCTATGTTCCTCTAATTTATTAATAATTTCATTCTTTTGCCCTAGGTCTAAACTTTTGACCTTATCTTGGTGTTGGCGTTGTTGGATCAATTGGGTTTCTGCCATATTGTTTCCAATTTTCCCAGCAATTTTATCAAACTGTAAGTTCTTATCCCAAAGCTAATTTGGGTTATCAAAAACAGGTTGCTATTTTGTTGACTGTTTTTCCTTGAACCTAATCTATTCCACGTCAACTAATCTATTCCTTAGCCCAATACCAAATGTTTGGTAACTGCTGCTCTATAATATAATTTTAGATCTGGTACAGTAAGCCACCATCATTTGATTTTTTTTCATTAATTCCAAATTCTTGACCTTTTTTTTCCATATGAACTTTTTGTTATTTTTCGGTCATTAAAATATTTTGGGAGTCTATTGGTATGGCGCTAAATAAATAGATTAGTTTAGGTAATATTTCATCTTTATTATATTTTCGCCCTATCCAAGGCATTTAATATTTTTCAATTGGTTAGATCAGACTTAATTTGTGTGAAAGTGGTCTGTAATTTTGCTCATTAAGTTTCTGATTTTCCCTTGGCAGATAGATTCCTAAATTTTTATATTATCAGTAGTTACTTTAAATGGAATTTCTCTTTGTAACTATGTTGGATTTTTTATGTATAGAATGCTGATGACATGTGGGTTTATTTTTATAACCACAACTTTGCTAAAGTTGGGATTATTTCTAAAACTTTTTAAGGAATCTCTGGGGTTCTCTAAGTATCCATCATGTCATCGGCAAAGAGTGATAATTTGGTTTCCTCATTCCTATTCTTTTCCTTTAATCTCTTTCTAAGGTCTTTGCCAAAGCTAGCGTTTCTAATCAATTTAAATGTAACGGTGATGTAGCAACCTTGTTTCCTAATCTTATTGGGAATGGTTGCAGTTTGTCTCCATTAATGATGCTTACTGATGGTTTTAAATAGATGCTCTGATTTTTTTAAAGGAAAAGATCATTTTTCCTTCTCTCAAGTGTTTTTAATAGGAATGGATGTTGGATTTTCCAAATGCTTTTTCTAACTATTGAGATGATCATATGGTTTTTTAATTTGGCTTTAATTGGCCAATTATATTGATATTTTCCTAAATTGAACCAGCCCTGCATTTCCTGCTTAAATCCTACTTGTCATAGTGTATTATCCGGAGATGATTTTCTGTAGTCTTTTGATAAATTCTTATTTGATTTTTAGCATCAATATTCTTAAGGAGATTGGTCTATAATTTTTCTTTCTCTTTTTTCCAACCTACCTGGTTTGGTATCAGTACCATGTCTGTGTCATAGAAGAAATCTGGTAGGACTCCTTCATTCCCTATTTTATCAAAAATTTTTATAGCATTGGGGCCAATTGTTCTTTAAATGTTTGGTAAAATTCAATAAATCCATCTGGTCCTGGTTTTTTTCTTAGGGGTTGTTTAATTGGTTCTATTTCTTTTTCTGAAATGGGATTATTCAAAATTTCTTCCTCCTCTTTAGTCTGGGAATCTATATTTTTAGGTGCTCCTTTCATTGGTTATCAAATTTTCATAAAAGTTGACAAAATAACTCCTTATTATTTCTCTAATTTCCTTTTCATTGGGTTGGAAAGTTCTCCCTTTCATTTTAAGACTACTAATTTCATTTTCCTCTCTCCTTTTTCTAATCAGTTCAAAGGCTTATCTTTTATTGGCTTTTCATAGAACCAACTCTTTGTTTTATTAATTAGTTCAATAGTTTTTTTTACTTTCAATTTTTAATTTCTTTTAATTTTAAATTTCTAATTTACATTTGTTGGGTTTTAATTTGGTCTTTTTTTTTTTTTTTTTATTGTAAGTAATTCATTAATCTTTTCTTTCTCTGTTTTTATTCAAGTAATTCTAAGGATAAAAATTTCCTCTTATTACCCTTTGGCCATCCCAAAATTTTGGTTGACGTCTCATCATTGTCATTATCTTGGTGAAATTATTTTGTATCTATAATTTGCTCTTCAAATCATTCTTTTTAGTTGTTTATTTCCAGTTATTTTGGTCTTTTTCCCCTAACTTTTTTTGAATGTAGTTTTATTGCATCATGATCTGAAAAAAGCATTTACTATTTCTGCTTTCTTGCATTTTAATTTAAAGTCTTTATGTCTAAATATGGTCAATTTTGAATAGGTTCCATGTACTCCTGAGAAGATAGTATATTACTATCTCTTTAATTTTCTCCAAAGATCTAACATACCTAATTTTTCTAATATTCTATTTCTTCTTTAATTTCTTTCTTATTTGTTTTGTGGTTTGGGTTTGTCTAATTCTGAGGTCGGTTAGATCCCCATATTACAGTTTTTTTCTATTTCTTCTTGCAATTCTCTTTACTTCTTTAGGAAGTTGGATGATATCACTTGGTGCAAATGTTTAATATTGTATTTTGGTTTTTGCTCCCTTTAGCAGGATTAGTTTCCTTTTATCTCTTTTAATTAGATCAATTTTTTTTCGATCTGAATGGATGCTTCTTTTTACCACCTGAAGCTTGGTTTCTCCACCTTTTACCTTTCTCTTATGTATCTCCCTGCTTTAAATGTGTTTCTTTTAAACAACATATTGTGGGTTCTGACTTTGATCCCTCTGCTATCTGCCTCCTCTTTATGGGGGAGTTCATCCCATTCACATTTATGGTTAGAATTACTAAATCTGTATTTCCTGCCATCCTAATAACCCCAGATTATGCTCTACTTTTTCTTGCCTCCCCCAAACCTCTTTACCCTTTTTGAACTTATGTACCCCACTTGTATCACAATGCTTACCCTCTTTAGAATCCCTCCCCTTTGAATATTTTCCCCTTCCTTCCCTTATTACTCTTTTTCTTTTCCCTTTTCCTCTCCTCCTTTTTAATGAGGCAAGAGAGAATTTTATCTAAAACAAATGTCAATAATTTTTTTTTGAGCCAACTCTGATGAGAGTAAGATTCACACAATGTTCCTCCCCTCTCCAAATTCCCTCAGATATGATGTTTCTTTTGCCTCTTTGTGGGATGTGGTTTCCCTCTTTTCCATATCTACTTTCCTTTTTTATGTTATATCAGTAAAATCAAATTATACATGTATTCTTTTTGTATATCCACAACAGAAATACAATTCTCAAGAGTTCTTTTTATCTTTTCTGCATCTCTTGAGTTCAATGGTTGGAGATCAAATTTTTTGTTTAGTTCTGTTTTTTTCCTTAGAAACAAATGGAATTCATATGTTTCATTAAATGTCCATCTTCTTCCCTGGAAAAAAATGCTCAGCTTAGCTGGGTAGTGTATTCTTGGCTGCATCCCAAGTTCTTTTGCCTTTCGGAATATCATATTCCAGGCCCTTCTTTCCTTTAATATAGAGGCAGCCAGATCTTGGGTGATCCTTATTGTGGCACCTCGGTATTTAAATGTTTTTTTTTTGGCTGCTTGTAAAATTTTTTCCTTAATCTGATAGTTCTCAAATTTGGCCACAATATTCCTTGGGGTTTTTATTTTATGGTTTCTTTCAGAAGGTGTTTGATGAATTCTTTCAATGCCTATTTTACCTTCTGATTCTATTTCATTTGTGCAGTTCTCTTTGATGATTTCTTGTAAAATATTATCGAGGCTCTTTTTTTCATCATAGTTTTCGGAAAGTCCAATAATCCTCAGATTATCTCTCCTAGATCTCTTTTCTAAGTCTGTCATTTTTGCAAGTAGATAATTCATGGTTTTTTCCACTTTGTCATTTTTTTCTTTTTGCTTGAATGATTCTTGCTGTCTCAATGAATCATTATTTTCTATTTGTTCAGTTCTAATTTTTAAAGAATTATTTTCTTCATTAGCTTTTTTACTTCTTTCTGTATATGTCCAAATGAGTTTTTAAATGTATAGTTTTGGTCTGTGGAATTTTTTTCCATTTCACTAATTTTTTTTAGTGAATTATTTTCTTTTTCCAATTCACAGATCCTACTTTCTTGCAAGTTCTTTGTCTTTTCCAATTCGCAAATCCTACTTTCTTGTGAAAACTTTATTTTTTCCAATTCACAATTCTTACTTTCCTGAGATTTTTTACTTTTTCCAATTCGTATTTCAGGAAGTTGTTGCTCTCTTGTAAGCCTTCTCTTTCCTTTCCCCATTTATCTTATAACTCTCTTTTGAGACTTTTAATGGTCTCTTTTATGAGAGCATCATATAAAAGAGGACAGTTTGGTACATGTTTGCTGTTTGCTGTCTCTTCAGGTTTGCTGACCTGCTCTTTTTCTGCATAGAAGCTGTTTATCATTCTTTTCATCTTTTTATTCATGTTTTAAAGCCTTTAGGGTATGCCTCCTAGGCAAGGGGGGTTACCAGCTTCCTCTGCAGAACAGGAGAGATGTAAACCGGTTTCCGGCTCAGAGGTATGGGAGTACTCTGAGTGAGAGTTTTCCCTTCCCCCAACAGAAGGTAGATTCAGCACTGACTGAGCTATGGAAGTGCCCAGTTGGGCTGTGTGGGTTAGCGATTGCCCTAGGCTAGAGACTAAGGGGTGAAAGTGTCACTGCCCCAGAGTGGAGCCTCTTGTGGGGCTGTGGGTATTAACAGCTGACCGCAAACTGATTCTACTGGGATTCTGCCCGGCAGTCTCTGCTCCAGTGTCTCTGCCCCAATGTCTCTGCCCGATTGCAAATCGACCCTGAGAAAGCTCTATGTCTCCAAGCCAAGTTCCCCACTGTGCAGATTAGAGGCTAACCTGGGCTGTGCCCTCCTGCCGTGCAGGTTAGCAACTGCCCCAAGGAAAAGCCCCGTACTGTGGGTTGGGGCTGAGAGCTTGTGCTGACATCTGTGCTTTCACTTTCAGTTTGAGGCTCTCCTCAGAACCTAATTTCTCTCCCAGTCTTCGCTGATCTTCCCCCTAGCCCCGGAACCAACCTTTTTTGGCAAGACTGCAGATTTTCTTCGGCTGGTGAGTTGTTATACTTCTTATCTTTACGAATTGTAGCAGTCAAGACTATTTTTGAGGCTCGATATAATATTGATAAAGAGGATAAGAGAAGAGCTTAGAAAGTCGCGTGTGCCTTTTCCACCATCTTGGCTCCGCCCTTGAAGAGAATCTGGAACCACAACACACTATTCTTGAGTGTTTCTATGTCCTTCACAGAAAAAAAAAATAATAAGCAAATTAGGGAAAACAAACAAAATTGAATCTATAATAGCAAGACTCACCAAAGAAACAATAGTGAGAATAGCAGATAGGAAATTCAAATACACACCAGTAAAAGGGCACCTGGAAGAAAAGCAAAAATTCAGAACATTAAAAAAAAAATTGCTAAGTGAGCAAGAAAATGAGTAGATATAGAAGACAGAATAGGACAATCTAAAATTTTTATGTCCAGAAAAACATTTGAGGAAAAAATAATGCCACAATTCAGGAAATTATAGAAGAGAGGTTTGGTGAACTTCTTAATATAGAAAATATAAACTCCCAATCGAAATAATGCACATATCTCCTCCCAGAAAAATCAAGTGTAAAATTCCAAACCCATAGTGGTTAAGTTTAACAATCCAATTCAGAAACAGTAATTTCTGGTAATAATTCTGAGAAAGACCTACAAGTACTAAGGAATGGATATTTGAATAACAAAATGCTATTCTGTCTCTACTTGAAAAAAGGAGGAGGGAATGGAATAATGTGGCCAGAAGAATACTGGAGTTTAGGATGCAACCCAGGATGACATCCTGGAAAGGTGAGCTTCAGCATATAGAACAAAAGATAAATGTTCAATAATAAAGAAAAATTTAAAGTATTTTTATAGAACTGAAGAACTTAATTTGCTTTCCAAATACCCCAAACAAGAGAAATGCAGAAGTGAATAAATATAGACAATAATGGCAAAAGAATGACAACAGAAAGAGTAGAGACTTCTTTTTGATATTATACAAGGAAACAAGAGTGAATGAAGGAATCTTGTAGCTATAACCCTACCTGTAGGGGTAATTGCACATGTTATGGACAGAAACTAGTGATATTCTCTCTATATGTGAATTCATCTTTTTGATATTACATTACAATATGGAAAAGTACATAAATGTGAGGGCAAAGATGAGGGCATTCTTTAAAATAAATAGCTGCAAGAATAGTCAGTGACAATAGGATGTACATTCAATATAAACAAAAATAACAACTCAATAACATTAATTTAAAATTTTAATGTCATATCAATAAAATTACAGAGGATAATTTATAGAGATTGCTTAAATGATAACAAAATCCATTCACAAATACTCTTATCTTCACTTTCTTTAACTATAAAATGGTAATAAAATGATTCATTTAAATTAATTAGGGTATTTGATAATCAAATACTAGAGCATAAACTTTGTTAGAAGAAGGTTCATGGTACAATATAAAATGTTGACCTTAACTTGTATTCAAATCATCTTTTTCACCCAATGGATATGTTGACCATGGAGAAATAATTTTGCATGGCTCATAAAATGTACTATGATCATAAAAGTATAAATGAGTTTATACTTTAAACTACAGTGGATAATCCTTCACTCTAAGTGCTCTACCATGATGCAATCTTATGGCAAAACAAAAAGAAAAAATTCTTTTGAAAAGAACATTTTATTCAACTGCCAGGTGGTGCAGTGGATAGAACCCCAGCCTTGAAGTCAGGAGGACCTGAGTCCAAATTTGACCTTAGATACTCAACACTTTACAACTGTGTTATCCTAGGTAAGTCACTTAACCACAATTGTCTTAGCCAAAAAAAAAAAGGAAGAAGGAAGAGAACATTCTATATAAATATAAAATGATGAGATGATTACTAATGGTATTAATAGTAATATTTTGAAGTCAGTTTAGATCCACTATATATCTTATGTCTCTCTTCATTGACCTTTGGAATTGTGATACTTCAAAGATTATGATTTTTGCTTATATGTTATCATGAGAAGATTGATGTTAAAATGAATATGAATACAGTTTTATATCTGAAAACAGCTTGAGTTCATTGGAAATTGGAGCATATTTTTTTCTTTTTTCTTTCTTTTTTAACTTTCTTTTTAGATTAATATTTTTCTTCTGTTATACTTTTTTAAAATTTAACATTTTTTTTAAATTTTGAGTTTCAAATTATCTTCCTCTTTTTTAGCACCCCCTGTCCATAAGATCACAGGGAGTATATTATATATTACTTTTTTATCATAAGCACTTTAGAATTTTCTTGGAACTTTTATTGCTGAGGGCAACTAAATCATTTATAATTGGTCAATGCACAATATTATTATTCCTAGGTACAATGTTTTTTCTTGGATCCATTCACTTCACTTTATATCAGTTCATGGAAATTTTTTTCCAAAAGTATCTTGCTCATTTTTACAGTATTATCCTTTACAATCAAATATCACAATTTGATCAACCATTCCTTGATTCATGGGCATACCTTCAGTTTTCAAATCTTTACCATCACAAAAGGAATTGCCATTAAATATTTTTGTACATATAAGTCTTTTTCTATGGTCTCTTTAGCTCTTTGGTGTACAGATTTAGTAGTAGTATTGCTGAATCAAAATGTATGCAAAGTTTTATAGCCCTTTCAACATATCTCCACATTGCAATACAGAATGGTCAACTAAGTTCCCAAGTCACCAAATGTGTATTAGTGTCCTACTTGTGTACATCAATTACATTTGTCAGTTTCCTTTTCTATCTTATTAACCAATCTGATAGATGTAAGGTGGTACCTCAGAGTTTGTTTTATTTTGCTTTACTTTAATTAATAGTGATTTATGCAGCTTTCATATTTCTATTTTTATAAATTTGACTCAGTTCTCTATATTTGAGTAATGAGCCTTTTATCAGAGAAATTTACTCTAAATTTTCCCTTTAATTTTCTACTTTCCTTCTAATCTCACCTGCCTTGGTTTTATGTGTGCAGATTTTAAAAATTTAATGTATTCAAAATATTTTACATCCCATAATATTGTATCTCTTTTTTGATTGTGAATTCATCCTTTGTCCAAAAATCTAACAGGTAAATTATACTATGCTCCCTTAATGCTCTGTATTATGTATCTAATCTATTCTAATCCACCCAACTACATTGATTTGATGATTATAGCTTTATCATACAATATGATATAATGCACAGATAGGCTCCTTTCCTTCACCAACATAATTGTTGAAATGAATTTTGTGCACTATGCTTTCATTAAATTTCAGGCAAAGTTCAATATCATGATTATGTGAAATGTCAAAAAAAATACAAAAGAAACAATGTGGGTCCTTGACTAGTGCTTACAAAATTTTAAGAGATCAAAGAGAGGTACATTTAATTCACCCTTTGCAGAATTTTTGGGACCCTGAAAATGTTAAATGTGATGTAATAAGCTATATTGGTTGAGTAATTCATCAATGATATGACCATCCCTTTTGAGAAATTTTAGTATCTATTAAAATAGCAGTCCTCAAAAATGGTTTTGAAGTACCCTTAGGATTCATTGAGACCCTTCCAAAAAGTCAATGAAGTCAAAACAATTTACATAATAATGCCAATATATTTTCTTTTTAATATGATATATAAATATAAGTGCTTACAGATGTAACACATAAAATTGTATTTCAATTAACTATCAATAATTTTTGAGTGTGTAAAGAAGGATGAAATCAAAACTGTTTGAAAACTACATTGAAAATTCAATGAAATATATTACTGCATTATAATGTCTAGCATAGTGTCTAGCATAGTGTACTAATGGATGCTCAATGAATATTTGCTACATAAATTAAAGAATAAAACTGAATTTAAATAGCTAGTTTCTTTCATAAAATGAATTCTCCTGAAAAAAAATAAACTTCTTTTCTTAATGAAATGCCTAATTGTCCTGCCCTAGTTATCTCTTTTCCACAATAGCCTTATTTTCTCACTTCCTTTTGGAGTTAAACCATTTTTTTTCCAGAGAAATTCTGATGCTGACATACTGTTTAACATACTTTAATTTAAGAGATTCTTCAGCATTTTATATATTCAGCAATGTCTATTACTGTGAAAACTAAATAATTTTCCCATTGAATGATTTGAAAATGAATGAATTTGTGATAGTCTAATTGCACTAAGTCTTCCATAAACTCTTAATAGAAAAATATTTCATTACAACCTGCCAATATATTTTTGTCATTTTGTCAGATAAGTTTTGTCAAATTTTTTTCATTCAGTCAATAATTTCTGAATTTAATTGCTAGTTGGCAAAGCATCACATATAATGACTATGTAATAAAGTATCATACAATTTTGAGTTAGAATTTTATAACACAAAGGTATGAAGTCTAAACTTTTAAGTGTAAGACTTTTTTATCCCAATATGTGGAAGCATAAGAAAATTCCTGTTTTATTATTAATGATTAATGAAATGTGTATTTAGACACGTAAATTATAACTATGTTTCTTCACCTTAAGAAAATGGTTAATTTTTCCTAATTTTTATGTCAGTAGCACTGACTGAGCAAAAGAGAAGGGGAAAAAATTGCATTAAAATTTTTTGAAGTGATTTTGATTATTATTTTCTAGTTGCTTATTCCTCCCCCTTCTGCCAAAAACTGTGATCTTGTGCAAAACATTTTCCCTCTTCTGGCCTCAGTTTAATTATTGTTGACATGTGAATAATTGGAATTTTATGTGTAATATGCCTTTAAATTCTAAAGAAGTTCTAAGCAAAAGATGACAGCAAAAGATAAGTGTTGGAATGGATGTGGGAAAACTGGGACACTAATGTATTGTTACTGGAGCTGTGAAATAATCCAATCATTCTGGAGAGCAATTTGGAACTTTGCCAAAAAATTTATAAAATTGTGCATACCCTTTGACCCAACAGTCTCACTACTGGATATATATTACAAAGAGATCATGAAAGAGGTAAAAGGTCTCATATGTGCAAAAAATATTGGGAGCAAGTCTTTTTTTGGTAGCAAAAAACTGGAAATTGAGGTAGATGACCACAGTTGGGGAATGGCTAAATAAGTTATGACATATGGAGGTAATAGAATATTATTTTTCTATAAGAAATGATACACATACTACTGGGCTTATACCCCAAAGAGATAATAAAGAAGGGAAAGGGACCTGTATGTGCCAAAATGTTTGTGGCAGCCCTGTTTGTAGTGGCTAGAAACTGGAAAATGAATGGATGCCCATCAATTGGAGAATGGTTGGGTAAATTGTGATATATGAATGTTATGGAATATTATTCTTCTGTAAGAAATGACCAGCAGGATGAATACAGAGAGGCTTGGAGAGACCTACAAGAACTGATGCTAAGTGAAATGAGAAGAACCAGGAGATCATTACATACTTCAACAATGATACTGTATGAGGATGTATTCTGATGGAAGTGAATTTCTTCAAAAAAGAGATCTAACTCAGTTTCAATTGATCAAGGATGGACAGAGGCAGCTACACCCAAAGAAAGAACACTGGGAAATGAATGTAAACTGCTTGCATTTTCTTCCCAGGTTATTTATACCTTCTGAATCTAATTCTCCCTGTGCAACAAGAGAACTGTTTGGTTCTGCACACATATATTGTGTCTAGGATATACTGTAACCTATTTAACATGTATAGGACTGCTTGCCATCTGGGGGGGGGAAAAATTGAGTGCAAGGGATAATGTTGTAAAAAATTACTCTGGCATGGGTTCTGGCAATAAAAAAATATTAATAAAAAAGAAATGATGCACAGGTTGATTTTTAGGAAAGTCTGGAAAGACTTACCTGAACTGATGCTGACTGAAGTGGGCAGAATCAAGAGAATATTATACACAGTAACAACAAGATTATGTAATGATCAATTGTGATGAGCTTGGCTTTTCACCAATGAAGTGATTAGAGGCAATTCCAATAGATTTAATGATAGAAAGTTCTATCAACATCCAGAGAGAGAATCATGGAGACTTAATATGGATCAGAGCATAGTATTTCCTCTTTTTTTGATTGTTTGCTGTTTTTTCCCTTTTCTTGTGTTTTCCCCTTTGATCTGATTATGTGTTTGTTTGTGTGTATGTGTATGATTATGTGTGCAGCAGGATGACTATGAAAATATCTTTAGAAGAATTGCAGATGTTTAACCTTTAAAAAAGTGTTCTCAATTTCCTTGTAGGTAATAAACAAAGAAGGCAGAGAATGAAAAGAAACACCATGTTTCTTCTGCTTTACATTCAAAGTTGGATTTCCTTAAATCAAGTCAACAAATTGATTGCCAAAAATCTAGAAAATCTGTACTTATCTTTATCAGTGTTACTTTGCACAGGAAATTCCTTATTTGGCCAGAACCCTAGATATCCTCAAAATATCCTGAAATCTCCCTTCTTTCTCCTCTGTTTCACTCTATTCTTTCTTCCTCTTTTCTAACTTATTTTTTCTCTCCTTTCCCCTCTTTTCTTTCTCAATTATTCTATACAATTTATATTATTAATTTCATTTTCTCTTATAAATGCAATTATGATCTTTATGCTGGTAATTCTCCAGGTTACAGCCTCAATCTCATATTTCCAACTACCTATCATCATCTCAAACTGGATATCCTATAGATATTTTCAACTTAAGATGCTCAAAATTTATTTAACTCATTATCTTTGTCCCCACACCTCCTAACTTACTGTTAGTTAAATAACAACCTATCATTGTCAAGCATATCACCATTTCCCAGTGACTAAGGCTTACAACCTAGGTGTTATCTACCTATTTTCCACCCACTTATTCCATCCATATTGCATGCAATATTTTTTGAAAAATCCCATCAAATTTACCTTCATAACATTTTTTACATATTCTCCCTTCTCTGTTCTATGACATCCATAAAAATGTAGAACATCATAGGGTCAAAGACAGATTTATGCTATACTCTCTACTATAGAATTCATTCCAAGTTGATTTTATCCATCAATCTTTGGGTTTGGATATTCAATTAGGAAGCTAATTTTCATAGAAACATGGGAAAGAAATTGAGAATTTAAGCAACTCAAATTTAGAGGAAGAAATTTAATGATTCCTACCCTAATGCTGGTACTGCTTATCCCTTGCCTGAACTACTGTAATAGCCTAGTTGTTGGTCTTCTGCCTCAAATATCTCCAATTATAGTTTATCTTCCTCTATTTATTAAATTCATTTTGCTTAATATTAGTCTAACAATATCATTCTTCAATAAACTCTATAGGCTCCCTACCATCACCAAGATCAAATTAAAATCCTCTCTTTTGTATTCCAAGTTTTTCGTAGTCTGGTCATCTCTTACCTTTCAAATCCTCATAGACTTTACTCAATTTTACATACTCTGATCAAGTGATAGTGTCCTTTGTTGTTGCTAGAAAAAAAGAAAAAGAAGGAAGGAAGGAAAGGGAAAAAGGAAAAACAAACAAACCAAACATACACACAAAAAATCCAAACCTTTATCTTCTGTTTTGGGACATATTTCACTACCTATGTCCCTTTCCTTTGATTCTTCTCATCCCTGTCTTTTCCCTTCCCTTTTCTTACTTAAGGTATCATTTAAATTCCACATTTTTCAAAAACACTTTTCCTAATCCCCCTTAATATAAATATATTTCTCTATTGATTACCTCCACTCTTGTATATAACTTTGTTGAATGTAGTTCTCCTTTTGCTGCCTCTCCCATTATGTTGTGAGCTCCTGGAGAGAAGGAATTATCTTTTTCATTTCTTTGCATCTCTGTTACTAAGTACAGTACTTTAATCAATTAATATTAATTAAGCACCTGTGTCAGGCACACACACACACACACAAATCATTCATAATTACAGCTAGGAGAAAACAAGCAAATAAATATATATAAAACTAGCAATGCACAGGATTAATGGGGAATAGAAATAAGAGGAGACTTTGTTGGTAATATATATATATATATATTAAAAAAAACTGATCATTTCTGTGGATTACTAAAGTTGTGGATTGTTTTCAGTTGATTTTTAGTTTGTTAGTTTTTTAGAATCTCTAAGGTTCTCTAAGTACCCCATCATATCATCTCCAAAGAGTGATAATTTGGTTTCCTCATTACCTATTCTAAATCCTTTCATCTATTTTTCTTCTCTTATTACCAAAACTAACATTATTAATACATATTTACTAGTAATGGTGATAGTGAGGAAACTTGTTTCATCTCTGATTTTAGTGGAAATGTTTCTAGTTTGTCCCCATTACATATGATGCTTGTTAAGATGGTTTCAAATAGATGCTACTGATTATTTTAAGGAAAATGCAATTTATTCCTATGATCTCTAGTGTTTTTTAATAGAAATGATATTGGATTTTATCAAATTCTTTTTATGCATCTATTGAGATAATCATAAGGTTTCTGTAAGATTGGTTATTGACAGAGTCAACTGTGCTAATAGTTTCCTTATATTGAACCAGCCCTGAATTTCTGATACAAATTCTACTTTGTTGTAGTGTATTATCCTGGGGGGAAGTTTTCTGTAATGTCTTTGCTAATATTTTATTTAGGATTTTTGCATCAATATTTATTAGAAAAATTGGTCTATAATTTTTTTTTCTCTCTTTTTGCCCTATCTGATTTAGGTATCAGTACTATATCTGTGTCATAAAAGTAATTTGGTAGGTATTCTTCTTTCTCTATTTTTTCAAATAGTTTATATAGCATTAGAATTAATTGTTCTTTAAGTGTTTATTAGAATTTACATGTAAATCCATCTGGCCAATGATATTTTTTTCTTAGGGAGTTGATTAATAGCTTCTTCTATTTCTTTTTTCCAAAATGGGAGTATTTAAATAATTTATTTCCTTTTCTATTATCCTGGGCAATCTATATTTTTGTAGGTATTCTTCTGTTTCACTTAGATCACCAAATTTATTGACATGTAGTTGGACAAAATAATTCCTAATTATTACTCTAATTTCCTCTTCAGTGCTTCTAGTCTACTCTCAACCTGTGATTTATGGGAGAGTTCATTCCATTCACATTCACAATTAAAATAACTAATTCTATATTAACTGCCATCTTATTTACCCCAAGTTATGCTTTTCTTTTTTTTTTTTCCACTTCCCTCCTCCCCAGGATTTTGCTATTGACCACAATCTTCATTAAACAGCCCTTACCTTTTATAGCTCTCCCCCTTTCTTGTACCTTTCCCCTACTACTTCTGTTTTCCTTAGTTCTCCCTTTTCATTTTTTAAGACTAGCAATTTTATTTTCTTCTTTTCTTTTTCTAATCAAATTAACTAAAAGTTTATCTGTTTTATGGGATTTTTCATAAAAATCTTATTTTTATTTATTAATTTAATAGTTTTCTTAATTTAAATTTTATTAACCCCCCTTCCATTTTCAGAATTTCAAATGTGGTATTTAATTGAGGGTTTTTAATTTGTTATTTTTTCTAAGTGAAAACCAATTCATTGATTTTCTCTCCATTATATATGGAAATATAAAATTATCCCTAATAATCACTTTGGGTGCATTCCAGAAATTTTGGTATGTTGTCTCATTATTGTCATTCTCTTGGATGAAGTTATTGAATGTGTCTATAATTCGTTTTTTTTTCATTCATTCATTCATCCTTTAGGATTAGATTATTTAGTTTCTAATTAATTTTTTGTCAATTTTCCCCAGGCTTTTATTGCATGTGATTTTTATTGCATCATAATTTGAAAAAAATGCATTTACTATTTCTGCTTTTCTAAATTTGATTTTGAGCTTTTTATGTCCTAATACAAGAAATTTTTGTATAGATTCCATGAAGTACCAAGAAAAAACTAAACTCCTTTCTGTCTCCATTTAATTTTCTCCAAAGATCGCCAAGAAAACAAATTGTGATTCAATTTATCTAGTTTTGAGAAAGCAAGTTTGAAATCCCCCACTGGTTTAGTTTTGTGCTTTATTTCTTCTTGCAGCTTTCTTACTTTCTCTTCTAGGAATTTGGACACTATATTACTTGATGCATATATGTTTAGTATTGATATTACATCATTATCTATAATACCCTTTAGCAAGATATACTTTCCTTCCTTATCTCTTTTAATTAGATCTATTTTTGATTTCACATTATCTGAGATTAGGATTGCTACCCTTGCTTTTGTTACTTCACTTGAAGCATAATAGATTCTGCTCCAGCCTTTTACTTTTACTCTGCATGTATCATTTTGTTTTAAATGTGTTTCTTGTAAACAACATATTATAGGATTTTGACTTTTAAATCCAGTCAGCTCTACACTTCCACTTTATGGGAGAGCTCATCCCATTCATATTCACAGTTAAAACAACTAATTCTGTATTTCCTGCCCTCCTATTTATTCCAAGTTATGCTTTTTTCTTCCTTTTCCCCTTTTCTCCTCTCCAGTATTTTGCTCTTGACTATCACCTCCCTTAAACAGCCCTCATCCTTTATAGCTCTCCCCCTTTCTTATACCTTTCCCTTACTACTTCTATTTTCCTTTCACCTCCCACTTTTTGCTAAGGTAAGACAAATTTCTTTCTGAAACCCAATATATCTGATATTCTCCTTTTGAGCAAAGTCTGATGAGAGTAAGATTCACATAAAGTTTTTCCCTCTCTCTTCTTTCCCTCAATTATAACAGGTCTTCTTTGCCCCTTCATTAAATGCAGTTCCCTCATTTTACCTTCATTTTTCTTTTTTTCCAATACAATCCCTTTTCCACCTCTAATTTGTTTTTCATATTATCACAATAACATCAAATTATACCCATATGCTCTATGTATATTCTTAGAGTTACATTTATCAAGAGTTCTTTGCTTTTTTACCTTTTTAATGCTTCTCTTGACTTCTGTATTTGGAGTTCAAATTTTTTGTTCAGCTTTGGCCTTTCATCAAAAATAAATGAAATTTACTTGTATCATTGAATGTACATCTTCCTCCCTCAAAGATAATGCTCAATTTAGCTGATAGTTTATTATTGATTGCAATCAAAGTTCCTTCATCTTTTGGAATATGAAAGTCCAGGCCCTTCGATCCTATAAAGTGCAAGCTGCTAGGTCCTGGACAATCCAGTTTTGACTCATCAGTATTTAAATTATTTTTTCTGGCTGCCTGCAATATTTTTACTTGATCTAATAGTTCTGAAATCATGCTATGGTATTCCTTGGGGTTTTCATTTTGGCATCTCAGTAGGTAATTGGTGAACTCGTTCAATGGCTACTCTACCTTCTGGTTCTAGGACATCAAGGTAGTTTCCCTTGAGAATTTCCTAAAAGATGATATCCAGGCTCTTTTTTTTTCATCATGGGTTTCAAAATGTCTAATAATGCATAGATTGTCTTCCCTAGATCTATTTTCTACATCAGTTGTTTTCTAATGAAGCATTTCACATTTTCTTGTACTTTGTTTGTTTTATTTGACAGATTCTTGAACTCTTGAGTAATTCACTTTTATTTCTTCAATTCTAACTTTTAGTGCATTATTTTCTTCAGTTACCTTTTTTTAGTTTCTTTTATATTTGCTCAATTGAATTTTTAAATAAGTTGTTTTGTTCATTGCATTTTTTTCCCCATTTCCTCAAATTTCTTTTGTAGGAAGTTATATGCTTTCCCCATTTCGTCATATTTATTTTTTAAGAAATTTTCTTCAATTTGTTTTTCCTTTTCCATACCTTTTTTCAAAGATCTCATTTCTTTTCCCCAATTTTTCTTCTAAATCTCTTTTAAGATACTTTTTGAAATCTTCAAGAAAGCGGTCGGGGGCGGAGCCAAGATAGTGGAGAAGGCACATGCTACTTTCTAAGCTCTTCTCTTACCCTCTCCATCAATATTACATCGAGCCTCAAAAATAGTCTTGACTGCTACAATTTGTAAAGATAAGAAGTAGAACAACTCAGCAGCTGAAGAAAATCTGCAGTCTTGCCAAAAAAGGTTGGTTCTGGGGCCAGGGGGGGATCAGCGCATACTGGGAGAGAAATTAGGTTCTGAGGAGAGTCTCAAACTGAAAGTGAAAGCACAGATCTCAGCACAAGCTCGCAGCCCCAACCCACAGTACTGGGCTTTTCCTTGGGGCAGTTGCGATCCTGCATGGCAGGAGGACAGAGCCCAGGTTAGCAGCAAATCTGTGCAGTGGGGGGCTTGGCTTGGGGCCATAGAGCTTTCCCAGGGCCAATTTGCATCAGAGATGCTGGGGCTGAATTCGGTGGAATAGGCAGTCTGCGGTCAGCTGCTAATACTCACAGTCCCACAAGAGGGTCTGGCCTGGGGCAGTGACACTTTCACCCCTTAGTCTCTAGCCGAGGGCAATCTCTAACCCACACAGCCCAACTGGGCACTTCCATAGCTCGGCCAGTGCTGAATCCACTTCCTGTTAGGGGAAGGGAAAACTCTCACTCAGAGCACTCCCATACCTGGGATCCTGAAATCAGTTTACATCTCTCCCTCTCCTGCAAAGGAAGCTGGTAACCCCCTTGCTTAGGAGACATACCCTAAAGGCTTTAAAACATGAATAAAAAGATGAAAAGAACGATGGACAGCTTCTATGCAGAAAAAGAGCAGGTCAGCAAACCTGAAGAGACCTCAAACAGCAAAAATGCATCAGACTGTCCTCATTTACATGATGCTCTCATAGAAGAGACCATTAAAAGTCTCAAAAGAGAGTTAGAAGATAAATGGGGAAAGGAAAGAGAAGCCTTACAAGAGAGCAACAACTTCCTGAAATACGAATTGGAAAAGTTAAAAAATTCCCAGGAAGTGCAGGGAAACAAAATTGGTGAATTGGAAAAAATAAAGAATTCACTAGAAAGTAGGATTTGCGAATTGGAAAAGACAAAGAACTTGCAAGAAAGTAGGATCTGTGAATTAGAAAAAGAAAATAATTCACTAACAAAAAAAAATTAGTGAAATGGAAAAAAATTCCACAGACCAAAACAATACATTTAAAAACTCAATTGGACATATACAGAAAGAAGTAAAAAAAGCTAATGAAGAAAATAATTCTTTAAAAATTAGAACTGAACAAATTGAAACTAATGATTCATTGAGACAGCAAGAATCAGTCAAGCAAAAACAAAAAAATGACAAACTGGAAAAAACCATGAATTATCTACTTGCAAAAACGACAGACTTGGAAAATAGATCTAGGAGAGATAATCTGAGGATTATTGGACTTTCTGAAAACTATGATGAAAAAAAGAGCCTAGATACTATTTTACAAGAAATCATCAAAGAGAACTGCCCAGATGTAATAGAATCAGAAGGTAAAATAGGCATTGAAAGAATTCATCGAACACCTTCTGAAAGAAACCCTAAAATAAAAACCCCAAGGAATATTGTGGCCAAATTTCAGAACTATCAGATTAAGGAAAAAATTTTACAAGCAGCCAAAAAAAAAACCATTTAAATGCCGAGGTGCCACAATAAGGATCACCCAAGATCTGGCTGCCTCCACATTAAAGGAACGAAGGGCCTAGACTATGATATGCCAAAAGGCAAAAGAACTTGGGATGCAGCCAAGAATAAACTACCCAGCTAAGCTGAGCATTTTCTTCCAGGGAAGAAGATGGACATTTAATGAAACAAATGAATTCCATTTGTTTCTGAAGAAAAAACAAGAACTAAATAAAAAATTTGATCTCCAACCATAGAACTCAAGAGATGCAGAAAAGGTAAAAATAACTCTTGAGAATGGTATTTCTGTTGTAGATATAAAAAAAGAATACATGTATAATTTGATTGTACTGATATAACATAAAAAGGGGAAGTAGATATGGAAAAGGGATGATGGCAGAATAAGGTGGGAAGGAGGGATAAAAAGAGGGAAACCACATCCCACAAAGAGGCTAAGGAAACTTATCATATCTGAGGGAATTTAGGGAGGGAGAGGAACATTGTGTGAATCTTACTCTCATCAGAGTAGGGTCAAAGAAAAAATAATTGACATTTGTATTAGAGAAAATTCTCTCTCGCCTCATTAAAAAGGAGGAGAGGAAAAGGGAAAAGAAAAAGAGTAATAAGGGAAGGAAGGGGGAAAGATTCAAAGGGGGGGGAGGGATTCTAAAGAGGGTAAGCATTGTGATACAAGTGGGGTACATAAGTTCAAAAAGGGGAAAGAGGGTTGGGGGAGGCAAGAAAAAGTAAAGCATAATCTGGGGTTATTAGGATGGCAGGAAATACAGATTTAGTAATTCTAACCGTAAATGTGAATGGGATGAACTCCCCCATAAAGAGGAGGCAGATAGCAGACTGGATCAAAAGTCAGAACCCTACAATATGTTGTTTACAAGAAACACATTTAAAGCAGGGAGATACATATAGAGTAAAGGTAAAAGGCTGGAGCAAAATCTATTATGCTTCAGGTGAAGTCAAAAAAGCAGGGGTAGCCATCCTTATCTCAGATCAAGCAAAAGCAAAAATTGATCTAATTAAAAGAGATAAGGAAGGAAAATACATCCTGCTAAAGGATAGCATAAACAACGAAGTGATATCAATATTAAACATATATGCACCAAGTGGTATGGCATCCAACTTCCTAAAGAAGTTAAGAGAGTTGCAAGAAGAAATAGACAACAAAACTGTAATAGTGGGAGATGTCAACCTTGCACTCTCAGAATTAGACAAATCAAACCACAAAACAAATAAGAAAGAAATTAAAGAAGTAAATAGAATATTAGAAAAATTAGGTATGTTAGATCTTTGGAGAAAATTGAATGGAGATACAAAGTAATATACTATCTTCTCAGCAGTACATGGAACCTATTCAAAAATTGACCATATATTAGGACATAAAGACTTCAAAATTAAATGCAAGAAAGCAGAAATAGTAAATGCTTTCTTTTCAGATCATGATGCAATAAAAACTACATTCAACAAAAAGTTAGGGGTAAATAGACCAAAAAGTAATTGGAAACTAAACAATCTCATCTTAAAGAATGATTGGGTGAAGCAGCAAATTATAGATACAATTAATAATTTCACCCAAGATAATGACAATGATGAGACGTCATACAAAAATTTATGGGATACAGCCAAAGCAGTAATAAGAGGGAATTTTATATCCTTAGAGGCTTACTTAAATAAAACAGAGAAAGAAAATATTAATGAATTGGGTTTGCAACTAAAAAAACTAAAAAAAGACCAAATTAAAAACCCCCAATCAAATACTAAATTGGAAATTCTAAAATTAAAAGGAGAAATTAAAAATATTGAAAGTAAAAAAACTATTGAACTAATTAATAAAACTAAGAGTTGGTTCTATGAAAAAGCCAATAAAATAGATAAGCCTTTGGTAAATCTGATTAGAAAAAGGAGGGAGGAAAATGAAATTAGTAGTCTTAAAAATGAAAGGGGAGAACTTTCCACCAATGAAGAGGAAATTAGAGAAATAATAAGGAGTTATTTTGCTCAACTTTATGCCAATAAATTTGATAACCTAAGTAAAATGGATGACTACCTCCAAAAATATAGACTTCCCAGACTAACAGAGGAGGAAGTAAATTGCTTGAATTGTCCCATTTCACAAAAAGAAATAGAACAGGCAATTAAACAACTCCCTAAGAAAAAATCCCCAGGACCAGATGGATTTACATGTGAATTTTACCAAACATTTAAAGAACAATTGGCCCCAATGCTATATAAATTATTTGATAAAATAGGGAATGAAGGAGTCCTGCCAAATTCCTTCTATGACACAGACATGGTACTGATACCTAAACCAGGTAGGTTGAAAACAGAGAAAGAAAATTATAGACCAATCTCCTCAATGAATATTGATGCTAAAATCTTAAATAAGATATTAGCAAAAAGACTACAGAAAATCATCTCCAGGATAATACACTATGATCAAGTAGGATTTATAGCAGGAATGCAGGGATGGTTCAATAATAGGAAAACTATCAATATAATTGGCCATATTAACAACCAAATTAACAAAAACCATATGATCTTCTCAATAGATGCAGAAAAAGCATTTGACAGAATCCAACATCCATTCCTATTAAAAACACTTGAGAGTATAGGAATAAATGGACTTTTCCTTAAAATAATCAGCAGCATCTATTTAAAACCATCAGTAAGCATCATATGTAATGGAGACAAACTGCAACCATTCCCAATAAGATAAGTGAAACAAGGTTGCCCACTATCACCGTTACTATATAATATTGTAGTAGAAATGCTAGTTTTGGCAATAAGAGCTGAGAAAGAGATTAAAGGAATAAGAATAGGCAATGAGGAAACCAAATTATCACTCTTTGCCGACAACTTGATGGTATATTTAGAGAACCCCAGAGATTCTACTAAAAAGTTATTAGAAATAATCCACAGCTTTAGCAAAGTTGCTGGTTATAAAATAAACCCACATCAGCATTCTTATATATCACTAACAAAATCCAACAGTCAGAGTTACAAAGAGAAATTCCATTTAAAGTAGCTACTGATAATATAAAATATTTAGGAATCTATCTGCCAAGGGAAAATCAGAAACTTTATGAGCAAAATTACAGACCACTTTTCACACAAATTAAGTCTGATCTAACCAATTGGAAAAATATTAAATGCTCTTGGATAGGGTGAGCAAATATAATAAAGATGACAATATTACCTAAACTAATCTATTTATTTAGCACTATACCAATCAGACTCCCAAAAAACTATTTTAATGACCTAGAAAAAATAACAACAAAATTCATATGGAAAAACAAAAGGTCAAGAATTTCAAGGGAATTAATGAAAAAAAAATTAAATGAAGGTGGCTTAGCTGTACCAGATCTAAAACTGTATTATAGAGTAGCAGTTACCAAAACCATTTGGTATTGGCTAAGGAATATATTAGTTGATCAGTGGAATAGGTTAGGTTCAAGGGATAAAACAGTCAACAAATATAGCAACCTAATCTTTGACAAACCCAAAGACCCCAGCTTTTGGGATAAGAACTTACTGTTTGATAAAAATTGCTGGGAAAATTGGAAACTAATATGGCAGAAACTAGGCATTGATCCACACTTAACACCATACACCAAGATAAGGTCAAAATGGGTTCATGACTTAGGCATAAAGAATAAAATTATTAATAAATTAGAGGAACACAGGATAGTTTACCTCTCAGACCTGTGGAAGGGGAAGGACTTTATGACCAAAGCAGAACTAGAGATCATTACTGATCACAAAATAAAAAATTTCGATTATACCAAACTGAAAAGTTTTTGTACAAACAAAACTAATGCAGAAATCTTCAAGAAAGCCTTGTGAAATGGAAACCAGCTCATATCATTCTATGCAGTTACATCTGGATTTGATTTGCCTTTAGGAGCCTCACGGTTTGACGTTTGTTCTTCTCTCCATAAAAGCTATGACCTGAGTTATTTTTGCTTTTTGGCTCATTTTTAAGGGTTGAGATCTGCTCTTAAGGTGAAGGGTGACAGTCACTTTAATCTGCCCTGAGGCAGTTCTGCTGGCTGAATTCCAGTGCTAGGAAATCATGGCCAGTTCCCTTGTTCTTCTGAGGATCACTTTTCTATTTGCTTTTGGGGTGTTTTGTCACTAATCTGCTAATCCAACTGCTTGCAATCAAGATAGAATAGCCTAAGAACTTCTTCCCTGGTGTGCAGATGCCTGAACTCTCTGACTCCTCACCCCAGCTTTTCTCCTGGGCTCCCTATGCTGCAGTCTGGGTTTGGCAGATTGCCCTCCTTTCTGATTAAAACAGATCTGTTCTAAAGTTCTTCCAAAGTATTTTCTTCTGGCAATGTGTTGTACTCTAAATATTTATGAGTACTATCAGTCTAAAACCAATTTAGAGACTTAATTCTGCTATTGGTTTTAGAGAAGATGGGAGAGGGTCAGATAAAAGTTATTTCTACTCTCCACCATCTTGACTCTGCCTCCTAAAAATCTCATTTCTAAAATACATAAAGAATTGACTGAAATTTATAAGAATTTAAGCCATTCTCCAATTAAGAGAATTAAGGCCAAAATATACGAATAGACAATTTTCAAATGAAGAAGTTAAAAACATTTCTAGTCATATGAAATGGTGCTCTAAATCACTGTTGATCAGAGAAATGTAAATTAAGACAACTTTGAGGTACCACTACACACCACTCATATTTACTAAAATGTCAGGAAGAGATAATGATTAATGTTGCAGGTTATTTGGGAAAACTGGGACACTAATAAATTGTTGAAGGATTTGTGAACTGATTCAACCATTCTGGAGAGCAATTTCAAACTATACCCAAAAGTCTATGAATCTGTGCATACCCATTGGTCCAGCAATATTTCTACTGGGCTGGTATCCTAAAGAGATGGCAAAAGAGGGAAAAGGACCCACATGGGCAAAAATGATTGTGGCAGCCCTTTGAGTGAATATTCATTAATTGGAGAATGGCTGAATGAGTTATGATATATGAATGTTATGGAATATTATTGCTGTATAATAAATGATCAGCAGGATGATTTCAGAGAGGCTGGAGAGACTTACCTGAACTGATGCTAAGTGAAATGAACAGAACATTATACATTGGCAACAGCAAGATCATACAATGTTAAATTCTGATGGACATGCCTCTTGTCAACAGTGAGCTGATTCAGGACAATTCCAATGGTCTTGTGATGAAGAAAGCCATCTGTACTCAGAGAGAGTACAGTGGGAACTGAATGTGAACCACAATATAGTACTTTCTCTCTTTCTGTTGTTGTTTGCTTGCATTTTTTTCTCATTTTTTTCTTTTTGTTTTAACTGATTTTTTGTGTAGCATGATATTTGTGGAAAATATATATGGAAGAATTGCACATTTTAATATATATTGGATCATTCACCATCTAGGGGAGAAAGTGGGGGAAGGGGGGAATTAGAGCACAAGATTTTGTAGGGGTTAATGTAAATTATTCACATATTTATTTTGAAAATAAAAGCTTTAATTACAAAATAATTGCATGTGCATATGTCAAGAAAAATGAAGACCGAGAAAAGGTCATTGAATTTGGCAACTGATAGATTATTAGTAACACTGGAATTTCAAAATCCAACTTCTGAAGAGAATGAGAGAAGGGAAAATGGAGGATCCTATGATGAATGGCCTTTTTAAGCAGTTTGCCAACAATGTGTTGAAGAGGTATAAGATAACCTGAGGTAAGGAAAAATCAAACAAAGATTTTTTTTCAGGTTAGGGAAGAGATGAGTATGCTTTTAGGCAATAGAAAATGAGCCAATAGAGAGATTGAAAGTAGGTGAAAAAATGGAGATAACTGAGGAGGAATATGTTGGAGGAGATAAGGTAGATTGGGATCTTTTAAGAAGTGGATGACTTAGCCTTTGTAATGAATAAATCCACTTCATTATGTGAGAAAAGAGGGAAGGAAGAAAAGGGAACAGAAAGGAATTTGAATGGTAGCAGATGAAGAAGATGTAAATTGACCTTCTTTTGAAAAAAAAAAATGAGGCAAAATTCTCAGCTAAAAACATGGATAGATAGCAAAACCATTGGAGTCTTGAGAAGAGATGAAAAGTTAAGAAACTCCCCTGTGGACAATTGGACAGTGAATAGATAAAGGATAAATGGTGGGGTTATCTAACATTAGTGAGGGCTCATTTGATGAAGGGCAACAAATTTATAATCAGCCCAGTTAACATTGTTCCATGATTTTCTCCACCTTCATTAAGCAGTATGTATGTTAAAGGGAATACAATGAATGATGGGAAAAACCTTAAGCTTGGCTGAACATAATCAGAGATTTGGTAAAGATGATACACATTCAAGAGAAGAACACAGTGTAGAGTTGAATTTGTTTACCAAGATATCCAACTGAAAAAAAGAGAAAATATTGGCTAATGAGGGAATGGGAGAAATGATGGACTTGGAGATAATTTTATTCAAGGTTTTTGAGCTCATGATGAGGTTGAAGAGTAGAATTTCCTGAAGGAAACCAGGGGGACAGATGAAAAAAACAATAGATCAAGATCGTGGCATTTTGAAAATTTTAAATATAAAGATAATATTTGTATTTTACCATTTGGTGATAGTAAGATGAAGATGATAAAGACCATCTTTATGTTGGCTGGGGTGGGGTAGAGAAAGAGCTAATGGGGATGAGAAGTTTGGAGTATTTGAAAAACAGTCTACATGCATGTGATGTCCCCTAGGAAAGAGATGTGGAAGAAGAAAAAAAGGCCATGTATTAAACACATTAAGAAAAGAAAAAAAAGATAGTGACCTGGATGGTCTGTGGACAAGAGTTACTAGGATTTTAATTGTGTGAAAATAAAAATAATTTGATACTCAGAGTATGAACATATATTGATTGATGGAGGAAGGGGGAAACATGAAAATGGCAGTGAAGAGCAAGAAGTCTTTCAACTTCATTAATAGCAAGTTGAGGAGAAAGATTGAAGATATAACTAGTAATGGAAAGAGTGATACATGGTGCTTAAAAATAAAGTATATTAAAGTGAATGCAATTCCAAGACAATTAAGACATCTATCCTTTGAAGAATTCTTTGTGAACTTTCATGATTTATCTAGTAGATGTTCCCAAGTCTCAATTTGAGCCAAGTTAGGGATAATAACTCACTGATCCATATGCTTCATTATAATCAGTAGACATCTCTCTTAGGTAGATGTTAGAATGATTCATGGATTTTTTTTGAAGCTAGGAAAAACACACAGTTTCTTTCCATTTGAATTTGTAACTTTCATCATCCCATTTCTAAAGCCCAGAGAGGTATCAATGTCAGCATTTAGTTGTTGTTGTTGTTATTGTTGTTTGTTTTGTTTTGATGATACATGTTTCTGTATTTGTATAATGTGTGGCAAAAGTCCTACACCAACATGATACAAAGAAAAGGGTGCTGAACATAGAATCACAGGACCTAAATGAAATACTCTTATCTTTTTCTCTTATGGGACCTTGAAACATAACTAGTTTTATCTCTCTAAGCTTTAGTTTCCCCATCTGTAAAATGAGAAGGTTTGAATGTATGAGCTCTAAAATCTCTTCTTTTTCTAAATCTATCAAAGTATATTTTATGATGTCTTGTTAAAATATGGATATGACCCTATATTCTTGAAGGCCGTGCACCAACAGACTGCAAGAGGATAGATTTTTTTTTTTTAAGGCATAGGAACTATTGAAGAATATCTTGCAAAATGTAATCCATATCAGTCAGGTTGGGGTGTGTGTGTGTGTGTGTGTGTGTGTGTGTGTGTGTGTTTTGGTGGGTGTGTGAAGGGGGTGGAGCTGAATCTATGAAATAATATCACTTTATAGAATTGAAGGATAAATGGAAAAGTGAAAAAATATAAATACTTCACTAGCTAGGAGGTTCCATTTTAGGGTTGTCAATAAAAACAGACGTCTATAATTATGTAGATATGCAGTAGCATTGTAAAATGTAGACTGCTTGAAGACAAGCAATGTAAGAAACCATCAGGGTGTATGGCACATAGAAGACACTTAAATATTTCTTGATTGAAAAGCAATACATAAACTAAGTGGTAAGTTAACTAATATTTTGGAAGTCCCTCAAATCTTAAATATATCTTGACATGTTATTATAGTATCTAATTAATTATGTATCTATAAAATAGAGAAAGCTGCATTTAAATTTAAAATGTGAGTGAAGGGAAATAAATCTAGTTGATTTTATCCAAATACATATTTTTTTTCATTTACATTAAAGATCATATGATTTTGTGAGGAATAAAACTGTTCTACCTATAATAAAAAACACTGAGACAATGACACTTCATCAAAAGATGCATAGTCCTGTCTAAAGGGGCATTCAAGAAAAACTGTATAAAATACAGAATGATTCCATTGGTTGACATATGATGCATAGGATAAAATAAGCAAAATAACTTGTTAGGAGTTGAATGGGCAAGGAATATCTCCACTGACTAAATGGTCAAAAGATGAATGGCTTTGTAATTAGGCTAGGCAGGAGGAAATGGTAAATAGTCAGTAAACTTAAGTATTTATAAAGTGGCTACTTGCTCTTATTGAACTAGAGATTGGTCCCAAGGTACAAGAAATATATTGGGATACTTTTTATGTATTTGAGTCATTTCTTCCACACTGGACTTGGTTACCATGACAAGGAAAAACAAGAATGAAAGGTCTCTAATTAACTTTCTACAATTAAGCAAGTCAACTTAGAATCTATAGCTCAGAGTTCTGGGGCTATATGTAAACAGAACTTTGATATGATTCTATCAAATTGATCAATACTAATTGGAATAAAGTAAGAGTTCAAATGAGTTATTTCTCTTATTGGGTTCCTCTGTAGTATATTTTGGGACAACACTACAAATTTAAAATATTGCATAAACAGAAACAAAATTAAAGATCACCTAAAAAGCAATGAAAATATGTATTCACAATAGTTTTGAGTAATGTACAATATATGATATCAACGACTTAGAATATAAAGTCCAATAAGGTAAGTCAACAAGTAAATATAGTATTAAAAAAGAAAATAGGTTGCTCAAGAAACAAGAATAAAAAACAAGATATACTAGTATCCAATTGGACTTTACATTTTCAGACAAAGACTTCCAAAATAATGGGATAGATCTTCTCTTCAAAGACTTTGGAACTACATGGATTTCATAAGGTTAGAAAGCATGAGTGAGTTGTGAATCATTCCATTGGAGGGAGTATCTATATTAATAAAATGATTTATTCATCAATTTAAAAATTTTGAAGGTATTAGTTTGAGATTCAGGAAGCATAAATTCTAGTTCTAAGTTACTTAGTTGTAAGACCTTAGGGAACCTCTTTAACCTCTTAGAATCTTATTTTTCTCATTATAAAATACAGAATTTTATATGTTTTTAAGTCCTCTGTGAGTTTTTTTTTCTGTGATCCTGTAACTTTGCCAAAAAAGAAAGTGAGCTGCACAATGTTAGTCTCCATTTAAAAAGATTTTTCTTTCTCCACCAGTATTTAGCACAGAACTCTTAGATATTTAACAAATATTGTATGATTGGTAATATTGTGCTTTGCGAGGGGTAGAGCCAAGATGGCAGAGAAGACACATACAACTTTCTAAGCTCTTCTCTTACCCTCTTTATCAATATTATATCAAACCTCAAAAATAGTCTTCACTGCTACAATTCATAAAGATTAGAAGTATAACAATTCAGCAGCCCAAGAAAATCTGCAGTCTCCCCAAAAAAAGATTTTTCCCCGGGCTGGGGGGGTGGAGGGTGGGGGTGGGGGAAGGATCAGGACAAGCATCATGTGAATGGGATGAACTCCCCCATAAAGAGGAGGCAGATAGCAGACTGGATCAAAAGTCAGAACCCTACAATATGTTGTTTACAAGAAACACATTTAAAGCTTGGAGATACATACAGAGTAAAGGTAAAAGGCTGGAGCAAAATCTATTATGCTTCTGGTGAAGTCAAAAAAGCAGGGGTAGCCGTCCTTATCTCAGATCAAGCAAAAGCAAAAATTGATCTAATTAAAAGAGATAAGGAAGGAAACTACATCTTGCTAAACGGTAGCATAGACAACGAAGCAATATCAATACTAAATATATATGCACCAAGTGGTATAGCATCCAACTTCCTAAAGGAGAAGTTAAAAGAGTTGCAAGAAGAAATAGACAACAAAACTGTAATAGTGGGAGATCTCAACCTTGCATTCTCAGATTTAAACAAATTAAACCACAGAACAAATAAGAAAGAAATTAAAGAGGTAAACAGAATATTAGAAAAATTAGGTATGCTAGATCTTTGGAGAAAATTGAATGGAGACAGAAAGGAATATGCTCTCAGCAATTCATGGAACCTATTCAAAAATTTACCATATATTAGGACATAAAGACCTCAAAATTAAATGCAAGAAGGCAGAAATAATAAATGCTTTCTTTTCAGATCATGATGAAATAAAAACTACATTCAACATAAAGTTAGGGGGAAATAGACCAAAAAGTAATTGGAAACTAAACAATCTCATCTTAAAGAATGATTGGGTGAAACAGCAAATTATAGATACCATTAATAATTTCACTCAAGATAATGACAATGATGAGACATCATACCAAAATTTGTGGAATGCAGACAAAGTGGTAGTAAGAGGAAATTTTATATCCTTAGAGGCTTACTTGAATAAAACAGAGAAAGAGAAGATTAATGAATTGGGCTTGCAATTAAAAAAACTAAAAAAAAGACCAAATTAAAAACCCCCAATCAAATACTAAATTTGAAATTCTAAAATTAAAAGGAGAAATTAATGATACTGAAAGTAAGAAAAAAACTATTGAACTAATTAATAAAACTGAGAGTTGGTTCTATGAAAAACCCAACAAAATAGATAAGCCTTTGGTAAATCTGATTAGAAAAAGGAGGGAGGAAAATGAAATTAGTAGTCTTAAAAATGAAAAGGGAGAACTTTCCATCAATGAAGAGGAAATTAGAGAAATACAAAGTTATTTTGCCCAACTTTACGCCAATATATTTGATGACCTAAGTGAAATGGATGACTACCTCCAAAAATATAGACTTCCCAGACTAACAGAGGAGGAAGTAAATTGCTTGAATTGTCCCATTTCACAAAAAGAAATAGAACAGGTTGTTAATGAACTCCCTAAGAAAAAAATCCCCAGGACTAGATGGATTTAGATGTGAATTCTACCAAACATTTAAAGAACAATTGGCCCCAATGCTATATAAATTATTTGCCAAAATAGGGAATGAAGTAGTCCTACCAAATTCCTTTTATGACACAGACATGGTACTGATACCTAAACCAGGTAGGTTGAAAACAGAGAAAGAAAATTATAGACCAATCTCCCTAATGAATATTGATGCTAAAATCTTAAATAAGATATTAGCAAAAAGACTACAGAAAATCATCTCCAGGATAATACATTATGATCAAGTAGGATTTATACCAGGAACGCAGGGCTGGTTCAATATTAGGAAAACTATCAATATAATTGGCCATATTAATAACCAAATTAACAAAAAACATATGATCATCTCAATAGATGCAGAAAAAGCATTTGATAAAATCCAACATCCATTCCTATTAAAAACACTTGAGAGTATAGGAATAAATGGACTTTTCCTTAAAATATTCAGCAGCATCTATTTAAAACCATCAGTAAGTATCATATATAATTGGGGAAAACTGCAACCATTCCCAATAAGATCAGGAGTGAAACAAGGCTGCCCACTATCACTGCTACTATTCAGTATTGTATTAGAAATGCTAGCTTTGGCAATAAGAGTTGAGAAAGAGATTAACAGAATTAGAGTAGGCAATGAGGAAACCAAATTATCACTCTTTGCTGATGATATGATGGTATACTTAGAGAACCCCAGAGATTCTACTAAAAAGTTATTAAAAATAATCCACAACTTTAGCAAAGTTGCAGGATACAAAATAAACCCATACAAATCATCAACATTCTTATATATCACTAATCAAATCCAACAGTCAGAGTTACAAAGAGAAATTCCATTTAACGTAACTACTGATAATATAAAATACTTAGGAATCTATTAGCTAAGGGAAAATCAGAAACTTTATGAGCAAAATTACAAACCACTTTTCACACAAATTAAGTCTGATCTAACCAATTGGAAAAATATTAAATGCTCTTGGATAGTGTGAGCAAATAAAATAAAGATGACAATACTAGCTAAACTAATCTATTTGTTTAGCACTATACCAATCAGACTCCCAAAAAAACTATTTTAATGACCTAGAAAAAATAACAACAAAATTCATATGGAAAAACAAAAGGTCAAGAATTTCAAGGGAATTAATGAAAAAAAATCAAATGAAGGTGGCTTAGCTGTACCAGAACTAAAATTATATTATAGAGCAGCAGTTACCAAAACTATTTGGTGTTGGCTAAGGAATATATTAGTTAATCAGTGGAAGTTAGGTTCAAGGAACAAAACAGTCAAACAACTATAGCAACCTAGTGTTTGACAAACCCAAAGAACCCAGCTTTTGGGATAAGAATTTACTGTTTGACAAAAATTGCTGGGAAAATTGGAAACTTATATGGAAGAAACTAGGTTTTGATCCATACTTAACACCATACCACAAGATAAGGTCAGAATGGGTCCATGACCTAGGCATAAAGAATGAGATTATAAACAAATTAGAGGAACACAGGATAGTTTACCTCTCAGACCTGTGGAAGAGGAAGGAATTTATGACCAAATAAGAACTAGAGATCATTACTGATCACAAAATAGAAAATTTCGACTATACCAAACTGAAAAGTTTTTGTACAAACAAAACTAATGCAGACAAGATTAGAAGGGAAACAATAAACTGGGAAAATATTTTTGCAGTCAAAGGTTCTGATAAAGGCCTCATTTCCAAAATATATAGAGAGTTGACTCTAATTTGTAAAAATTCAAGCCATTCTCCAATTGATAAATGGTCAAAGGATATGAACAGACAATTCTCAGATGAAGAAATTGAAACTATTTCTAGCCATATGAAAAGATGTTCCAAGTCATTATTAATCAAAGAAATGCAAATTAAGACAACTCTGAGATACCACTACACAACTGTCAGACTGGCTAGAATTACAGGGAAAGATAATGCGGAATGTTGGTAGGGATGTTGGAAAATAGGGACAGTAATACATTGCTGGTAGAACTGTGAATAGATACAACCATTCTGGAGAGCAATTTGGAACTATGCTCAAAAAGTTATCCAACTGGGGGCGGAGCCAAGATGGCAGAGAAGACACTTGTGACTTTCTAAGCTCTTCTCTTACCCTCTTTATCAATATTATATCGAGCCTCAGAAATAGTCTTGACTGCTACAGTTCGTAAAGATAAGAAGTAGAACAACTCACTGACCGAAGAAAATCTGCAGTCTCGCCAAAAAAGGTTGGTTCCGGGGCCAGGGGGGAAATCAGCGCAGACAGGGAGAGAAATTAAGTTCCTAGGAGAGTCTCAAACCGAAAGTGAAAACACAGATCTCAGCACAAGCACACAGCCCCAACCAGCAGTATGGGGCTTTTCCTTGGGGCAGTTGTGATCCTGCACAGCAGGAGGACTCAGCCCGGGTTAGCCTCCAATCTGCGCAGTGGTGAGCTCGGCTTGGGGCCATAGAGCTTTTCCAGGGCCGATTTGCATTGGGCAGAGACACTGTGGCAGAGTTCGGGACGGTCTGCAGTCTGTGGTCTGTGGTCTGCAGTCTGCGGTCAGCTGCTAATACTCACAGTCCCACAAGAGGCTCCGGCCTGGGGCAGTGACACTTTCACCCCTTAGTCTCTAGCCCAGGGCAATCCCTAACCCACTCAGCCCTAGTAAGCAGTTTGATAGCTCAGCTAGTGCTGAATCCACTTCCTGTTGGGGGAAGGGAAAACTCCACCAGAGCACTCCATACCTAGGGAGCCGAAATTGGTTTACATCTCTCCCTGCTCTGCAGAGGAAGTGGTAACCCTTGCCTAGGAGACATACCCTAAAGGCTTTTAAAACATGAATAAAAGATGAAAAGAATGATCGACAGCTTCTATGCAGAAAAGAGCAGGTCAGCAAACCTGAAGAAACCTCAAACAGCAAACATGCATCAGACTGTCCTCCTTACATGATGCTCTCAAGAGGAGACCATTAAAAGTCTCAAAAGAGAGTTAGAAGATAAATGGGGAAAGGAAAGAGAAGCCTTACAAGAGAGCAACAACTTCCCTGAAATACGAATTGGAAAAGTCAAAAATCTCAGGAAAGTAAGAATTGTGAATTGGAAAAATAAAGAATTCAAAGAGGATTTTGGAATTGAAAAGACAAAGAACTCGCAAGAAAGTAGGATCCGTGAATTGAAAAGAAAAGAACAAAAGAAAGTAGGATCTGTGAATTGAAAAGAAAATAATTCACTAAAAAAAAATTAGTGAAATGGAAAAAATTCATAAGACCGAAACAATACATTTAAAAACCTAATTGACATATACAGAACGAAGTAAAAAGCTAATGAAGAAAATAATTCTTTAAAAATTAGAACTGAACAAATAGAAACTAATGATTCCTTGAGACAGCAAAGAAAATTAGTCAGGCAAAACCAAACAGTGACAAACTGAAAACCATGAATTATCTACTTGGAAAAACGACAAACTTGAAAAATAGATCTAGGAGAAATCTGAGGATTATTGACCTTCCGACAACTATGATGAAAAAAGAGCCTAGATACTATTTTACAAGAAATCATCAAAGAGAACTGCCAGATGTAATAGAATCAGAAGGTAAAATAGGATTGAAAGAATTCATCAAACACCTTCTGAAAGAAACCCTAAATAAAACCCAAGGAATATTGGGGCAAATTTAGAACTATCAGATTAAGGAAAATTTTACAACAGCAAAAAAAAACATTTAAAATGCGAGGTGCAACAATAAGGATCACCCAAGATCTGCTGCCTCTACATTAAAGGAAAGAAGGGCCTGGAATATGATATTCGAAAGTCAAAGAACTTGATACAGCTAAGAATAAACTACCCAGCTGTTAGCATTTTCTTCCAGGAAGATGGAACTTTAATGAAACAAATGAATTCCATTTGTTTTGAAGAAAACCAGAAATAAACAAAAATTTGATCTCCAAGCATAGAACCTCAAGAGATGGAAAAGGTAAAATAACTCTTGAGAATTGTATTTGTTGTATATACAAAAGGAATACATGTTAATTTGATTGTACTGATATAACATAAAAAAGGGAAGAGATATGGAAAAGAATGATGGGAATAAGGTGGAAGGAGGAAAAAAGAGGGAAACCAATCCCACAAAGAGCCTAAGGAAACGTATCATATCTGAGGGAATTTAGAGAGGGGGAGGAATATTGTGAATCTTACTCTCATCAGAGTTGGCTCAAAGAAAAAATAATTGACATTTGTTTTAGAGAAAATTCTCTTTGCCCATTAAAAACGGGGAGAGGAAAAGGGAAAAGAAAAGAGTAATAAGGAAGGAAGGAGGAAAGACCAAAGGGGGAGGGAGGGATTATAAAGAGGATAAGATCGTGATACAAGAGGGTACATAAGTTTAAAAGGGGGAAAGAGGTTGGGGAGGAAGAATAAGTAAAGTATAATCTGGGTTATTAGGATGGCAGGAAAACAGATTTAGTAATTCTAACTGCAAATGTGAATGGATGAACTCCCATAAAGAGGGAGGCAGATAGCAGATTGGATCAAAAGTCAGAACCCTACAATATGTTGTTTACAAGAAACAAATTAAGCAGGGGATACATAAGAGAAAGGTAAAAGGCTGGAGCAAAATCTATTATGCTCAGGTGAAGTCAAAAGCTTGGTAGCCATCCTTAATCTCAGATCAAAAAGTAAAATTGACCAATTAAAAGAGATAAGGAAGGAAACTACATCCCGCTAAAGGGTAGCAAAACAACGAAGCAAATCAATATTAAACATATATGCACCAAGTGGTATGGCACCTCAACTTCCTAAAGAGAAGTTAAGACAGTTGCAAGAAGAAATAGACAACAAAACTGTAATAGTAGGAGATCCTCAACCTTGCACCTCAGAATTAGACAACAAACCACAAAACAAATAAGAAAGAAATTAAAGAAGTAAATAGAATATTAGAAAAATTAGGTATATTGGATCTTTGGAGAAAATTGAATGGAGATAGAAGGGAATATACTTTCTTCTCAGCAGTTCATGGAAAATATTCAAAAATTGACCATATATTAGGACATAAAGACCTCAAAATTAAATGCAAGAAAGCAGAAATAGTAAATGATTTTTTCAGATCACGATGCAATAAAACTACATTCAACAAAAAGTTAGGGGGAAAGAGACCAAAAAGTAATTGGAAACTAAACAATCTCATCTTAAAGAATGATTGGGTGAAGCAGCAAATTATAGATACAATTAATAATTTTGCTCAAGATAATGGCAATGATGAGACATCATACCAAAATTTGTGGGATGCAGACAAAGCAGTAATAAGAGGGAATTTTATATCCTTAGAGGCTTACTTGAATAAAACAGAGAAAGAAAAGACTAATGAAATGGGCTTGCAACTAAAAAAACTTAAAAAAGACCAAATTAAAGACCCCCAATCAAATACTAAATTGGAAATTCTAAAATTAAAAGGAGAAATTAAAAATACTGAAAGTAAAAAAACTATTGAACTAATTAATAAAACTAAGAGTTGGTTCTATGAAAAGCCAATAAAATAGATAAGCCTTTGGAAATCTGATTAGAAAAGGAGGGAGGAAAATGAAATTAGTAGTCTTAAAAATGAAAAGGAGAACTTTCCACCAATGAAGAGGAAAGTAGAAAAATAAGGAGTTATTTTGCTCAACCTTTATGCCAATAAATTTGATAACCTAAGCGAAATGGATGACTACCCCAAAAAATACAGATTTCCTAGACTAACAGAGGAGGAAGTAAATTCTGGAATAATCCCATTCAGAAAAAAAGAAATAGAACAGGCAATTAAACAACCCTAAGAAAAACCGGGACCAGATGGATTTTACATGTGAATTTTACCAAACATTTAAGAACAATTGGCCCCAATGCTATATAAATTATTTGAAATTTAGGGAATGGAGGAGTCCCACCAAATTCCTTCTATGACACAGACATGGTACTGATACCTAAACCAGGTAGGTAAACAGAGAAAGAAAATTATAGACCAATTCCCTAATGAATATTGATGCTAAAAACTTAAATAAGATATTAGCAAAAAGACTACAGAAAAATCATCTCCAAGATAATACACTATGATCAAGTAGGATTTATACCAGGAATGCAGGGCTGGTCTAATTAGGAAAACTATCAATATAATTGGCCATGTTAATAACCAAATTAACAAAACCATATGATCATCTCAATTGATGCAGAAAGCATTTGATAAAATCCAACATCCATTCCTATTAAAACACTTGAGAGATAGGAATAAAATGGACTTTTCCTTAAAATAATCAGCAGCATCTATTTAAACCATCAGTAAGCATCATATGTAGGAGACAACCTGCAACCATTCCAATAAGATCTGGAGGAAACAAGGTTGCCCACATCATGTTACTATTTAATATTGTATTAGAAACGCTAGCTATAGCAATAAGAGCTGAGAAAGAGATTAAAGGAAAAGAATAGGCAATGAGGAAACCAAATTATCACCTTTGCCGATGACATGATGGTATACTTAGAGAACCCCAGAGATTCTTGCTAAAAGTTATTAGAAATAATCCACAACTTTAGCAAAGTGGGTTATAAAAGAAACCCACATAAGTCATCAGATTCTTATATATCACTAACAAAACCAACAGTCAGAGTTACAAAGAGAAATTCCATTTAAAGTAACTACTGATAATATAAAATATTTAGGAATCTATCTGCCAAGGAAAAATCAGAAACTTTATGAGCAAAATTACAGACCACTTTTCACACAAATTAAGTCTGATCTAACCAATTGGAAATATATTAAATGCTCTTGGATAGGGCGAGCAAATATAATAAAGATGACAATATTACCTAAACTAACCTATTTATTTAGTGCTATCCCAATCAGACTCCCAAAAAACTATTTTAATGACCTAGAAAAAATAACAACAAAGTTCATATGGAAAAACAAAAGGTCAGGAATTTCAAGGGTATTAAGAAAAAAAATCAAATGAAGGTATTAGCTTGTACCAGATCTAAAATTATTATAGAGCAGCAGTTACCAAACTATTTGGTAATCTAGGAATAATTAAGTTGATCAGCAATAGATCAGGTTCAAGGATAAAAATCAAAATATAGCAACCTAGTCCTACAAACCCAAAGATCCTTGCTTTTGGGATAAGAACTACTGTTTGATAAAAATTGTTGGGAAAATTGAAACTAATTGGCAAAACTAGGCCATTGATCCATTACTTAACGCCACACCAAGATAAGGTCAAAATGGGTTCATGACCAGGTATAAAGAATGAAATTATTATCAATTTAGAGGAACACAGATGCGCACTCTCAGACCTGTGGAAGGGAAGGTCTTTATGACCAAAGCTTGAACTAGAGATCATTACTGATCACAAAATAGAAAATTTCGATTATACCAAACTGAAAAGTTTTGCAAAACAAAACTTAATGCAGACAAGATTAGAAGGTAAGAACAAATTTGGGAAAATATTTTTACAGTCAAAGGTTCTGATTAAACCTCATTTCCAAAATATATATACGAATTAACTCTAATTTATAAAAATCGCCATTCTCCAATTGAAATTGGCAAAGTTTATGAACAGACAACTCAGATGAAGAAATTGGAAACTATTTCTAGTCATATGAAAAGATGCTCCAAGTCATTATTAATCAGAGAAATGCAAATTAAGACAACCTAAGATTACTCACACACCTGTCGATTCTAAGATGACAGGAAAATAATGATGATTGTTGAGGATGCGGAAAACTGGACATTGATGCATTGTTGGTGGAGTTGTGAACGAATCCAACCATTTTGAGAGTAGTTTGAACTATGCTCAAAAAGCAAACTGTATACCTTTGATCCAGCAGGCTACTGGGATTATATCCCAAAGAGATTACAAAGAAGGAAGGGACCTGTATTGGCACGAATGTTTGTGGCACCTTTTAGTGGCTAAAAACTGGAAACTGAATGGATGTTCATCAGTTGGAGAATGGTTGAATAAAGTGGTATATGGAAAATTATGGAATATTACTGTTCTGTAAGAAATGACCAACAGGATAATTTTCAAAAGGCCTGGAGACTTACATGAACTGATGCTGAATGAAATGAGCACCAGGGAGATCATTAATACTCAACAACAATACTATATGATCCAGTTCTTGATGGATCAGGCCATCCTCAGCAACGATATCAACCAAATCATTCTAATGGAGCAGTAATGAACTGAACTAGCTATGCCCAGAAAAAGAACCTGAGATGACTAAAACCATTACATTGAATTCTAATCCCAATTTATGCACACTGCATTTTTGATTTCTTCAAATAATTGTACAATATTTTAGGAGTCTGATTCTTTTCTCAGCAAAATAATGTTTTGTCATGTATACAGGTATCTAATTTATATTTTAAATATTTAACATCTATGGTCATCCTGCCATCTAGGGGGGGTAAGAGGCGAAAAATTGGAACAAGAGGTTTGGTAATTGTTAATGCTGTAAAGTTACACATGCATATATCCTGTAAATAAAAGGCTATTAAATAAAAAAAATAAAAAGAAAAATAGAAAATATAATTGTATTAAATGTTCTCTAAGTTAATTTGTATTTTATCTTCTTCACTTATAGATGTTTTGTACATGACACTAAAAAGCTAGATTTTCTGAAGTAGCTAAGAAATGAAGTAACAGAAGACATGACATCAAATCAGGAATAGCAAAATTAAAAAATATTGCCTCAGACCCTTGCAAGCTGCATGATCCTGGATAAGTCATTTAGCATCTCTTCCCTTCAGATATTTTTAGTCATAAATTGGAGATAATAAGAGAAGGTACCTTCCAGGGTGTTAAGGGACAAGTCAACTCTCTGAGAACCTCCACAGCTGTGAATTATAACATCTGAAGGTGTTGCACGGTAGCCTTTGCTGAAACAAGTGTTGCAGATTTGGAATGAGTTAAATTGGAGGCAGAGAGAAGAGGAGAGAGGTCAGATAATGCAACAGCTTCTCAATCAGAGAGGTCAGAGAACAGCAACTACCTCTTAGTCTCTTTGTGTCATCCTCTCACAAGAGGAGATCCATTCTGCAGGTCTGGGTTGGATATTCAGCAGCCACTGTCAGGTGGCTCCCATGTATTCCAACAGCTCCCCTGTATTACAACACAGGATTGTTATAAGAATCAAATGAAATATTTTTAAAGCATTTTGGAAGCTTTAAGGAACTATATAATTGGTATTATTATTATAATATTATCTAACTTCTGTCTTCAAGTCACAGACCAAGAAACTACCAAGAATTAAAAGGGATTAGAACAAATAAGATTTGTTGACATAACTTCAAATATAAGACAAAATATCATTATGAGAAAATGCTTTTTCTCCTGTTGGTTCTTTTGCTATTATTTTCCTTAAAGATAAAGGGATGTTTGAGAATTAAATGAACTAAGTGAGGCTAGATATATAATCACAAATTAGTTGGAAAGGATTAAATTATAGGTAATTTGTGGCTAGGTTAAATTTCTCCCTGTAAAACAGTGATTGGATTTCCACAGCACTTGTGATTTTGCTAAGCATAACTGTGGGGGATCATGGATAGAAGTGAAATATATTGAAACATTGTTAATAATAAAATATTCTACTGATACCTTGTTAGTTTCTAGAATTGATATCACTATAAAACATAGTAATATAAAAGTTTTCTATGTCAAAATAATACTTGAATATGTTTTCATTCATTTCCAAATGTGTTCATTTACTTCAAACTCAAATCACTGATACATCAGAGAGAAGACCAAAACTTATAAGTTGAATATCAATAAGAAACATACTCTAGCAAATTATTTCCCTTACTCTGCTCTCTAACATCCCAAGCTGTATGCTATGCCAGATTCCTGTTATCTGTGACTCCTATACCATGGGATGATTTCATGGTTCTTCCCTCATCCCAGTGTGTACTTCTTGTCTCCTGACCTGGACCAAGTTTTTGTTACTTTTCCAGGGTGAGAGAAGGATTGAGATCCTCTTTATGATCTTTAGATCTATTATCTATAGAATTGAGATATTTTCACCTATGCTCTGCTTTTAGCAATTCACAGGAAAATACATCATATTGCTTTCCTGATCAACTGAGTAACATTCTAATATAGATTCAGGTACAAAATTAGCATTTTATTTTTTACATTCCTCTTTTTTTTTTCTTCCTTGAAAACATCAACTTTGCTTAATGGTTGAGATAATTCCTACCCTGCTTTGCTATGTTTTTAGAATGAGGTCAGATTGCCAAGGTTCTTTGGCTTCCTCTTCTTCAAAACAAAAAAGGCAGTCCTTTTTGTTAGAAAATTGCTTTAAATTTTTAAAGCAATGAATACTCCTTGGGTAGCCTCCTCCAGCTCATACCTAATATGCTTTCACTTCCACCCACCACAGAAACCCAGAATAGGATGATTTCACTTGATTGTTCTACTTTTTTCTGAACTCCTAATAATAGGCACAAAGCAATACATCTCATTTTAAAACTCTACAATGCTGCATGAATATGCATATGTGGCTTGGGGGGACCTCTATGCTGTGGTTTCAATGAGATGAAAAATAAACTGGAATTAATAACAGCCTGAATTCCCATTCTATGCATTATCTTTGTGAATAATTACGCTGAGATGAAAAATGAAACACTGGGAACATAAAAGAAGAAACTAAACTGGCAATGAGTTTAAGGCATTTTGTAATGCACAGGTGTGTTTTCCTTAATTCATGTAAGTGATCCAATTGAAGTTTTGTTGTTATTGTTTATTTGCTTATTTTGTTTTGTTTGCTGAAAAGTGTCATAATCTAAATTAATTAAAGGTGTTCCCTGTTTGAAACCATGAGTGATGTTTTATTCTCTATTCTGAGGGTTCCGTGGGATTGCCAATTATCACCTCTGAATTAACACTTTTAGGGGTAATGCAGAAGTGGAAAGCAGTTTCAGAGACATACTTGGAGACTTAATAGCTGTGGGACTGTGGGTCAGTTAAATTATCTTTTGTTTCCTCTGTGTCAATTCACTAATATGGAAAGTAGGAATAATTATGCTACTCAGGAATGGTACATGATGCCAACAAGAATTCTTGTGTTATTACCTATATAATCCTGGCAAGCATATTCAAATTGTATAAATCTGAGGTTCATCATCCAAAAAAATTAAGATAATAATGTTTGTATTTCTTATCTCTCAGGGTTATTGTGAGGTTCAAAGGAAATAATAAAGTTTGGTGCTTTGGATATATTAAAGAACCATAAGATTATTTTTATAATTATGTATTTGACAGGAATTTTAAAAGTATTCACAGTATTTGAAGAAGATTTGAAGGATCTTTAATATAAAATAATTTTAAGTAAGAGAGACAAAGAGAGAACAATAGAGAGAGATAGACAAACAGAAAAAGAGAGAGGGACAGAGAGAGAATGAGGGTTCTGGAGCCTTGGTTTCAGTGAGGGCAGCAGGAGGCCAGCCACCAGGAACCTGACTGAAGGTGAAATGAATTTCTGTATCGATGGCTCCAAGAGCTTCTAGTGAGCTTGTCCTCTGTGGCTCTCAGTCCCTGCTTTTATGTTCCACACTGAGTATAAACCAATCATTATTATCACTAGGAAAACATTATTTCTTGTTAAGATTAAATCAGTCATACTGAAACCTGCTAAACTAGATAATCATTGTCTCATCAGTTCCACTTAGTACCTTGTAAGCATCCTTTGTTTCAAGTTCAGAGTTCTGGCTCAACAGAAAATGTACCCTTTTGTATATGAACAGTTTGCTAAAAAGGGTATAAATATTTGTGTAAGAAAAACTGATCAAATTCAGAGACTGAATTTTAATTTTGACATGGACAGTGAGGAAATCTAAAGCAGACTGATGTTTATTGAAGAGAGAAAAAGGAGTGCAGAGCTAAGAAGACAGAGAAGAAGCAAAAAACAGAACCAAACAATCCCATGTTAGATTCCAACCAACTTTAAAATAATCTGTCAAATCAAATCTAGGAGTAGTTTAACCAACAAAAGTCAGGATAGGACATTTTTTCAGCCCAATGCAATTTGTGATACAAACTGGAGAGGTCTGAGAGACTGGAGGTAGAGGTGAACTGAGAGATAAGAAACAGCAGTGGATCTTAAAGGCAATGACAGAAGCAGCAGGAGCCAAAACTAAGAGATCAGAGATAATAAAGGGATCAGAGAACTTGTCATAAAGATATTATAGGGGACCTTTTTCTGGCTCTGGTTACTAGACAACTTAATTGCCTTCTTTGGGTCATAGCTCTAGAGTGAAGAGTGCTTACAGTTCATCATCACATAGTACAGGACCTAGTTATGGTTTCACAGCAGAGAAAAGCACTAGCACTTGTATTTTCAGAACAATAGATCAAGACATATTTGTAAGACAGAGAAGAGAACTTGTCAGTGTAGGGAAGCAAGGACATCACTGATTAAAGACCAGTGCACAAGACAGGAGAACAAAGATTAGAACTTACCTAAGTCAAATATTTTTGGAAGCACCCAAAACTTACAAACCCCAGAAATAATTTTGAAAAAATCTACATGAAAAAGCATAAAATTTGAGACAATGCCACCCCTCCTGCAGGAGACCAGAGCCTAGATTTAAAAAAAATCAAAATCAAGAAGTATGATGAAAAAGAATGAGCAAAGAAGAACAACAACAAAGAGCCTCGCTATAAAAATCTACTATAATGACAAGGAAGATGAAGACATAAATTCAGTAGTGGCAAAGGATAAAAAGAGAAATACAATTAAAAATAACTATAGAAAGTATACAATACTTGGAAGTTTACTTCCAAAATAAAGTCAGGAACTATGTGAACACAATTACAAAATGCGTTTTACAAAAATTAAATCAGATCTAAATAATTGGGAAAATATTAATTTCTTATGGGTAGGTTGAGTTAATACAAGAAAAATAACAAGAAAAATCCTAAATTAAACAAATCTTTTATAGAGCTAGAAAAAAATAACAAAATTCATCTAGTAGAACAAAATGTCAAGAACGTGTATGATTATAAAGTAGTGATCACCAAAACTATTTAGCACTAGCTAAGAAAAGTGGTGAATTAATGGAACAGGTTGAATACACAACACATTGTAATAAATAAATACAGTAATGTCCTGTTTACCAAACCTACAGACTCCAGTTTCTGGGATAAGAATTTACTATTTGATAATAACTGCTGGGAAAATTGGAAAAGAACATGGCAGAAATTAGACATAGACCAACATCTCACTCTTTATATCAAGATAAGATCAAAAGGGGTATATGATTTAGTCAGAAAAAGTGATAGCATAAGCAAAGAAGTGGTTAATATTTATCTGTGAGATCTACAGAGAGGGAATGAATTTGTTAATAATTTGCTCATTGAAGTGCAAAATGGATAATATTATCACATTATTTTTTTTTTAGTATTTAAACAAATACAATGCAACTAAGATTGGAATGAAAGCAGAATGATGGAAAAATTTTACAGCCAGTGTTTTTGATAAAGGCTTTATTTCTCAAATATATAGAGAACTGAGTCAAATTTATAAATGTACATTATTCCACAACTGATAAATGGTCAATGGATATGAACAGTCAGTGTTTAGATGATGAAATTAAAGCTCTCTATGGTTATATAAAAATGCTCTAAATCACTACTGATTAGAGAAATGCAGATTAAACCAATTCTGGTGTGCAGCCTCACACATATCAGATCGGTGAATATGATAGAAAAGGAAAATGATAATATTGAAGAAGATGCAGAAAACAATGTTGAAGTTTTTAACTGCTCCAACTATTCTGGAAAGCCGTTGGAAACTCTTACAAATTATGCATATCCTTTGATCCAGTAATACCACTAATAGGTCTTTATCCTAAAGACATCATATAAAAGGAGAAAAGGACCCATGCATACAAATATACTTATAGCAGCTCAGTTTGTGGTGACAAACAATTAGAAATTGAGAGGATAACCATCAATTAGGAAATGGCTGAACAAGTCATTGTTTATGACTATAGTGGAATATTATTGTGATATAAGAAAAAATGAATTGACAGATTTCAGAAAAACCTGGAAAGACTTACATGAATGAAACTCTCATCATAATTTCACAATTTTGATGAGAATTTCATTTGATGGTTGGTAACTCTATCCTATCCCCATTCTCTTTTCTTTGTGACTATTTTATAGAAGATTTTTTTTTCTTTTCTTCCTCTCTTTCTTTCCTTCCCTCGGTGCAATCTTTTCTCTCATCACTTCATTATTTTTAGATTATGCCAACATGATCAACTCATATTTTTTTTCTATGTGGAAATTGAGTTAAATGTTTTAGAATATATGCCATTATTGAAATTATTTCTATGATTAGTTCTTTTACCTACTCATTCTTTAGGATTAGGTTATTGAGTTCCAATTAATTTTAATCTGCTTTATGGCACTTTATTAAATGTAAATTTGATTTCATTATGATATGAAAAAGAGGTATTTAAAATTTCTGTTTTTCTGCCCTTAGGTTTTTAATGCTCTAATACATGTTCTTTTCTTTTGGTGACATTGACAGTTAAGCAACAAAGATATACTGCTTTCAGTTCCCATTTAATTTTCTTCAGAAATTTATCATAACATTTATCATTTTCTAGTCACCTTCTTGAATTCTGAATTTTTGTTAGATTTATCTAGTTCTGGAGGGGAAAGATAATATCACCTACTATTATAGTAGTATTGTCTTTTTCTTATAGCTCCTCATTTGCTTTTACTTTAAGAATTTAAATAATATATCATTTTGGGAATATATGGTTAATATTGATATTACACTAGCTATTTAAGTTATTTTTTTTTTTTGCTTTAAGGTATGATTTCTTTCATGTAATTTATAGAGGTATTGAGTAATCTTTGGCATCGGTCTCAAAGATTTCATGCATGCTATAGTTACTCTGGATGAATTTTCCCTTTTTAAGACTGTCTCAATTATTTCTATATTATTATTTAGAAATATCCTATTAAAACTTTTCATTCACTCATTCCTTCTTTCTATCTATCCTCCCTACTACTGCCAAAATTATGTGATTTATTGATGTGACCTCTATTTTAATTCTCTCTTCACAAAATGTCTCTGATTCTTGGAATTTTCAGGATTAAAACTGGCTTCATAAGTTATTTACGAAAACTTGTACATGAATGAGAATCGCCTTTACAAAGCAAAACAAACAATAGATAAATTAAAAGTAATCATATAGTGTTTGCTTCAGGACTAAAAATGAGGGAGAACCCACTACTTTCTGCATCAATCCATTATATTTTTGCATAGCTTTAATTATTAGAAAATTGTTCAAAGTTAAAAAGAGAGATAGAAAGATAGATAGATAGATAGATAGATAGAGAGAGAGAGAGAGAGACAGAGAGCACAATATGGATCATTACAACTTCAACCTATTACTATTAGCTCTGCTCTCTGATGAAGTTAATCAAGTCTAATACATTCCACATATATTTTTGTTACTGTACAATATATATTGTGCAATTAATTTTCCTTTTTCTAAGCTACACAATTTTACTTCTTCCTCATTTAGGTTGTCTTTCCTTGAACACTCTCCAGGTTATTCACGGAATTGCCAAAATGTGGTGTCCAGAACTGATCATAGCATTCAATAAGAATGTAGACTCCTTGAGGAAGGGTACCTTTGTTGGTGCCTTTAATTATATCCCAAATTCTTTTTGTTATTTTTTTTAATTTTTAAATCTTTTTATTTTCAAAACATATGCAAGGATAATTTTTCAAAAATGACCCTGCACAGATAGCCTTGTGTTTCAGATTTTTCTCTCCTCCCCCTACTCCTCCCCTAGAGGGTAAGCAATCCAAAATATATTATACATGTTAAATCCATGTTATATATGTTAAATCTAATATGTGTAAACATATTTATACAATTCTCTTGCTTCACAAGAAAAATCAAAAAGGAAAGAAAATGAGTAAAAAAAATTAGTAAATCAAATGCAAGTGAACAATGACAAAAAGAGTGAGAATATTATATTGTAATCCACTCAATCCCCACACTTCTCTCTCTCTGGGTGAGATGGCTTTCTTCATCACAAGATCATTGAAGCTTGCATCAATCACCTCACTGTTGGAAAGAATCACATTCATCAGAATTGATCGTTGTACAATATTGATGTTGCAATATATGATGATCTCCTGGTTCTGCCCATTTCACTTAGTATCAGGTCATTTAAGTCTCTCCAGGCTTCTCTAAAATAATCCTCCTGTTAATTTCTTACAGAACAATAATATTCCATGGCATTCAGATACCATTATTTATTCAGCCATTCTCCAATTGATGGACATTCACTCAGTTTCCAGTTTCTTACCAGTACAAAAAAGGCTGCTACAAACATTTTTGCACATCTGGGTCCCTTTCCCTCCTTTAAGATCTCTTTGAGATATATGCCCAATAGAAACATTGCTGGATAAAAGGGTATGCACAGTTTGATAACTTTTTAAACATAGCCCCAAATTGCTCTCTAGAATGGCATTCACAGTTGCACCAACAATGTATTCAAGTGTTCCAGTTTTCCCACGTCCCCTTCAACTTTTGTCATTATCTTTTCTTGTCATCTTAGCCAATCTGAGAGTATACCCCAAATTCTTAACAGAGGTCTTGGCATAGAACAACCAGAGAACTAAAGCTGAGTAAGAAATGAAGTGATAGTTTGCTTGATGTGTACTCTTTAATAAGTATTTCTGATTGATGTAATCATTGATGTGATCAAAGTAACTATGTTATTTAATTTATTGTAGACATTTTTTTCTTCTTTCAAAAGACAGAAGAAATATTTTAATACTTTTAATGACAGGTGAATAGAGAGGAAAAGATTCTGGGAAGGTGATAGAGTAGATCAGAACACTTCATTCTCTTGATTTCCTTGATAAAAAAAAACAAAAAGAATAATATTACCTCAGAGGAAAAGTAGAGCAGTAAAAATAAACAAGTCAGAGTAAAGAGTTTTCCTTCTAAAATAACTTGAGAAGACCCCAAGAAAGACCTAACCTCTGAGTGAAGATTAGACCTGAGTAAAGTGCATATACTTCCACTCAACAAATAATAAATCTTGAGAGCAACAGGGTTGAAAGGCAGCCTCAGCCCTAGATGATTTAATCTCACAGATGATGTAAGGGTCTCACAGCTGAGTAGAAGACTGAAGCACCTTCCACTGTCAAGGGAAGCCAAGCACATCCATGTTAAACAAAAGTTTCGTACACTGTGGGGTAAAACGTGGTAGCATATGTTTGATGAGTGTGGTAGCAGTAGCTGCTAGCTGTGGAACTTAAAAGAAAGCAGACAAAGAGGACAATTGTATTTTGAAGTCACAAGGTGGATTACAGGAAGCAAGATTATTGCTTAAGAGCAGGGCTGAGAGGCCTGGCTTTGAAAACAACAGTGTGTAGTAATTATTATATAGATTTTGTTGAAATGGAAATTTATTGATTTATATTTAATCCTTTTTATGTTCTTCTGTATACATGGCATTTCCCTCCTTTTCTTGTTTTGTATTTAAATTTAAAATAAATTTAAATGTTTACAAAAATAAATAGCAAAAAAAAATACACTAAAAATGTTTTTGAAGTATGTGGGTGATATGCTTTTCAAATTTCCAAACAATACAAAGCCTGGCAGGAAAGTTAATACACTAACTCCCAAATAAAATCAAGATATGCTAGAACTGTGATCCAAATGCAAAAAGATAACATGATAAAAATAAATTTTTATAGTTTAAAAAAATCCTGCAGTTTTTGTTTGTTTGTTTGTTTGTTTGCTAAGGCAATGGGGGTCAAGTGACTTGCCCAGGGTCACACACCTACGAACTATTAAGAGGTTAGATTTGAAAAAAGGTCCTCCTGACTTCAGGGCTGGTGTTCTATCCACTGTGCCACCTATCTGCCCTCCTAGAGCTCTTGTTTTTTTTTTTTTTTTTTTTTTTTTAATCAGCTCTATAATTACACAGAGGAAGAGGCAAAAGTGCATCTGGAAATAATCTGAGACTTTTAGTAAGGTATAAGATCAATAAAAGGAATATTATCATGTCCATTTTATTATGGATCAGGGAGTTGATATTCCCAACACACTCTACTCTTGTTAAAAAATAACTAAAATGCCATGTTCAGTTCTGTAAATCATTTTGAGAAGAAAGCAAACAAAGTAAAAAGGGAACCTAGAAATAATTACATATAAGGAATGATTTTTTGAAAGAAGAAATAAGACTTAAAACCATCACAAAATGTAAAAAGTATTTAAAAGCTTGTCAAATGAAGACAGATTAGATTTATTCTAATTGACTTCAGAGGTTACAACTAGTCATAATGTGTATAAATTATATAATGATATTTAGTTTTAATGCTAATGAAATATTTCCTAACAATTAAAGCTATTCAAAAACGGAATGAGCTACTTTTAATAGTAGTGGACTGACTCCTTACTAGAAGTCTTCAAGTGTAGCCCTGCTGACTTCTTTTTAATAATAGTGTTAAAGGAATGCCTGTTCAAATATATCTTGGAATAGATGGCCTCTGAGGTCCCCGACAATTCCAAAATTCTGAGATACTGAGTTCCTTAGTAAGATTATTCTTACTATTTTGGGAAGTGTTATCATATTTATAACACACTGAGTAGATAGATTTGAAGCTTATCATATATCTGTATTTTATAACATAAGTTCAAATACATACTAGGTACTGAATTATCCCTAATGTAGCCAATTATAATGTGCCTTTTTCTGGCATATTTTCAACAGATAGATGTAATGTTCTTCTTTCAAATATAATGTTCTCTGGGAGCAAGTTTTTTGGGGAGCTTCTGGAGGCAGCCTTAGGTTCAGTTCAATATAATCACCCCAAATGCAGCCAGGGATTAAAGTCAAAATCCTTTATTTTCTCTTTCCTGGGGCCTGGTTAGCTTTCTTAGAGGCCTATCTCCTTGGTTCTGAGAGCTCTTGCCGCTAGTCCTTTGCCTCTCCCAGCTTCATCTTCTAGCTCCCTTTGAATGTCTCCTGCCAGAATAAAAGTGGAAAATGGAATGATTTCTGAATCTCCCAGACTCAATCCTGGTTGAGATTCCTAGCTTATGTATGCTCTCTTAAAGGTGTGAATCTTGTAGAACTCTAATAAAGTACTAAGTATATTAGTGAACTAGAGAACTGTTAAGTACCATGCTAAATTAGATAACTGAACCTTGTAAGAATCCTAACAGATAGACAAACTGAAAGCCATCCCATCCAGTTTCTGCTTCCTGCTGTACATCAATCAGCTTTTGACTTCATATTTTTCCTCCTCATTTGACTACTAAGATTGCATGCAAGGATCAATAATCATATGTGTGGCTCTCTGTCCGTATATCTGTTTTTCTACAGAGTTTAAACTGCCCAGTTTAAAAGCAATGGGATAAAGAATATATCTATACTATTTTAATACCAATATGATAACATGTTATATCACTTTTATATTTACAGTGCTATTTACATTTCAGCATTTCTTAACCTAATTCAGCTCTATTTTTCTTTCCTACTTAGTAATGGTTCTTCTCAGGTTCAAATTGAAAGAATCAGTATGTTTAACAAACCATCTGTTCTAATTATGGTATATTTCTATTTTAGCATGCAGAACTTATTATCTCTTTTCCATATAGTTGAATATATGAGGGTTTATTAAAAACTGGAAATTTAGATATACTTTTCATGCTTGAATTTCTTTGGTACACCTTAATTATATTAAACTCCCAGACACCCAAAATGATGTGGGATGTGGGCAGTTACAGGGAGGAGGCTGTGTGACTTTATGAAATAAGTACTGGATAGAGAGACAATGGACAAGATTTGATTATGCTATAAAGAACCATTGTGATATTGAGCTGATCTCTTTATATTTCTAAGCCTCAGTTCTTCATCTTTCAACTCATAACACAGGATGCCTAAAGTATCTTCCAGTTTTAAAATTCCATGTTCTTCTGAATGACATGATCTCGTAAGTTGAAAACTATGGTGAGCAAATAATTTTCACATAAATCAGAAGTGAAATACCAAGATTTAGAACAAATGGAAATAGATTTAAATATTAATGCATAAAAATAGCTCTTTGATTTAGAATGATTTTTGAGACTTTGCCCAACATAAAGATAATATTTAATTTTCTTTTTTTAAATCTAGGTTGGCATGTCTGGTAAAAGCAGCTTGTGATAAGGACACTCCCCTACCAATACAAATCAGTAAATTCTCTATGACATATTCTGAGAGAATTGCTTGGAGTGATAGGATATAAAGCTATTTGTCCTTAAATTTCAGAAAAAAGGATTTGAACCCAGATCTTCATGAAACCCAGGATAGATTTTCATTCACCACATCATATTGCTTTTCAATTCTAACTTTAGAATATCATGAACAGATTCCAGTTATTCAAATGTGTGGGTGGTTTGGACTCTGGATAACTTGGTAATACTACATTATGTCTATTTTTTTCCTTCTTTCATTCATGGATTTACACATGGCAATTCATCACTATACTACCTGCCAAACTGCTTGTTAGATGTTTCTTCATTTGGTATGAAGTAGAGAATGTATTACAAAATATTTTTTGTTTTTCTCTAACTTTTGTGTTGATAATTATTGAACTATGTTAAATCAAGCAAACTTTGCTAGCTCTCATTTCCACTGCAGGTATGAGGATGAACTGCTTATGCCACTTTACATATAGGGAAGTATACCAGAACATGAAAGGAAGCTCCTAAAAATATTCCAAAGAGCTCTTGAAAAATTTCTTTCAAAAGAAAGTAAAAAGTGAATATTTTTTAAATGATAAAAATGTAAAGGTCTTAGATTCTCTTGTAGTATGATAATATTATGCTTTGTTCTAGAATATACTGTTAGGTCTTATGGAGGAGAACTCTCCATTCTTTTAGTTGGATCTTGGGGAAAACAAAACAAAACAAAAAATAATGCTGAAACAGAAAGGGGCAAGTGATTTCTTAGGTAAAATGTATATTATACTAGTTAGATCCTAGAATAAAATTATATGTGTTTGCATATATATGTGTGTGTGTGTGCATACATACATACACATGTACCCACATAATAATGTGTACCCGTGTGTGTGTTTATATATATGTATACATACACACAGAAAACTTCATGAGAGTAGAATATAATTCACAGAAAAAAACTTACTTTCTAGAGAGGACACAAAGATTAAAAACTTTTCTCACTTATAATTTTATCTATTATGGGTCCAAAGACAAAATGACCCTATAAATCAGAGAGGAAGAAAATTAATTGGAGTCTTCTCGACATTCTTTTCTGTTATGGCCTGATAAGGTCACTACTATAACATCATGAGAAAGAGCTAATAGCAAGAGCACAAATAGAACAAAAAATCAAAATTATTGAAGAAAAAATGGGACATCATCACACTGCCACCTTCTAAGAAATAGTTAATGACCAACAGATAGGCAATTATATTTTTAAAAAATCTATCATCATTTCCCTCCTTGATGAGGAAGCTACAAACTTTTTCAAAATTAATTATTTTAGTGGTGAATGTACATCTATAAAATTAATCTCAGTAAAACTGAATATTTGATTTGAATAGAGGGTAAACTGAGTTCATTTGTTTTAATAATTCAAAACAATAATATTAAAGAATATAGAATTCTGATTTTTATTACAATTTATAGTTGATAATACATTTTCTTACTATTCAGCTTTTGTAATGTTGTATTACCAAATACAAATGGCAAATTGTAAGCCTCAGAAGATCACAGGACCTAACCACAAATTCACAACATCAGAAGACAGGCAGCAGAACTGCTCCAGGGCAAATTAAAGTAGCTATTAACCTTTTGCCTTAAAAGCAGATCTCAAACCTTTAAAAAATAAGCAAAAAAAAAAAGTAAAAATGCTCTGACAATAGACAGCATTTATGAAGAGAGAGAAGAATAGACCTCCAACCCTGAGGTTCTTAAAGGCAAATCAAATCCAGATAAAGCCCCAAAGGATGATATGAGCTGGTTCCTATTTCACAAGATTTTCTAAAAAGATTTGAAAAGGGATCTTAAAAGAGATCTAGACAAAAAATAGGGAAAGTAAATGAGATCATTGAAAGAGGGTATGGAAAAACTTATCTGAAAAAAAAAAAACTTCTTAAAATAGATATGAGAAATGGAAAAAGCATGTAATTCCCTACCAAATAAATTTGATGAAATGGGGGAAAAAAGCATATGACCCCTTACAAAATAGATATGAAAAAAAAACCACTTCAATGAAAAAGAGAATATTTGAAATGTGAAAAAAAAGCAATGAACAAAACAACACATTTAAAAGTTCATTTGGCCAAAAACAAAAGGAGCTAAAAAAGGTAATTGAAGAAAATAATACAGTAAAAATTAGAATTGAACAAATGGAAGTGAATGATTGAATAAGATTTCAAGAATCAAACAAGATAAAAAAAAAAAAAAGAAAAAACAGGAGAAAATGCGAAATACTTAATTAGAAAAACAACTGACCTGGAAAATAGGTCTAGGAGAGACAATCTAAGGATTTTTGGACTTCCTAAAAGCCATGAGGAAAACAAGAGCCTGGACATCATTTTTTTAGGAAATCATCAAGGAAAACTACCCTGATGTCCTAGAACTAGAAGGTAAAGTAGCCAATGAAAGAATTAACTGATCACCTCCTGAAAGAGATCCCAAATTGAAAACTACAACAAATATTGTAGCAAAATTTCATAACTTTCAATCAGATCAAGGAAAAAAATATTGCAAGCAGCCAGAAAGAAACAATTCAAATATTGAGGAGCCACAATTAGTATTACTGGGGACTTGGCTGCTTCTACCTTAAAGGACCAATGAGCATGTATTTCAAAAAGCAAAGGAACTTGGTTTGCAGCCAAGAGTAAACTAGCTATACAGCTAAATTGAACACTATCATTGAGGAAAGGAGATAGGAATTCAATGATACAAGTGAATTTTATTTATTTCTGATGAAAAGACCAGATCTGAACAAAAATTTTGATCTCCAAATGTAGAACTCAAGAGAAGCATAAAAAGGCAAAAAAATGAAAGGACTCTTGGGAACTATATCTTTGTTATGGATATGCATAGAGGGTAGGGGTATAATGTGATTTTATTGTGATAATATAAAAAAATTAGATGTGGAAAAGGGATTGTGCTGGAAAAAGAGAAAAGTGAAGGTAATGAGAGAAACGAAGAGACAAAGAAGACCAATTATAATTGAGGGAAAGAAAGGAAAGGGATAAGCATTGTGTGAATCTTACTTTCATCAGACTTGGCTCAAAGAGAGATTATCAGACATATTTGGTTTCACAGAGAAATTTGTCTCATCTTGTAGGGAAGTGGAAGGTAAAGGGGAAAGGAAAAGTGAGGTAATATAAGGAAAAACAGAAGTAATAAGGGAAGATACAAGAAATAAGGAGGGGTTTTAAGGGGAAGGGCTGTTTGAGGGAGGTGATGATAAAAAGCAAAATACTGGGGAGGAGGAAAGGGGAAAAGGAAAGAGAAAAGCATAATTTGGGATAAGATGACAGAAAATACAGAATTAGTTATTTTAACTGTGAATGTGAATGGGATGAACTACCCCATAAAACAGAAGCAGATAGTTTACTGGATTAAAAGCCAGAATCCAATTGTAATTATTTACAAAAAACACACTCAAAACAGTAATATATACAGTGTAAGGGTAAAAGGCAGGAGCAAAATCTATTATACTTTAGGTGAAGTAAAAAAAGCAAGAGTAGCAATCCTGATCTCAAATTTAGCAAAAGCAAAAATATATCTAATTTAAAAAGATAAAGAAAGAAACTATATCTTGCTAAAGGGTACTCTAGAAAATGAAGCAATATTAATACTAAACATATATGCACCAAGTGGTATAGCATCTAAATTCCTAAAGGAGAAGTTAAGAGAGTTGCAAGAAGAAATAGAAAGACACACTATACTAGTGGGGAATCTCAACCTTCCTCTCACAGAACTAGATAAATCAAACTACACAATAAATAACAAAGTTAGTTAAGGAGGTAAATTTTGACATAATTTTCCATAAGCACTCACAACTGACAGTATCAAATGCCATTATCAGACCAATATAAATGTGGAGGAACAATTTTGGGAAGATGGCAGAGAAGATCAAAAAATTGCAAGATCTCCAGATTCCTTCCACAAACAAAACAAATTGTGCCTCAAGACAAACACAGACTAGTGAAAACCATATAATCTTGGGTCAAAACAGGGGTCTTCCTGGGCTAATCTAAGAAGACCTTAGAGAAAGACCTGAGGATTAAGCTTTAATTTATGTAAAATGTAAACACCTCAAGGCTAGCTCTACAGAAAATGCAAAGTGAGGAAGCCTGAGGCTAACTGGGTTTCAAGGTAGCCTCAGCTTAGATCACAGGAAGTTTCACCTCCCAGACAGCAAGGGGAGTCAGGATTCTGAGTCTGGAAGTTTGAAGGAACCTTTCCTGATGAGAACTGTCGGGCCCAGCTCTCTTGCAGAGATCCAACCCAGAATAAAAAGGAACCAGCACACCCAGCAGAAGAAGTGGGGCAGGTAGACTTTAGGTACCTTCAGGAGATTGGAGTTTCTGTTTTGAAGTACCACGTCAGAGGGGAGAACTGAAATGAAGCCAGAGGTTCCATCTGAAATCCACACCGCAGAATTAGAAGTGCTGACACTAATAAATTGTCATTAAAAAAAATAGCAGTTAAAGAAAAAAAGAGCCAAACCGTAGAAAGATACTTTGGGCAAAGGGAAGACTAGGGTTCATCTTCAGAAGGGGACGGTGAAATAAAAAAAATTACTTTTACCTGAAAGAAGAATGGTAAATGACTACCTACAAAGAAAGAATGTATAGAACTAAAAAAAATACATTAAAATCAAGTAATAGAGATTGAGGTAAAACTTAAAAAGAAATAAGAATCTTTTAAGAAAATCCAAGACGTTTATGAAAAAGAAAATTAGCTAAATAAAAAAAAAAGGAAATACTGAGTCTTAAAGAAGAAAATAATTCTTTAAAAATTACATTGGGCAAAGGGCAGCAAATGAAGTTCTAAGAGATCAAGAAATAACAAAACAAGGTATAAAGCATAAAAAAACAAAAGAGAATGTGAAACATCAGAAAAACAGCAGACTTTTGGAGCTAGAGACAAGATAGTGAAGTGAAGACAGGAAACTGCTCAAACTCTCCCAGTTTTCCTCGAAAACAACATGAAACCATCAGCCTCTGAATAGTCTAACAGTATGAAAACACTCTCCAATTCAAGATAGAGTGGAAAAACTTCAAGAAAATTCAGCCTCACTGAGGTAAAAAGGATGTTCAGTCCAATTCAGACAATCTGGGGAAAGCCAGTTAAACGATCTTAATTACAACAGGTCAGCAACTGAGATTCTCTGTCTTGATTCAATAACAGAATGTTACTGTACACCAGATGGGCAGGCTCTAGTCCAGTTCAGAAGGCAAATTCTGCAAAAGAGGAGGGAAAGCTGCCCCCTTCAAACACAAGGAGACCCTGTGTTCAAAACCAAGGTTCAGAGGTTCAAGGAAACTTGGATGTGATGGGGAAGATCAAAACACCAACACAGACAATGACAAGATATCAACAGATCCAATCTCAAAGTGTAATATTCCTGCAAGTACTAATAAAAAGATTTTAAAAGGCAAATAAGGGAAGCAAAAGAAAAAAAAATGACAAAAGAAATGAGAGGTATGCAAGAGAGATTTAATAGCTTATAAAAAGGAAAACAATTCCTTAAAAAATACAATAGGCCAAATGCAAGGAGAAACAGTCAGGATCTGGCAGCATCTAAAGTAAAGAACTTGAGGGCCTGGAACACCATATTCTGGAAGGCAAAGGACCTGGGGTTACAACCAAGAATTAATAACCTAGTAAAACTGAGTTTCATCTTTCAGGAGAGAGTAACCTAAGAGACTTTCTCCAATTTCTATTGAAAAAATAATACCATACCAAAAATTTAATCTTCAAAGACAGAACTCAAGAGAAACACAAAAAAGGTCAATAGGAAATGTAAATTATATAAAGGTTTATATTTCTGGATGGGGAAATAGTATCTGTAACTCTTAAGAACACTATCTGTTATTGGGGCACTAAGAGGGAACATACATGGAAAGAGAATTAGGTTGTGAATGTACTCTGATGTGATGATATCAAAGAAAAAATATATTAAGGAGTGGGAAAGGGATTGTACTAAGAGAAGAGGAAAAGGGGAACAAATCAGATCACATGAAGAGGGACAAAAAACTATTAAATAAAGGAAAACAAGGGTGGAGGATGAGCCTTGACTGAAGCTTAATGGTATCAATTTGGGTTCAAAGAAGGAATAACTTAATAATCCCATTGGGTATATAAATTTATCTTACCCTATAAAGAAGGAGGGGAAAGAAAATGGAGGGACTGAATAAAAGGGTAGTCAGAAACACTAGGCAAAAGGGGTAAGAGAAAGGAGAAGGAGTGATAGAAGGTAGGGCAGGTAGAGAGTGAGGTGGCTTAGAAAGAGAATACTAAGAAGGAGGGATAGTATAGAAAAAGAGAACAAAAGTATATAATGGGAAAAGACAGAATAGAAGGAAATACAAAACTGGTCATTATAACTGTGAATGGGAATGGGATGAACTCTCCTAGAAAATGAAAGCAAATAGCAGAGCGAATTAAAAAAAAAAGAATCTGACAATATTTTGTTTACAAGAAACACATTTGAAACACAGAGCTACATAAAGAGAATGAGTAATCAGCTAGAGCAGAGTTTATTATGCTTCAGATGTGCAAAAACAACAGGAGTAGCCATTCTGATATGAGACCACAAAAGTAAAGATAGATCTAATTAAAAGAGTTAAGGAAGGAAACTTTATCTTGGTAAAGGATACAATATGCAATCAAATAATATCTATACTAAATGTATGTGCACTAAATGATAGACCATCCAAATGCTTAGGGAAATATTAAGTTAGGTACAGGAAGAAATAAACAGCAAAGCTATATTATTGGGGAACCTCAACTTTCTCCTCTCAGAATCAAACAAATAAAACCACAAAATAAACAAAAAAGAACTAGGGAGCTTAATGTTACGAAACTTAGATATGATAGATCTCTGGAGCAATTTTTTTATTGAAACTTTTTATTTTCAAAACATATGCAAGAGTAATTGTTCGACAATAATCCTCACAAAACCTTGTGTTCCAATTTTCTCTCCCTTGCCCCCACTCCCTCCTCAAGAATTACAAATAATCAAATATATGTTAAACATGGTAATATATATATATATATATATATATATATATACATATATATACAAATTATAGGTATATCTATATATCTATATAATTATTTTGCTGCATAAGAAAAATTGGATCAAACAGGAAGAAAAATGAAAAAGAAAATAAAATTCAAATAAGCCTCAATAAAAGAAGTTAAAAATACTATGTTCTTATCCACACTCAGTTCCCACAGTCCTTTCTCTGGGTATAGGTGGCTCTCATCTTCACAACATCATTTGGATCTGACCTGAATCATCTCATTGTTGAGAAGAGCCACATCCATGAGAAATGATCATCATATAATCTTGTTGTTGCTGTGTACAATGATATCCTGATTCTGCACATTTCACTTAGCATCAGTTTCTGTATGTCTCTCCAGACTTCTCTGAAATCAGTGTGCTGTTCATTTCTTATAGAAAAATAATATTCTGTAACACTCATATACCATAACATATTCAGCCATTGTCCAACTGATAGGCATCCACAGTTTCCAGTTTCCTACCATTACAAAAAAGGCTGCCACAGAATTTTTACACATGTGGATCCCTTTCCTTCCTTCTAGATCTTTCTGGACTTTAAGCCCAGGAGAAACGCTGCTATATCAAAGGATATGCATAGTTTCGCAGTTCTTTTACCATAGTTACAAATTGCTCTCTAGAATGGTTGGATCACTTCACAAATCCATCAACAATGTACTTCTGTCCTACTTCTCACACATACTATCCAATATTCCTCATTACCATTTCCTGTAATCTTAAGCAATCTGAGAGGTGTGTAGTGGTGCCTCAGAGGTCTCTTAATTTGCATTTCTCTGCTCAGTAGTGATTTTGAACACCTTTTCATATGACTAAAGATGTTTTCAATTTCTTCATCTGAAAATTGTCTGTTCATATCTTTTATCAATTGGAAAAAAATCATAAAGTCAATTCTTTATATATATATATATATATATATATATATATATATATATATATAATTTTTTTAAATGAAGCCTTTATCAGAACCTTGAATGTAAAAATGTTTTCCCAATTTATTGCTACCCTTCTAATCTTGTCTGTGTTGTTTGTTTATACAAAATATTTTTAACTTAATATAATCAAAATTATATATTTTGTGTTCAATAATGAGCTCCACTTCTTCTTTGGTCACAAATTCCTTCTTTCTCCACAGATCTGAGAAGTAAACTTTTATGTTCTTCTAATTAGCTTATAATATTACTTTTTATGTCAAAATCATAAACACATTTTGACCTTATTTTAGTATACAGTGTTAGGTGTAGATCAATGCCTAGTTTCTTCCATACTAATTTCCAATTTTTCCAGCAGTTTTTGTCAAATGGTAAATTCTTATCTCAAAAGCTGGGGTTTTTGGGTTTGTCAATACTAGATTGCTATAATTTTTTTACTATTTTGTCCTGTGAACCTAACCTATTCCACTGGTCAACTACTCTATTTCTTAGCCAGTACCAAATGGTTTTGATGACCACTGCTTTAAATATAGTTTTAGGTCTGGCACAGCTATGCCACTTGCAATGGCATTTTTTTTCATTAATTCCCTTGAAATTCTTGACCCTTTATTCTTCCAGATGAAGTTTATTAAAATAAATTTTTAAAAAGAGACTAACAATTTGATTTTCTTCTTTTGTTTTACTAATCAAATTAAATAATAGTTCATGTATTTTACTGTTTTTTTCCACAAAACCAACTCTTACTTTTATTTATTAATTCAATGGTTTGTAGGAATTGGGAAGTAATCCAACCATTCTGGAGAGCAATTTGGAACTATGCCCAAAGGGCTATCAAACTGCTCATAGCTTTTGATCTAGCAATGTCTCTCCTGGGCTTATATCCAAAGAGATCTTAAGGAGCGAAAGGGACCTGTATGTGCAAAAATGTTTGTGGCAACCCTTTTTGTAGTGGCTAGAAACTGGAAACTGAATGGATGCCCATCAATTGGAGAATGGCTGAATGAATTATGGTATATTAATATTATGGAATATTATTGTTCTATAAGAAACGACCACCAGGATGATTTCAGAGACATTTGGAAAAGCCTACATGAACTGATGTTAAGTGAATTAAGCAGAAACAGATCATTATACAGGGCAATGACAAGACTATACAATGATGAAGTCTGATGGACTTGGCTCTCTTTAACAATGAAATGATTCAAACAACTTCTACTTGCTCAGTGATGAAGAGAGCCATCTACACCCAGAGAGAGGACTGTGGGAATTGAGTGTGGAACACAGCATGGCATTCTCACTCTCTCTGTTGTTGTTTGCTTTTGCATTTTGTTTTCTTTCACAATTTTTTTTCCTTCCGTCTTGATCTGATTTTTCTTGTGCAGCAAGATAACTATATAAATATGTAAACATATATTGCATTTAACATATATTTTAATATATTTAATGTATTGGACTACCTACCATCTAGGGGAGGGTGTGGGAGGAAGGAGGGGAAAATTTGGAACAGAAGGTTTTGCAAGGGCCAGTATTGAAAAATTACCCATGCATATGTTCTGTAAATAAAAAGCTTTAATAAAAAAGAAAGAAAAAAGTATTCTGCAAATAATCTTTCCAGCAATGACTAAGAGAGATCACACTCTCCTTCCTTCCCCCATGATTTTCACAGAACAATTGATTCCATTTACATTTATAGATAAAGAAAAGGGAAGCTTTTTTGAACTCTTGAGGTATAACCTCCTGTTGCCATAAAACCCAGAAAATTTCAGTCAGCTTTTGCACAAGTGAAAAATTCTCAGCTGGAATAGAAACAGCCCCAGGTACTTTGCCACACAGAAGAAGTATAGGGGTATTTAAAACTTCTTTAGTTGAAACTCAAGCTGGAGATGGATTGACTTCAATCCAAGGTAAATAATCAATGACTTCAGTGTTGACTGATGATATGTTCAGCCCATCTCTCCAGGATCATGTCCTTATCAATAATCAATCATTCCATCAGCTCCATCAGCACTGAGTAATTGAGATGTACCCTAGGTCTTCAATGCATTATAAACGCATTTTGGATTTTTACTATCAACAGAAACCTGAACTTCATCTGCCTTCTTACTAGATTAAGATTCCTTCATCTCTCTAAGCTCCATTTTACTTTACATTTGATTGAATTTAAACCTGCCTACTTAGGGATGTATGAAGTATCCTGCTGGGACAGTCCATGTAGTAATCATTTTTTTATTTAACATTTTATTTAACATATAATTTTATTAAAAGATTTTAAATTTCCCCATGATGTTCATCAAATCAGTCTCTATGTTAGAAAGTTATTTGATGCAAAAATTAATTGCTGTACTTGAAATATTTGAAATTTTTCTGTCTCATCATGTGTATCATCATGAAAAATACATCTCTCTATGAAAGTAAATACACATACATATTCAAACACACACACACACACACACACATACACTCATCAAGAAAAATAAAGGAAATAAAGACAAAGTTTTACTAGCCAACATTAAAGCTCCACTAGTTCTTTCTTCAGAAACGAAGAGCTCCTTTTATCAAAAGTCCTACAATACTGTCTTAGATAATTGCATTGTTGAGAATAGCTATTTTTCATAGTACATAATCATACAATATTGCTGTTGCTATGTACATTCTTCTTATGACTGTTTATTAAAGTTTTTTTTCATGTTTTTCTGAGAGCATCATGTTTATTTTCTTTTTTAAAAGATTTTCCCCCCAGGAACATGTAAAATAATTTTAACTTTTTTTTTAAGATTATGAAATTTATTGACATATAGTTGGACAAAATAACTCTTAATTATTACTCTAATTTCCTCTTCATTTTTTATTTAAAAATTTTTTTTTTTACAAAACATAGGCATGGGTAATTTTTCAACATTGACCTTTGCAAAATGTTGCGTTCCAAATTTTTTCCTCCTTCTCTCCACCTCCTCTCCTAGATGGCAGGTAATCCAATATAAATTAAACATGTTAAAATATATGTTGAATCCAATAAATGTATACATATTTATACAATTATCTTGCTGCACAAGAAAATTCAGATCCAAAAGGGAAAAAAAAGAGACAGAAAACAAAATGCAAGTAAACCATAACAAAAAGAGTGAAAATGTTGTGTTGTAATACACACTCAGGTTCCACAGTCCTCTCTCTGAGTGTAGTTGGCTCTCTTCATCAGAAGATCATTGGAATTGTCCTCAGTCATTTCATTGTTGGAAAGAGTCATGTCCATCAAAATTGATCATCATATAATCTTGTTGTTGCCATATATAATCATCTCCTGGTGCTGCTCATTTCATTTAGCATCACTTCATGTAAGTCTCTCCAGGCCGCTCTAAAATCATCCTGATCATTTCTTATAGAACAGTAATGTTTCATAACATTCTTATACCATAACTTATTTAGCCATTCTCCAATAGATAGGCATCCACTTTAACAAATTTTCTCTCTTACCCCTTAGCACTGAGAAGTCACATATGAATTTATGTAAAACATTTCCATAAAAGTAATTTTATAAAAGAAAACATAGATTCCCCCCCCAAAAAAAAAAAAAAAACTCTCAAGAAAAAATTATATTTCAACCTGCATTCATACAGAATAAATTTTCTCGGGGTACAGAAAGAATTTTTCATTATAGGACCTTCAGAATTGCTTTGGTTCTTGAACTGCTGAGAACAGCAGGCATTCTTAGCTGATAATCTTACAATATTGCTGTTACTTTATATGTAGTACATTTCACTTTGCATTAGCTCATGGAAGTCTTTCCAGGTTATTCTAAATGTATCCTGCTTATCATTTCTCATAACACAAAAGTATTTCATCATAACCACATGCCACAATTTATTCAGCTATTTCCCAGATGATGGAAATGCCTTCATTTTTAATTCTTTCCTTTATAAAAGAGCTGCTATAAATATTTTTGTACATATAGGTGGTTTTCATTTGGAAAAAAAAATATCCTTAACATATATGCCTAGAAGTGTTATTATTAGATCACAGATTATACATGGTTTTATAACCCTTTGGGCATAGTCTAAATTTATAGACCTTTGGACAAAGTTCTGTAGAGATATAATATAGCTCAATAAGTTCACATTACACCAACAGTGCATTAATGTCTCATTTACCCTATATTTCCTCCAACATTTGTAATTTTCCTTTTTTCATCTATTAACTAATCTAACAAGTATGAAGTAGTACTTCAGAATGTTTTAATTTCCATTTCTCCAATTAATAGTGAGTTAAAATATGTTTATATGACTATAAAAACTTGATTATTTCATCTAAAGACTGTTCATTTTTTTTCAATTATTTATCAATTGGGGAATGGCTCTTATTTATTTATTTTTAATAAATTTTAGTCAATTCCCTATATGTTTGAGAAATAAGACCTTCATCAGAAAAATCTACATCCATTGAAATAATCATATGCTTTCTGTTAGTTTTGCTAATGATGTTGCTAATGATGAGTTAAAGATGTATGCTCTTAGTTTTCTTTATATTGAACACACACTGCATTCCTGGTATGAATCCCACTTGGTTATAGTGTATTATCTTGTTAATAAATTGCTGTAATCTCTTCAAAAATATTTTATTTAAGACTTTTGCATTAATATTCACTAGGGAAATTGGTCTAGGCTTTTATTTCTCTGTTTTGACTCTTTGTGGGCTAGTTATCAGTAGCATATTTATAGAAAAAAAATGAATTTGATAGGACTCATTTTTTTTTTTTGGTCTATTTCCCCAAATAATTTGTATGCTATTGACATTAATTGTCCTTTAAATATTTACTAGGATTTACTTGTAAATCCATCTAGCCCTGGAGATATTTTTTCATAGGGAGTTCTCCTCTTATATTAATCTAAGCAAGTTATATTTTTCTAAATATCCATCCAGTTCATCTAGACTGTCAGATTTATTGGCATACAATTAGGCAAAATAACTACTAATTATAGCTTTACTTTCCTCTTCAATGGTGGTGAGTTCACCTTTTCAGTTTCTAGCCAATTATTGTTTAACTAGAAATAGAAAGGATTAACCATGATTTTGAGACAGTACAGTACAGATTAACTGGAATTAGAAAGGATTAACCAGGATTTTGAGGCAGTCCAGTAGAGATTTAAACACAATTAAAATTGAATGGCATGCACAAACATAAAATACTCAGAATAACCTCTTTATTTGTTAAGAGTTACTGAGAAAATTGTAATGGCAGTGAGCAGACACAACTCTGTGACCTCCTCTGACCTTCTCTCAAACCAACAGCAGATTAAGCCTCTAAACTGGTTTTGAAGTCAAAGAACCAACAAATATTTGGAGTACAACACATTCTCAGAACTTACCTTGGAAGATCTTCAAAGAGGTCTGTTTAAAATGGGCAAGGGGACAATGTACCAACCACAGACCACAACACAGGGAGACTATGACAAGGAGCTGGGGCAGGGAGCCAGAGTGTTGCAGTTTCCACACACCTGGGAATCTTCTCTGAGCCTCTGAAGCTAATCTGTCCTGGTTGCAAGCAGGTGTTTGTAGATTTCCTATGTAAACCACTGAGCCCTAGAAGAATGCTGGACCTAGATCTAAGTAAAATAGATAAGGAAGGAAACTATATTTTACTAGAGTGTTTCATAAATAATGAAGCAATATCAATACTAAACATATATGCACCAAGTGATATAGCATTCAAATTCCTTGAGGAGAAGTTAAGAGAAATGCCAGAAGAATTAAACAGCAAACTGTAGCAGTGGGGGATCTCAACCTTACTCTCTCAGAACTAGATAAATTGAAACACAATAATATAAATAAGAAAGAATATAAGGAGGTAAACAAAATGTTAAAAAAAAAGTTAGGTATGATATATCTTTGGAGAAAATTAAATGGAGACAGAAAGGAGTTTACTTTTTTTCTTGGCAGTTCATGGAACTTATGCAAAAATTCACCATGTATTAGGGCATAAAAATTTCAAAATCAAATGTAGAAAGGCAGAAATAGTAAATGCATTTTTTCAGATCCTGAAACAATAAAAATCACCTGCAATATAAGGCCAGGAGAAAATAAGCCAAAAGTTAATTGGAAATTAAATAATTTAATCCTAAAAAATGAATGGATGGAAGCATCTAGGCAATGTAGTGGATAGAACACCAGCCCTGAATTCAGGAGGACCTGATTTCAAATCTGGTCTCAGACACTTAACACTTCCTGGTTGTGTGACCTTGGGCAAGTAACTTAACCCCAATTGCCTCAGGGAAAAAAATGAATAGATGAAACAGCAAATCATAGACACAATAATTAATTTTATCCATGAGAATGACAATAATGAGACAACATCCCAAATGTTGTGGGATACAGCCAAAGTGGTTATAAGGGGAAATTTTATAGCTGTATTACTTGCATAAAATAGAAAAAGAGATTATCAATGAATTAGGCTTACAACTAAAAATGCTAGAAAAACAATGAATTAAAAACCCTCAATCAAATACCAAATTTGAAATTCTTAAAATAAAAGGGGAGATTAATAAAACTGAAAATAAGAAAACTATTGAATTAATAAATAAAACTAAAGTTGATTTTATGACAAAAGCCAACATAGATAAAGCTTTGGTTAATTTGATCAGAAAAAAAGAAATAAGAAAATAAAATTGGTAGTCTCAAAAATGAAAAGGGAGAACTTTACACCAATGAAGAGAAAATCAGAGCAATAATTAGGAGTTATTTTGTCCAACTATATGCCAATAAATTTGATAATCTAAATGAAATGAATGAATATGTACAAAAATAAAGATTGCCCAGATTAACAGAAGAAGAAATAAATTATTTAAATAATCTCATTTTAGAAAAAGAACTAGAACAAGCTATTGATCAACTTCCTAAGAAAAAAAATCCCTAGGGCCAGAAGGATTTACATGTGAATTCTACCAAACATTCAAAGAATAATTAATTCCAATACTATATAAACTATTTGAAAAAATAGGGAAAAAAGGAGTTCTACCAAATTCCTTTTATGACACAGATATGGTGCTGATAGCTAAACCAGATAGGGTGAAATCAGAGAAAGAAAATTGTAGACCAATCTCCCTAATGAATATTGATGCAAAAATCTTAAATACAATATTAGCAATAAGATTACAAAAAGTCATTCCCAGGATAATCCATTATGACCAAGTAGGATTTGTAGCAGGAATGCAGGGATGGGTCAATATTAGGAAAACTATCAGCATAATCAACTATATAAATAACCAACCTAAGAAATAGCATATGAGTATTTCAATAGATGCAGAAAAAGCATTTGATAATATCCAAAACACATTTCTATTAAAAACACTAGACTCTATAGAAATAAATGGACGTTTCCTTAAAATGATCAGTAGAATTTATTTAAAAATCATCAGCAAGCATCATATATAATGGGGACAAACAAGAACCATTCCCAATAAGATCAGGAGTAAAACAAGGCTGCCCACTATTACCATTACTATTTAATATTGTATTAGAAATTTTAGCTTTAGCAATAAGAGAAAAAAAAGAAAAGAGATTTAAGGAATTAGAGTAGGTTATAATTCTTTATATGATGATATGCTGGTGTACTTAGAGAATCCTCAAGAATCAATTAAAAATCTAGTAGAAACAATTCCCAACTTTAGTAAAGTAAATGGATCCAGACATTCTGGAGAGCAGTTTGGAGCTATGCTGGAAAAGTTATCAAACTATGCATATCCTTTGATCCTACAGTGTTTCTACTGGGCTTATCTTCCAAAGACATCTTAAAGGAAGAAAAGGGACCCACATGTGCCAAAATGTTTGTCACAGCTTTCTTTGTAGTGGCAAGAACTTGGAAACTGAGTGGATGCCCATCAATTGGAGAATGGCTGAATATATTATGGTATATGAATGTGATGGAATATTATTGTTCTATAAGAGATGATCAGAAGTATGATTTCAGAAAGGCCTAGGGACACTTACATGTACTGATGCTCAGTGAAAAGAGCAGAACCAGGAGATCATTGTACACAACAACATCAATATAATATGATGAACAATTCTGATGAATGTGACTCTTTCCAACAATGAGATGATTGTTGCCAGTTCTATGATCTTGTGATCTTTTTCATCTACACCCAGAGAGAGGAATGTGGGAACTGAATGTGGATCACTAATAACATTCTCAGTCTTTTTGTTGTTTGCTTGCATTTTATTTTCCTACTCATTTACTTTCTTTTTTTTTTTAATCTTATTGCTCTTGTGCAGCAAGAAAATTGTATAAATATGCTTACACATATTTGATTTAACATATATGTTTAGTATGTTTAACATATATTGGATTGCTTGCCATCTAGGGGAGGGGATGTGGGGAAAGAGGAGAAAATCTGAAACATAAGGCCTTGCAAGGGTCAATTATCAAAATATCAGTGCATATTTTTTAAAATAAAAATAAAAAATGCTTTATAGAAAAAAAAGAAAATTGTAATGCAGGTAAGAAGAAATTAGGTTTATACTAGCATCTTTTTATACATAACATGATGAAATCCAAAATGATACTTCACCATAATATACAATGTAACATCATAAAATAAGATAAAACGATTTAAAATTAAAATAACGTGAGAAATGAAAGGTAATATCTTTAAGGAAACATTTTTAATTAAATGAGGGAAAAAGCAATCATAAAACATAAATATCCATAGTTTTGATTACATAAAATTAAAATATTTCTGAATGAACAAAATCGATAAAGGAGGAAAATTGTTAAGGAAAGCATACTGAATTAAAAAAAAAAAACCTGACCCTGTGATTTTAACATGTATTCCTTCTTCCAATCTAAGTTAGCATTTTTACCACAAATTATATTCTTAGAGAGCTACCTGAAGATCTCTAACATGATTTATTCGGAGTCAGAAAGTTAATATAAAGTTGGGGATTAAACTCCAAAGGCAGTTCTCCATCAATGCAATTTTTTTTTAACATCAAATATCATTGGTCAAATCTGATAAGCAAATATTTAAGGAATTGAGAAAAATGTTATCTGAAATGTTTCTTTTGAAAAAAGTTTAAAAAGAGAACATTAATATATGTGTATATTTAACCTCCCACCCTGAAAAAAGGAAATATTATAGCAAGTAGGATCATTTAATATTAAAAGTAATATAGGAAGATACCAACACTAATACACTGCTGGTGGAATTTTGAATTGGTCCAACTATTCTACTTCAAACTTGAAATTATGTAAAAAAAAATAAATTCCTCATGCTCTGTGACCTAGCAATTTTAGTACAGAACACATTTATGGTTGTTAAAAAAATAGAAATAAATGTCAAAATATCTTACCCCCACTCCAAATCAAAATAGCATCTTTTTTGGGGCAGGTAGGTGGTGCAGTGGATAGAGCATCAGCCTTGAAGTCAGGAGTTCAATATGATTTCAGACACTTAACACTTCCTAGCTGAGCAAGTCACCTAACCCCAATTGCCTCAGGGAAAAAAAAAAGCATCTTTCTGTGTGTCTAAGAATAAGAAACAAAGTACATGCTTCTCAGTAGCAGAATGACTAAAATAATTGTTGTAGATGAATTGATAGAATGTTATTTTTCATTAGAATACAAAATCATTGTAAATGTGGATTAGTTCATCTTTTTGAACTTGTATCTCCATATGCCTAGCAAAGTGCCCAGCATTTAGTAGTTAATAAAGAAAGGTTGATTTAGTAACTGATTGGTCCAATAAGAAAGTACCTTATATGGAATATATTATTATTTTTTTTAAATGATCAGTAGTATGATTTCAGAAAGGCCAGGAGAGACTTAAATGAACAGATGCTAAATGAAGTGAGTAGAAGCAAAACAAAAAACAAAAAACAAAAAAAAAAACAAAAAACATTATATACAGCAACAAGATTTTATGATGATGCTTGACTCTTTTCACCAATGAGGTGGTTCAGGCCAATTTCAGTAGACTTGAGATAGAGAGAGCCATCTACATCCAGAGAGCAGAATAGGGGACTGAATGGAGACCACAACATAGTATTTTCACTTTGTTGTTATTGCAGTTGTTTGCATGCTTGATTTTTTTTCTCTCTCATTTTTTTTTTCCTTTTTAATCTGATTTAATGGGAAGATTTATTTTGGGAAGATATATATTTGGAAGATATTTTGAAGTGGGGAAAGAGATTTCCAAAAATGAATGTAATGTAAATAGAAAAGGAATCAATAAAATTATTTTTGTAAGAAAAGTAAGAAAGAAAGAAAAACAAGAAAAAAATCTTTATAAACAACATATCCTAGGGTTCTCATGGCTATTAAGTCTGGATATTTTCCCTGGATTTTTAAATCTCTATTATAAATATACCTCATGGAAGAGAAAGAGAGAGAGAGAGAAAGAGACAGAGAGAGAGAGAGAGAGAGAGAGAGAGAGAGAGAGAGAGAGAGAGAGATGGAGAAGGAGACAAAGAGACAGAGACAGATGATGTATTTTATTATTAGGGAATACCTGCTCTTAGATAGATATTTCTTCATCTCATGAAAGAAGGGGGTTCATTGCTAATATCCATTACCAAAGTTATAATAAAAAATGTTGCTCCCCGAGTCTCAGCTATGTAACCAATCATCATGTCACATATTCTGTTTTACATTGTTCAAAACCATAAAAAAGGAGCTGTCTTTTTGCCTGGGACCTTTCATGTAAATGGAGAAAATCAATTTACCCATTTATTGACAGATCTTTCTTGGTGATTTGCCTCAGTTTTCCCTTTTCTTAAAATTAAATCATGATTGTACATACATGGATATATACATATGCATACACAAAAGAATTAAATATAAACTGGTAATAATGATAGCTAAGGGAATCAAGAAAGGTGTGTAACAATATTTTTGACTTATGGTTTGAAGAAATCTGGGATGCTATAGTAAAAATAATGGTGAAGAAAAGTAAATTTTCAGCATGGAACCTAATACATGTGAAGGCATGTCAAAAAGAAAATGTGAACAATTTCAAGAAGAGTTAGGTTAGATCCTAGAGTGCAAGAAAAAGACATTTTTGTCTTTCTTTTAACATAAATAAAAAGATAATATTCCTTGTTAATTGGTTTTATCTACTGTATATCAAAACAGGTATAAGCAAAGTGAAAATTTCTCTTTTCTGGATGTTTGACAAGGCAAATATTTAGACAAAAATTTAAGAGACTGACAGACGGTTTCTCTTTTTAGCTAATTGTTTGCTCTTATGAGATATTGTAATTTTAAAATATTTCCTTCTTTCTAGTAAGCATGCAGATTTTGTGATTCACGTTTTAGGTTTGTGTAAAAATTATTTGAGGATGTCTGTGCAAAACCTGCATAGATAAATTGATCCTAAAATTTGGGAAAAGAATGAAGGTACCTATGTTAAATGTGACTGATTCAGATCTTTAAAAAAGATGTCCAATTCTGTTCTCCCACCAAATATTTTCAATCCAATAGGCTTATAAAGAAGTTGACAAATTGATGTTGGTGCTGTTCCAAATCACTGATCCCATCATAGCAAATTTGTCTGAAAGAGTTTAGATGAAGCTTTTCCTGAGGCTATGGGATAGATCAATGATCCTTAAAAACTCCCTCCCAGAACTCGAATCTTACAGTTTTTAATAATGGTGAAAATCAAATTGCTTTCAAATTTTCAAAGAATTCAACATCTTTCATGCTTTAAAGAAGATAAAGAAAGGGGGAAGAAAACAAAACTTTGATTGGTATCCTCAAAAGGATCACTAAGGCTACTGCTTCTGATAGACACGTACACTATGAATTAACAGCAAATTTTTAGTTTTTCAATGTTGTATATCAAGTTTGCATTTTGTCCTTTTAAACTGACCCTAAGTAATGAATGACAGGGAATATGGCTATATCAATATGGAGATCGATAGAGATATAGATATATATTCTTATAGTGTAAATGACTTTTTGAGAGTGAGGAGACATATTGGAAAGTTACATTCTTGCTAGCTAACCAGCTAGCTATGTAGAAATATGTTATGGGCCAGAACTTGAAACAAGGTGCTAAGTCAATGGAATTGATAGAGACAATGCTTATGTACTTAGCTCAGACCTTTAGAGTTCACACCTTCAAGAGAGTTCACACATTAGAGTTCACACCTTTAGAGAGCACATAAAAGAAGGAGCCCACTAAAGGACAAGCCCACTAGAGACTCTGGGAGATTCACAAGTCAGGATTCAGTCCAGGAGCTCCCACAAGCCCAGAGAGAACCCACAATTCCACTCTCAGAGGCAGAGGCAAATTCATTCCATATTTGCCTTTGTGCTGGCCGGAGGCTTTGGATTTGGAGGAAGCTAGAGGCTGAAGTTGGCAGAGGCAAAGAACAAGTAGCAAAAGCTCTCGAAACCAAGGAAAGAGATAGGCCTCTAAGAGAACTAACTGGGCTATTTTGAAGGAGACAATAAAAGATCTGAACTTTTAGCTTCTGGCTGCATTTGGGGTGATTATTACTCTTAACTGAAAGGAAGGCTGCCTCCAGAAGTCCCCCCAGAAACCTGCGCATAGAGAACATTATATTTTAGAGAAGAGAACATTACAGAAAGCTATCAGTTGTATGAATAAATGGAGGGGAAAGAGCTTTGGTTTTGGAATGACTAAATGATTAAATGACTAAAAAAAAAAAAAAGAACAAAAGATGGCAATATATTACAGTAGAAATTCTACTAGAGTTGGAATACCTGTCTACAAATTTCACTTTTAAAAAGGTAAAATACATTTTATTTTCTGACAGATAAAGAACATATACTTTATTTTTTCTTTTTTGTTTTCTTTATTTATTTCTATGAATTTACATTACAGAATTATTAATTATTCTCTTTGTTCTTGAAAAGAATTTCAATTGAGGGGCTCTGGTTATTAAAGGAAAGACAGAAAAGGATGAAAGGGAGTGCATTAGGAACTCCATGTTTTCCCTTTCTTTGGTTAGTAGATACAGTGGAGACAGTGGTAGTGGGTGATATAGTTAAAATACTCGTGTATAGGATTTAGAGGGTCTAGCTAATTTAGGTGAACAGGTTTTCAATGTTCTGAAATTGTCCAGTGGGTTGGCAGAAAAAGTCTGTTGCATTGGAGTGGGTCTGAAGTGCACAGGCTGTACCAGCATAGCCCGGTCCCATGAAATCAGCAAGAGGTTGTGGAGCCTCTAAATCAACTACAGAGGATGGCAATGTCTAGATAAGCTCCTAGAGGCCAAGGAAAACTCCACAGGAAATATTTACTAGGATGTGAGGGAGGCCCCAGGCCAGGGCTCTAATGAATCAGTGAGGCTGCAGTTGTGCTGCAGCAGAAGGAGCGATCAAGGCAGCTAGAATGACTCATAGCAGTGTCAGCAGCAAATTCCAGAGATCTCAGCACACAGGTCAGAATAGCTGGTCAGAGGGAGATTGCTGGGGCCTCGTTGCTGGTACTGTACTAGGAATCTGTTTCTTTGTTCATATCCAGATATTGGCAGCAGTGCAGGCTCACAGTACAGGTCCCAAGAAAGATCTCTAAAAACAGCTGCAGAAAATCCCTGAAACTTGAGTCATTGTGCCCTCCACCTTGGAAAACAGAACCCTACTTTAACAAAGAGTTAAAAGCCAAATAATAGGTTAAGAAAATGAGTAAACAACTATGATGACAAAGAAGATTAAAATATACACTCAGAAGATGATAATAAAGTCAAAGCTTTTATATCCAAAGCATCCAAAATAATAATAATAATAATAATAATTGTTCATAGGCCATGGAGGAGATCAAAAGGGATTTTCAAAATCAAGAGAGGTAGAAGAAAAATGGGAAGAAAATGAAGGAAATACAAAAACCTAATGAGAAAAATGTCTTAAAAACAAAATTGGCCAAATAGAAAAGAAAGTAAAAAAGTTCACTGAGAAAATAATTCCTTAAAAATTAGAATTTAGTAAATGGAAGTTTATGATTCTATGAAAAATCAAGATACAAGAAAACAAAAAATCAAAAAAATAAATGAAAAAATAAAAAAATGTGAAATATCTCTTTGGAAAAGCAACTGAACTGGAAAATAGATACAGGAGAGATAATTTTAAAATTATTGGTACTCCAAAAGCATGGGAAAAAAGGCTGTTCATCATCAAGAAATTATCAAAGAAAACTGTTCTGATATTCTAGAACCAGAGGATAGAAAAGAAATTGAAAAAAAAAAACAATCAGTTTCTAAAAGAGACCCTAAGATAAAATTCCCAAGAATATTATAGCCAAATTGCATGTAATTATGAAGGAATATTATTGTTCTTTAAGAAATGAAGAGCTTCTGATCTTGGTATTAGAAAAACCTGGAAATTTCTCCATGAGTTCAAGCAAAGTGAATTGTACTGTATATACATAGTAATAATGAAATTGTGAAATGATCAGTGGTGAATGACTTTGCTATTCTCAACAATACAGTGATGTTATTCATACCCAGAGAAAGAACATATTGTGTCTGACTGCAGACTGAAGCATAATTCTTTACTTTCTTTTTTTCCTTTGAGAATATGTTTTATTATTTTTGGGGAAATCTATGTTTTCTTTTACAACATGACATTTATGAAAATATTTTGTACAACGTCACATATGCCTTTCAAGGGGGGAGGAATGTTGGGAAGGAACAAGGGGAATCTGGCACTCAAAATTTTAAAAAAATATAAAAACGAATAGTTTGACATGTAACTGGAGAAAATAAAAATATTAAAAAAAATTCTGGGGTAAAAAGCTGTAGTGAACATTAAGATCTTATTTAAAGATAAATAATATGCAATTTAAACAAGTTAGTACAGATGTGCAATGTCCAATGCAACAACAAAAGTCTTATCTTTTTATTTTTCCTTAGCAATCTTATCCTATTTATCTACTCATATAGAAAGAGACTTAATTATATTCATTAATTATGGGCTTTGATAATGAGATCTCTATTTTTACCAGTAACAAAATGTTGTTTCCTTGAAATTTAAGCAATTAGCTAACCAAATATTCATGAATTTAGAAATGTATAGTATATGTTCTTGTAACTTAAGTCATGCATTACTTTCTCCAGGGACAGCATGTCTATCAGTTAAATAACAATAAAATAATATCTAAAAATAAAACTTAGTCTATAATGTTGACTTTGGCTAAGCCTTGGAAAAATACAAATTATAGGAAATGGGATTATAGGAAATCCTACCAAATTAGGAGATTTATGACATCTTTTCAGATCTAACATCTTATGGCTCTATAATTTAGAGTAAAGCATTATGGAAACAAGCAAACAAAACTCATACAAACATGAGCAAATAAGCAAATCTTTTAAAATTATGTCTTAGTGCCTTGATTTAAAGATGAGGAAACTGAGGCTCCAAAGGTTAATGCCATTTATAGAGGTACCTAGATATGAAGTTATAGGTAAGGGGTCCATGATTTTCAATTCACAGCTCTTTATTACTACAATTACCTCATATTTTTGCTTAAGTAAAGACTAATATCCTGCCCCCCATTTTTCTCTGTATTATTTTTTCAATAAGAATAAGTTGCAATGATATTTCATTGTCAAATTGTCAAATATGACCATTTTTTTTCTTCCTGTAACATTGTATATCCATTACTGTATATCAATAACTCAACTATAAGAGTTTTAGAGGGTTTCAAGGAATTAAGTGGTTAATCAACCAGTTATATGGAAAAAGCAGAACTTGACAACAGATGTTCCCTAAACAGGTGTTGTCCTAAAGTTGTTCTTTTAGCCGCTGTACTTTACTGCATTTAAATGGAAATGTAATCATTTATATTTTGTGTATGAGAAAAAATAAAGTAACATTTTCAATATTTCATTTTTTCTGTATTTGATTTTCTATCAGTCTTCCTAGATTTTATAAATCATACTCTCCTAGGACAACCAGAAACCTTGTTTTAACTTCCAGAGATGTGCCTAACTCAACTGCCTCATTATTCTATTTCACATTTTTATCTTTTTTTGAAAACCACAATTAAAATTAAGAAAATTTGACTAATATATGATTTTTTTGGTAACAGTCATGCTTCACATATGAAATGGTGGTGTAGTATGTTTTCTTTGAGCCCCATAAGAATAAATTAGTCTATCCTTTAATGATCGGCCTTTTAGTCTCACCTCTATGACTTGGAAAGAACATTCTTAAAGTCTGTATGAAATGGCAGGTTTCAGGCCCAGAGGTACTCTGTAAATAATTACTGCCTTCAAGAAAGCTGACAGTTACTTTTCATTATCCCTATTAACTACCTCCCCCCAAAAAAAACCAAAAAAACAAAAAACAATTTCTGTATTTTGAAAACTCCCTTAACACTCTTCCTCAATATCAAACTAATTAATCATGTATGGGAAAAGACAAGGGTTTCTGGAGTTCAGGTGTGTATTTTGGACTTTTAAAATTCTATAATGCTATTTAGACTACTGAACATAATGACATTTAAAAAGCCCAACTTAATTCAAAAGTGAATATAAATATATTATATAATATAAATATATAAATATAATATAAATATAAATATAAATATATATAATATATAATATAAATATAAATATATAAATAATATAAACACATTGCACAGTGCAATAGATTTGGAGACAAAGGGGTATGTGTTTGCATTACAACACTTTTATTTACTAGCCACATGATCTTGTGAAAATCACTTCATATTTCTGAGCTTCTTCAAATGAAATTTTGGGGCTGCATTAAAAGAAACATAAATTTATAATTATAATTATAAAGAAGCTATAAATTTATAGCAATAAGGGAAAAAATCTTCCACTGTATCATTTCCAGTGAAATGACATCAGGAGAATTATGTTCAGATTGGGGCACCATTGTCTAAGAACTACATTGATGAAAAGTAAAGATCATTCAGAGAAAGGTTCCTGGGGTGGTGAAAAATCTCAAGTCAGTGTTATAATGGAACCACTTGAAGGAATTGGGAAGTTTAAAATGTAGAATAGAAGACTTAGGGTTTAATGATATTTTAAAGCTTTCTTTAAGTTCTAAACAACTTAAACTTGTTTTCCTTTGTACTTAAGTACTTAAAGTACAATCCCTTCTCAATTAGAGAAGGGATTGGATTTGTTCTGTTTATCCCTTGAGAACAAAATCAGAAGTAATGAGTGGAAGATTTAAAGAGGCAAATATAAGTTTGATGGAAGGAGAAGCTTTCTATAAAGGTCTGCTCATGAGGTACTAATTGTGGTATGTGGTTATGATGGCATACTATTGTATTATTAGAAATGATGAGCAGGATGCTCAGGAAGAAGCTGAAAAAAAAATTCAATTTGCTGTAGCTTGTAAACCATCTTGGCAGACCCACAAAATCAGTTAGCTGACAGGGCTTAAACCCATGGGTGAATTCTCATTGGGGAATGGACCCCAAGCATATGAAGACTTCCCCGGTGGGGTGAGTAAATAAGAGCAATTTGTTCCAATGGCAAGGAAGACCATCTGAAGCAGGTGTTGTGGAACACAAAGAGTTTGGTCAGATATTGGAGATACCAAGATCATCCACAGCATCCCAATTCATCTCTAGTCATCTTGATTTTTGTTTTGTCATTATGAACTTCTATTCAGGAAGAGAGAGGGAAGCTGATGATATTTTTTTGCAACTCTGTCCCATTTAAATCCAAATCACATCTAAGTTAAAATATCATCCTGTGTTGCCATTGATCCTTGTGGAAGGACAAATACACACACACACACACACACACACACACACACACACAAACACACACATCTATATACAATAATATATAATTATGTTGATTGATGCATCTAAATTTATTTTCAGATTTTCTTTTTTTGGATACTTTCTTATCTTCCAAGATCTAATGTCAGCTTATATTATTTCAAGTTAAATTGTCAAAAATCAGTATTTAGATTTTTTAATGACTTTGTTAAAGAGAATTTTTTAAGGTTATATAATTTTTGAATCTGTAAATGTCATATTTCTGGATACGGCCAGAGAAATCAAAGCAAAGTAAGTGTGTGTGTGTGTGTGTGTGTGTGTGTGTGTGTATGTCATATGTTCAGTAATTAGCACCAGATGATGGCTGTCAGTCAAGAACTTAAACTCATTCTTGAATGTCTTCAATGCCAGAGGTAATTCTGAGGTAATTTCTTTTTTCTTCATTGTCTGAAAGTTACTTATCACTGTTCCCTGTCTTTACCTTTTTATATTACTATTGTCTTCATGAAATCACAGGATCATAGTTCTGGAAGGAATTTTAAATGTTATCTACTACAATACACTTCAAGTTATGATTTTTTTTCATATTACTAGGTCCTTCAATTACTTCAGCTTTACTTTTTTTAAATGACCCAATTCCATTGAGTCTCTTCTGCTCACCTCCAGTATCCCTCCTTTTTGCTATTTTCCTTTGAGATATGTTTCCTTTTCCCCCCTTTTTTTTTTATTTGGTTATGTAATTCTTCACCTTTTTATTTCCCTCTTAATTAAGTAGATTTCTCCTGCTTGTCTCTTTCAATGTTCATCATTTTAAGCTTATTTTTTACACCCTTCTTTCTCCCTTCTCATCTATTCTCCTTAAGACTCTTCTCTTATTGAGAACACAAAGATACCCTTCTTTTCATTTCTAGCTTTAAACAGTTCATTTATAAACAGGCCATGAGATTTTATCTTTAATACCCCAGGTATGATTGTCTATCATTACCTGACTTCCACCTTTAGCTTTTCTCCTTGTAAACATTTATAAAGACATCATTTACTACTTTTTCTGCTCTCAATTGCCCTTGCTGTTTATTGCATTTATTCACCCTCATCATTTCTGTTGTTTATGGTGATCTCTTCAGGCCTGTTTTTTTTTTTTTTATGAATGTTTCAAACATTATTTGAATATACATCTCTTCTTTCTTTCTTTCTTTCTTTCTTTCCTTTCTTCCTTCCTTCTTTCTTTTTTTTCTTTCCTTCTTTCCATCTTTCCTTCCTTCCTTCCTTCCTTCCTTCCTTCTTTCTTTCTTTCTTTCTTTCTTTCTTTCTTTCTTTCTTTCTTTCTTTCTTTCTTTCTTTCTTTCTTTTTTCTTTCTTTCCTTCTTTCTTTCTTTCTTTCTTTTTTCTTTCTTTCCTTCTTTCTTTCTTTTTTCTTTCTTTCCTTCTTTCCATTATTCCATTTCCTCTCATATATTTTGCATGGTACAGAATAGTCTTGTGTTATTTGAATTTCATTTCCTTTGTACTTAAAGATCATTCTACTGATTGTTTAAAAGACTTGTTGCTTCTGATTTGAATTGTTAAATTTAACCAGTATATATTTAAAGGTAATTTATGGTGATTCAATTGGGAATACAAATTTTTATTCAAAAGTTCTGGTAGTTTTCTTGGATTATGGTGTTCAGTTTTTTGACTTGTGTTCTGTGAAAATTAAAATATTTATATATAATATATATGTATTAAAATATATGTATATATTTATCTCTTCACATTCTGTACTCTAAAACAATATATTTTGCTTGAATAGAGATCATATTTTCTTTTACTATTGCTTTTTTTTTTTTTTTTTTTTTTGCTTTTCTTCTAGATTGCCCTTCATTTCTGTATATTTTCATCTCCAATTATATTTCTTCTTTTTATTTTTTGGTAAGATTATCACAGATTATCTCTTCTGTCATTTCTTTTTTCTGTTGTTCAGGCCATAAATGCTACTTTTATGATTCTTATTTCTTTTTTGAACCACTGGAGGAATGTATTCTCTTCAAAATTCACAAGGTTCAAGTTAGATAATTTATGGTTCACCAATTTAGACTTCTGCCTCCAAGTGATTTTTGAGTGGATAGAATTGGCCCCAGAAGTATGCAGGGTATTTTTTCCCTTCAAGCAAACAGTGAAATGACCCATAGCACCCCACATTCCACATGATGTCCTGTCCCATTCCTTCTGTTTCTTAGTTTTCTGGTTCACCAGTCCAGATCTTTAACAATGGTGCTAATGTAGCCTAGGGTGATATTGTTATCTAGAATATGACTCTCTGAGGCTCTGGGAAGTGGAAGTTGGGATTGAGCTCCATTTCAAACCCATAGAATTTTTCCTGCACCTTACCATCTTTGCCTTCTATTCCATTTCTATTTTGCCTTCTTTGCCATCTATTCCTCTGTTCTCTTCCATAGATTTTTTTGTAGCACAGAACACTACCATCTTTTGAAACCTGAGTAAATTTCTGCAGTTTGGAGCTTGGATCTCCATACCATTGGCCAGGGAAAAAAATGTAAATCAGGGCATAGGATTAACTTTGATGCAAGCCTTTGGGTTGGGTCTATGAATGATCTACTATTATTTTGGGCTAGGAGGGATAAGGAACTCAAGGTAGGCATTATTACATGAATTTTCATTTTACCTTTTGGTATTTCTCTTGCTATAGACTGTGGAGAGAACTAGAGTTGCTTTACCTTTGGTATATACATTCTTTTTTGAAGAGGTTCTGAGTGGTAATGAGGATAAGTGAAAATGTCAATTCCTTCATTTTGTTAGTCACATGGCCAAGGATAACTAATACTTTCATCATAAAGATTAAACCAAGAGTTGGGATTATGTATTAAATGCCTTTTTTCTTCTAAAATCAATTCTTTTCTCACTTTACCATGTCTATCTAGAATGTAGATTAGTGTTTCTTCCAATCATATCAATAGTTCCTAGTTCTTAGTTCTTCTACTTAGGGAAATGCCTACTTTTAATTCTATCTAGACTATGTACCCCAATTCTTTTAGCCTCAATGCATGGCTTTAACAAACATTTAATCAAATTAATAAAATAATGATAAAACTTAAAATTTTGCAAAAGTTAGAATTGAAACTTTTTTTTTACCTATTCAAATAATTGAAACTAATCTCCAAACTGATTAAACTCATTTTAATACCCCTATCATCTCAAATGGATGGCTTAACCCATTAAATTTGTGAGATCTATTTGTTTCCTAATGGCATCTGCACTTTATCTTATCAAAAAATTCTACTTTTGATAGATTTTAGTGTTTCATAAATGTGTACTCTCATGACTGCCACCTTTGGCATTGGCTTGTAATCTACCTCAGCTCACTGTATTTTTTATCTAGTCAAAAATCTGGTTCAAGACCAAAAGAACACTGCTTCTATATTTATGTTTTGGCTCAGGAAAGCTGCAAGAAAGTATGAATTGTCTGGATCCCCTTGCTCTTCTCCTTCTCTAATGACTATCTAAAGTCCCTATACTCCTTTTCCTCCCCACATCTGCTGCCTATCTCTGGATACAAATCAAATGAGTAAAATTTGCATCAGCATAACACTGAGTCTAAAACAGCAAAGAAGAGAAGCCCTCACTTCTGCATTTTGATAATTTAGGAATATGTGATCATTACTTTACAGATTAAGAAAATCTTATAGTCCATTTAGGTTCAATCTTGTCTTATACAGAATAAGAATCTTATTCAGAGAGGTCATGTTATTTGCACTTCCCTTTCCCTATAAAATGCCAAACATCTGTTCCAAGGAATTTCCTTTATCATCATTTCCTAAAATTATCTCTAATTTTTGTCCCCATAGCTTCTGGTAGATCAGTGATGTTAAAAATCAGAGAGTAGAAAAACTGTTTGACTTTTAGTCACTCAAGAATTACTTTTGAATTTCAACTATGACTTCAATTGACTTGTTTAATAAGCTCACTTCTCTCTAAAAATGAGAACAATGATAATTAAAATACTTTTCTCATAGGTTACAGAGAGGAAACCTCTTTGAGATCCTTGGAAGAGTATCAAATACTATCAATTATTATGCAGTTGGCATGTCACTTAATATTTAAGATTATGTACATTTCTTTTCTCCCTTAATTAAATTAATTTTTTTTTAAGTTCAGATAACTGTGTTTCATTTATCCCTGAATCACATTGCATAGTTCAAAGTACATTAGAGCTCAAAAATGTTTATTTGAATATAAACAGATTGATAATAGTGCAGGATTTCCTATAATGAAAGAGAACTGGAAGCCATATCCAGCAACATAAGGAATATTGCATCTGAAAAGTGAAGATGGGTAAACAAAACAAAACAAAAAAGATGACCAATAATATCATAGGACATTCAAATAAAAGGGAGTCCCTAAATGTTGCTCCTATTTAAGCTGTTTATTTTACACAGGAACAGATGATGCTCAGAGAGGAAGAGTCAATAAATAAATTTAAGTTGGAAAGGCTCTTTAAAAATAATGTAGTCCAACTAATAGTTGAAAGGAATCTCTGCTGTATGATTATGACAAATGATTTTCCATAATTTAACTGAAGTCTTTGATGAGAGGAAACCCACTGTTGCCTAAATGAGACCATTTCACTTTTGGATAATTTTAATTGTTAAGCGATTTTCTTATGAAAATTAAGACAACTCTGAGGGATCATTATACACCTCTCAAACTGGCTAAGATGACAAAAAATGATAATGAAGAATGTTGGAGGGGATTTGAGAAAACTAGGACACTACTATAGTGTTGGTGGAGTTGTGAACTGATCCAATCATTCTGGAGAGCCATTTGGAACTGTGCCTGAAGGGCTATCAAACTAAGCATACCCTTTGATCCAGCAGTTTTTCTACTGGGCTTATATCCCAAAGAGATCTTAAAGGAGGCAAAAGGATCCATCCACATGTACAAAAAAATGTTTGTGGGAGCTCTTTTGTAGTGGCAAGAAACCAGAAATTGAAGGGATGCCCATCAATTGGAGAATGTCTAAATAAATTATGGGATATTTATGGGATTTATGGGATAATTATGGAATATTATTGTTCTATGAGAAACAATCAACAGGGTGATTTTAGAGAGGCCTGGAGAAACTTACATGAACTGATACTAAGTGAAGTGATCAGAACCAGGAGATTATTATATATGGCAATAGCAAGATTATACAATGATCGATTCTGTTAGATGTGGCTCCTTGAGCCACAACAATGAGATGATTGAGAGCAGTTCCAATGATCTTGTGATGAAAAGAGACATCTACATCCAGAGAGAGGACTGTGGGAACTGAGGGTGGATCCCAACATAGCATTTGACTCTTTTTGTCATTGCTTGCTTGCATTTTGTTTTCTTTCTCATTTTTAGTTATTTATATTTTTACTTTCTCCTCTGATTTTTCTTCTATAGTATAATTATAGAAATATATATGGAAGAATTGCATATGTTTAACATATATACTGGATTACTTGCCATCTAAAGGAGGGAGTGGGACAAAAGAAGATAAAAAATTTTGAATGCAAGGTTTTGCTAGAATGTATTTTGCAAATTATCCATGTATATGCTTTGAAAATAAAAAGATTTAATAAAAAAGAGAGATTTTCTTTTATATCATACCTAAGTTTACCTCTTTGCAATTTCCTTTCAGTGTTCTTGATTTTGCCATTTTGGACAAAATAGAACAAGTATAATCCCTTCTCTACACAAGAGTCTTTTAATTCCCTTTTTTTCTCTATCTTCTCCAGGCTAAACACATCTGATTCTCTCAAGTAATTGTCATATGGCATAGATTCAAAGACTTTCATCAACCAAGTTGCTATTATTTATATTAGCTCTTGCTTTTCAATTTATGTTTTATGTTGCCCTACCTAAATCCAAACCTAAGAGGTTTCCTTGACAATTTATCATTCAACTTTGATTCTCAGTCCTCTAAGTAAAGGGAATACATTACCCTTCTGAAACCACACATTTTACTTCAAAAGGCTCTAATTTAAAGTATGTTTTTCCACATAGAGAACCTAGATCTTTTCTTCTACAACTGCTACTTCTGATGCTAGTTTTTTTTTTTCCTCTAAGGCCAAACCAAACAAATTTCACTCTTTTTCAACAAGACAACCTTTCAAATACTTGAAGACAGCAATCATGTCCCATTTTCTCATTTATATAAAAATTTCTATGAAAATGATCATCTAACTGTGAAAAAAGCTGATTAATTCCTTTCTTGAGTGAAGTCTTTGATAGAGCATGAAGGATATTGATGAGGAAAGGTAAAAAAGTCAGAATAAGGATAGCAAAGACAAGTTGACCTCATCATCAGTAAAATTTCTTTACTGGGGTTTGTCTATAAGGAATAAATGCCATATAAGCTAAATTTTATTCCATTAGCTATTGTTAGTAACAGCTGGGATATGGCCATTTCCCACCATGCTTAGAACTCAGAATATGAAAGTAAAGAATATTTTGTTCCATAAGTTGGATGGTTTCCCTGTGTTACATTACCATGGGCTATATTTCTAACAATAGACACATATTTTCCAAACAAGATTCACTGTTCACAAGAGGACTATATAGTCTATTAACATGGATCATTAGACATCCATTTCAGGAGTTGAAAGACAGAAAGTGAGAATGTATTTTCATGATGATCATCATCATTGTCATGGAATGTTTACTGAGAGCAATAAGGCATAAGAAAAATACAGATTGGGACAAAGTAAGGGAGGAGTCATTGCTAATGACAGAATACAATTTCTGATTCAGCTACTTTGGAGAATTGGAATCCCATGCTCCTGAGAATGATCTTTAAATTTGTGGAGTCTAGGAGAAGAGAAGAAACAGAATTGAGGAAGTACAATAGTAATATTCTTATGCTCTCAGACCAGGAGTTCTTGCATTCAGATGTTTGACCTCAATATTTAAACCCCCTTGGGCAAAAGCTCAAATTTCCTGCTGCCCTTAGGTGTGTTACAAAAATTTAAGAGATGTTTGAGGGCCTTAATATGAAAAGGGAGGGCATCTGAGATAGGAGAAAAATTATAGTGAAAAACCAGAAGAAAAACAATTAAAGAAGTTTTCAGATTTCATGTTGAAGGACAAAACCTATTACTTCTTGAAACAAAGTACAAGTTATTGTCAGGCTAATTCCCTCCTAAAATGATTTGTATTTCTTCTCTTACTTTATCTTCCATTACTTCTATCTTCTGTCTCTTTATTATCTTTTTTTGCCTTTCACTTTTAACTTTTTTAGTATTTTTTTTTTTTACAAATTAAATCTTGACCCTCAAATTTAAATAGGCCATTTTAAATTCACCTTTTTAATAGATCAAAGCTAAAGTAATAAGAATTATAATTTAAAGTGATGAAAAAAAGGAAATATGTTCATATTCTTAACTACACAAAGTAGTGATCTCTGATTATTTACTGAAGACATATTTAGCTTTAGTAAATTTTTTGCATAATTTTACATCTTTATTTTTTTCTAAAACACAGACTGTCAGAAATATTTTAATAAAACTTGAATTTTATTCACTGATTCTCAGTGTTTAAAATATGCATGAAATAAAACATGAAGTGTCCTCTGCTGAAATCTCCAGATAATTCATTATGTAGTACATTGCTAAGATGCGAATTAAGAATAATTTTACCTGCAACTTATCAGCATTGTACAGCATTAAACTTATGAAGCAAATAGACTCAGATTTTCTGTGTCTGTCATTAGCTTAATGAGGGAAGCTCTTTGAAGTTTTATGGGAAAGGAGGAATAAGTACATGGGATATGGAAGCATGAAATTGGAACTTCACTCTCTGGGAGCTGTTCCAGTTCCCATGAGAACAAAGAACTCTTCATTCTTTTCAGTTCATTAGTGTCCCAGTTTCCTGGTGTTCTAAGAGATATATTCAGGGGCGGAGCCAAGATGGCGGAGAAGGCACACACGACTTTCTAAGCTCTTCTCCTACCCTCTTTATCAATATTATATCGAGCCTCAAAATAGTCTTGACTCACAATTCGTAAAGAAAGAAAGAAAACTCACCCGGCCGAAAGAAAATTGCAGTCTCGCCAAAAAAAAGGTTGGTTCCGGGCCAGGGGAGATCAGCACAGACTGGGAGGAAAATTTCCGAGGAGGCCTCAAACCGAAAGGAAAGCATAGATTCAGCACAAGCTCACAGCCCCCAACCACAATACAGGGCTTTTCCTTGGGGCAGTTGTGATCCTGCATGGGGAGGACATAGCCCTGGTTACTTCCAATCTGCGGGGAGCCGGCGGGGATGAGCTTTTCCCAGGGCCGATTTGCATCAGGAGAGACACTGGGCAGAGTTTGCGGCAGTCTGAGGTCAGCTGCTAATACTCACAATCCCACAAGAGGCTCCCGGCTTGGGGCAGTAATTTCCCTTTAGTTCAAAGGAGGGCAATCCCTTTCCCCAAAAAACCCAACTGGGAAACTTCCATAGCTCGGTGGTTGAATCCACTTCCCTGGGGGGAAGGGAAATTCTCACTCAAACACTTTTCCCATCAAGAGCTTGGAAACGGTTTCATCTCCCTACTCTGCAGAGGAAGCTGGTAAACCCCCCCTTTGCCTAGAGACATACCCTAAACCTTTTAAAACATGAAAAAAAAGAAAAAGAACTATTGACAGCTTCTATGAGAAAAAAAGAGCAGGTCCGAAACCTGGAGACCCCAAACAGCAAAAATGCATCAGGCTGTCCTCCTTTACATGATGCCTAATAGAACAAAACCATTAAAAGTCCTCAAAAGAGAGTTAGAAGATAAATGGGGAAAGGAAAGAGAAGCCTTACAAGGGCAACAACTTCCGAAATACGAATTGGAAAAGTTAAAAAATTCCCGGGGAAGTGCAGGGAAAAAAATTGGAAGGAAAAAAAAAATCTCAGGAAAGTAAGAGTTGTGAATTGGAAAAATAAAAGAATTCACTAAGAAAGTAGGATTTGTGAAGAAAAAGAACCCAAAGAAAAGTAGGATCTGAATTGGAAAAGACAAAGAACTCCCAAAGAAAGGGATCTTGAATTGGAAAAGACAAAAACTCCCAAAAGAAAAGTAAGGATCTTGAATTGAAAAAAAAAATTAACTAAAAAAAAATTAGTAAAAATGGAAAAATTCAATAGAAATAAAACAATTCATTTAAAAACTCCAAAGGACATATACAGAAAAGAAAAAAAAATGAAAGAAAAATAATTCTTTAAAAATTAAACAAAAAAAACAAATTCATTAAGGCCAAGAAATCAGTCAAGCAAAAAAACAAAAAAAACAAAAACTGAAAAAACCAAAATTACCCACCAAAAACAACAAACTTGAAAAAAAACCTAAGGAAAATAATCCCAAAATTAAAACTTTCCCAAAAACTAATAAAAAAACCAAATAATTATTTTTAAACCAAATCATAAAAAAACCCCAAAATGGCCAAAATCAAAAAGGTAAAAAAAGGCATTGAAAAATTCATTCAAACATCTTCTAAAAAACCCAAAAAAAACCCCAAAAATACTTGGCCCAATTCAAAACTACCAAAATTAAAAAAAAACAAGCCACCCAAAAAAAAAATTCCAAAAAATCCACAAAAACCCAACACCTCCCCACAAAAAAAAAAACCAAAATATTCCAAAAACACAAAAACGGGAATCAGCCAAAAAAACACCCACTTTAAGCATTTTCTTCCAAAGAAATGGGCATTTTAAAACAAAGAACCCTTTGTTTCAAGAAAAAAACCAAAACAAAACAAAAAAATTTAATTTCCGAACCAAAACTCCAAAGATCAAAAAAAAAAAAAAACTTTGAAAATTGACCATTTGGAAATATACAAAAAAAAACATTATAATTTAATTTTACTATTAACATAAAAAGGGAAAACCGTGGAAATATTGGAAAAAAGGGGGAAGGAAAGGAATAAAAAAAAAACCACTCCCCACAAATTTCTACTGGAAAACAAAGGGAAACATTTGGAAATTTTACCCCTCCAAAAAAAAAAAAAATTAACATTTTTTTAAAAAACCCTCACCTCATTCAAGGGAAGGAAAAAAAAAAAAAGGAAAAAAAGGAAAAAAACTCAAAAAGGGGAAAGGGAAATTATAAAATAAAATTGGGAAAAAAACAAAATTTAAAAAGGGGAAAAATTTAAACAAAAAAATTAAAAGCCAAGGGTTATTAAAAGGCAAATTTAATTTATAAATTTAAACAAAGGAAAATCCCCCCAAAAACAAACAAACAAATCCAAAAAATCCAAAACCCCTACAAATATTTTTTACAAAAACACATTTAAAAAACAGGCAAAATAATAAAAGGAAAAACTGGGCAAAACAAAATGCCATAAGCCAAATAAGCCTTCCATCTCCAAATCAAAAAAAAATTGGACTAATTAAAAAAAAAAATAACACTCCCAAAAATACCCTAAAACAAAAAAACCAATAAAACTTTGCCACCTGGTTGGCACTCCCTTCCCAAAGGAGGTTAAAAAGTTGCAAGAAAAAAGAAACAAAACATTAGAGGAAGAAATTCAACCTCCACTCCAAAATTGAAAATCAAACCAAAAAACAAAAAAAAAAAAAAAAGGAAAAAAAAAAAAAATTATAAAATCAGAAAAATTAAAAAAAAAAAATACTTTCTTTTCCAGCAATTCATGGAAACCTATTAAAAATTAACCCAAAAACATAAAACCCAAATTTGCAAAACCAAAAAAAAAAATGCCTTTCCAAAATCATGGCTAAAACTAACACAAAAAATTAAAAAGCCAAAAAAGAAAACAAACATCTCATCTTAAAAATGTTGGGGAAACAACAAATTAAATACAACCAAAACCCACAAAAAACAAGATGAGAAACATACCCAAATTTGTAAGAAACAATAAAGGGAATTTAATACCAAAACACCCAAAAAAACAAGAAAAAAAAAATTAAATTGCAAACCAAAACTAAAAAAAACCAAATTAAAAAAACCCCCAATCCAAAAATTAAAATTGGAAAACTAAAATTAAAAGGAAAAAAAATTTGAAAAAAAAACAAACAATTAAAAACAAGATTTTCCCAAAAAAAAAAAAAAAAAGCCCCTTTAAATCCAATTAAAAAAAAAATAAATTAGTAATCAAAAAAAAAAACTTTCCACCAAGGGCAAAAAGAAAAAAAAAAGTTTTGCCCCACTTTATAACCACCCCAAAGAAACCCCATGAAAAGGAAACACCTCCAAAAAAAACTTCCCAAACTAACAGAAAATAAGTTTGAAAAATCCCATTTTAAAAAAAAAATAAAACCAATTAAACAACTCCCTAAAAAAAATCCCCAAGGCCAAATAATTTACATTAAATTTTACCAAACATTTAAAAACAAGGCCCCCCAATCTATGGCCCAAAAGAAAAAGAAAAAAAATCCACCAAATTCCCTTACCAACTTCCCATACCAAACCATAGGCTTGGAAAAAAAAAAGAAAAAATGAAACCAATCCCCTAAAAAAGAATCAAAACTTAAATAAAAATTGCAAAAAACTACAAAATCATCTCCAAAAATGCCACATACCAATAATCCATTTCCAAAACCAAAATGGTTCCAAAAACAACTTTCAATATAATTGGCCCATTTAAAACCAAATTCCCAAGTTCTCAAAGGCAAAAGCAGAAAAATCCAACTCCCTTCCCAACTAAAAACCAAAAGGAAAAACTTTTCCAAAAATCACGCATCTAAAACCCATCCACCATATTGAAAACAAAACCACCCAACCAAATTCCCAAAAGCAAAAAACCCCACTATCCACCGTTACTATTTTATTTATTGAAAACCCCACTTTGCCAAAAAAAACCAAAAGGCAAAAAGGAAAGAAAAAAGGCCTTTCACTTTGCAACGGGAACGGAGGCCAAGCCTTTAACCCAAAAATTTTGGAAAAATCCACAACTTTACAAAAATTGCAAAAAAAACCCACCGTCATCCCGCATTCAAATCACTAACAAAATCCAACAGCCCAAACAAAAGCCCCGTAATAAAAAAGGAATCACCCCAAAATCCGCTTTTGGCAAAAACGCCCAAAAACCCACACCACAAATTAAAAGTTAAACCAACTTTAAAAAAATGCCTCTGGAAGGCCGGGCAAATAAAGAGGCCAAAACCCAAACTTCTATTTTTGCCACCCAACAAAGCCCAAAACTTTTTTGCCTAAAAAAAAACAACTTCTATGGAAAAACAAAAAAGGTCCAAAAATTTCAAAAGGAAAAAAAAAAAAAAAGCCAAAAAATTATTTAAATAAAGGTGCCTCTCAAAACCATTTATTGGCCCAAAAAAAGGTTGGATCAGGGAAAAAATTAAGGTTTCCAAAAAAACATTAACAAACGCCAAACTTGCCCTTGACAAACCCAAAACCTTTGGAAAAAAACTTACTGTTTGTAAAAGGGAAAAATTGGAAACTAAACCAAAAGCAAGGCATTAATCCATACCAAGCCACACCAAAAAAAACGTTTCCACCAACCCCCGCCAAAAAAAAACAAAAACCGCCAAAAACCAAAGGCCCACACCTCTTCCAAACCTGGGAAAAAGGTTTTAACCAACCAAAAAAACAAAAATTACAACACCAAATTAAAAATTTCAATCATTACCCAAAAAATTTTTACAAACAAAAACAAGCAAAACAAAATTAAAAGGAAAACAAAAACGAAAAACAAACAAAGCTTCCAAAAATTTCCAAAAATAAAAAAACCTCAATTTATAAAAAATCCAACCATTCCCTTCCAACCCAAAAAAATTCCAAAATAAAACAAACAATTCTCCAAATGAAAAAAAACTAACCCTAGCAAAAAAAATCTCCAAGCCCAATTAAAAGAAACAAATTAAAACAACTCCAAAAACACCACACCCCTTCCAAATTGCCAAAAACAGGAAAAAATAATCTGATTATTGGAGGGGATGCGGGAAAACTGGGACATTGATACATTGTTGGTGGAGTTGTGAACGAATCCAACCATTTTGGAGAGTAGTTTGGAACTATGCTCAAAAAGGTTATCAAACTGTGCATACCCTTTGACCTAGCAGTGTTACTACTTGGGATTATATCCCAAAGAGATTTATAAAGAAGGGAAAAGGGACCGCATTGCACGAATGTTTGGGCAGCCCCCTTTTGTGCTTAAAAACTGGAAACTGAATGGATGTCCATCAGTTGGAGAATGGCTGAAAATTATGTTATATGAAATATTATGGTATATTCTTTGTAAGAAATGACCAACAGGATGATTTTTGGAAAGGCCTGGAGAGCCTTACATGAACGATTAAGGAAATGGCAGGACCAGGAGATCATTATATACTTCAACAACAAATACTATTGATGACCAGTTCTTATGGACCCAGGCCATCCTCAGCAACGGATCAACCAAATCATTTCTAATGGAAAGGTAAAACTAACCAACTATGCCCAGAAAAAAGAACTCGGGAATGACTAAAACCATTAATTGAATTCCCAATCCCTCCATTTTACCCACCTGCATTTTGATTTCCTTCAGAAGCTAATTGTACAATATTTAAGTCTGATTTTTTGGAAAACAAAATAACGTTTTGGTCAATGTATACTTATTGTGTAACCTAATTTTATATTTTAATTATTTAACATTCACTGGTCATCCTGCCATCTAGGGAGGGGGTGGGGTTAAGAAGGGAAAATTGGAACCAAAGAGGTTTGGCAATTTTAATGCTGTAAAGTTACCCATGCATTATATCCCCTGGAAATGGCATTAAAAAAAAAAAAAAAAAAAAACCAAGAGAAAGGGAAAAGGAAAAGAAACAAAGGAAAGGAAGGAAGGAAGGAATGAAGGAGGAAAGGAGAAAGAAAGGGAAAGAAAGAAAAGAAAAAGAGGAATGGAGGAGAAAAGAAAGAAAAAGAGGAAGAAAGTAAAGAAGACAGAGATGAGTAAGGGAATGAAAAATAAAGAAAATAAAAAAAAAGAGGGACCTCCTTTGTATAGAAAGATAAATAACTAGTCACAAACTCTATTGTTATTCAAACTATGTCAGTAAAACCGAAAGCCGCACATAGCAAAATCCTTTCTGTGGCATTTTAGGGGTTGGGAGGCCTTAATTTAGACTTGTTATTTTGGAAATCCTTTAATCCCTCAGTTTTTTTTTTCCTTTCCTTTCTTTTTCCTTTTTTTTTTTTTCCTTTGGGTTTTTTTTCTTTATTTTTCCCTTTCCCTTCCTTCCTTCCTTCCTTCCATTTCCCCTTTCTTTTTTTTTTGGTTTTCTTTGGAGGGCAAATTAGGTTTAAATTATTTTACCTGACCTTAAATTTAATTATTTAAGTGCCCTGGACTTAGAATTTGAAGGGCCCAAGTCTTTCCGTCCAGGGAAGCCCAATCCTAAATAATAATTACTTAAAAGCCTCATTTCCATTTGGTAATGGGGGCCCTTTAAAAGAGGTTAATCTAAAGGGCCAATGTTTTAAGGTTACATTGGAAATTTAAAGGCCCAATTCTAATTCATTATTAATTACCTTGGAAAAATTTAAAGATTTAATCCAAAAAGTAAAGAAGGATTGAAATTTATTTGTAATTAAAATGTACCTTTCAAAAAAGGGTAGGAAACAAACAAAAAAATTTTTAAGATAATTCTTTATTCCCTAAATTTTACCCATTTACTTGGACAAAGAATAGGTTAACTTAAATAAAGGAGGATATTATCTAAAATTTAAATTAAATTTGAAATTTAATTTTACTTTGGACAAACAGAGGAATAAAAACCTTAATTCTCAATTTAAAGTAGTATTCCTTATTGAAGGGAAAATAAAGATTTAGATTCAAATAAAGAGGAAATATTTTAGTAATTAAGAATTTTGCAAAAATTTAAATTATAATATTTAATTTAATTATTTAATTTTATTGAATGATGAATTTTTTAATTCCATTTTACCTAAAATCTATGGATTGTTCTTGCAAAGATACAAGGTAAATTTTAAAACATTATTTTTAATTTTATTTAAATTTCTGAAATCTCTTAGTCATTCTTATTTTAAAAGGCACACAATATTGCTTGATGATGGGTGATCAAGATACAGTAAGAGTTAAGATTTTTCAGAATTGATAAATAATATCACTCATTCAGTTAACAGGTTTTTTGGCCTTACTTGAGGGCTGGTTATTCAATGTTCTTCTCAGTATTGTATTTCAAAGATATATTTCTCTCATACTGATTCATTTAGAAACCCTTTGAAACAAAGAACTTATTGTCAGCTCTTCTGATTCTCTCCTAAACACTCTATTCATAGCTAAAAGCTGTCATCAAAATCTAAGACTTGGTCAGAGATGTGAATTAATTATTAGAATCACTTTTTTTTTTTTTTTTTTGTTATGGAGTGGATAAAGGCAAGAAAATGTCTTTATTAAGTTTGGGTTAAATTTCAAAACTGCCATTATTTTAAGCTGTAGATTGTGCCAAATGTACATTCTCAAATATGCTCACATGTTTATCTTCCCAGCTCATAGGTATGAAAATACATGCTAATCACTGAATGAGAAAAATCTCTTGTGACCTTGGCATTTCAGTTTCTAATGATGCTTTAAAACAGAAATGAGAATCAAAAGATATTACAGTAATAACATAGATTCATTTGATCTTAGGTCTAGAAATGAATAAAAAGTTGAGGGAAAGTTATATGTCTTTTTTCTTCTTCTTCAACAAATCCCTTATATCTGCCTGTCTGGCACTGTCTCTCTCCTGGGAATTCCTAGGATTCTAAATCAGGAAGCATACCTCAGAAAGGTCCCAAACACATTTGTGGTCTTTACTACCTTCAATTATTTAACCCAAATTCCCCTTCATGTGACAAAATCTTCCTTATTTTATAATAGAGCTTTCCTAGTGCAGACTTGAAATGAGTGTCCCTGAACCATACCTTCATACCTCCTCTGCTTCTCTGTCAAATTAGATTTATACACCACTACCTAACAAGTGGTTCGATTAGAAATATTGAGAAGTGTAACCACATTCCTTTCTCGACTAGTCTTTTTTTAATCACTCTCTTAGTAGAAGCTCCTTAGTAGAAAGAGCAAAGTTTCCCATTCTTTTATTATCTCTCTATCCCAATGATTCTGAATCCTTGGTTACCAAAATACAGACCCCATTTTCTATCCCCAACTAGCCTCTCCATAATGCTATACAACATAATCTATCTCCCACACTATCTCCCTCCAACTCCTCAATATTTCAACTTTCTGGAATGCCTATTTCATAATTAACATACTTCCTTTTTATCTTAAAACTCTTACTTTCTGAGCTCTTCCATCTTCTGCACTATTAAGACATAGATACCTTCTGATGATGATGCTTTCCTCACCACACATTCCAAAACTGGCTGAATTTCTCCTTTGTACACTCCTCAATTTCATCTCTTCCTATAACATTCTCCTGTGTTTACTTCAGTTGCACACAAAAATGAGCTTAACTTTGATCTTACTTCTCATTTTGAAGTTTTCTATGTAATTAAAACATGGCTGAATTTCTTACCCTTAAAATTTGTTATACTTGTTTCAAATATCTAATATCAAAAGAAAAAAAAAGATTAAAACCTTAATTAATTCATAATTGGGGGGAGGGGATTTTTTATTAGATTTTTCTGCAGAATGAAATAATAATAATAAAGCATGGTAACCAAAAGGATTAGGAATGCATTAACTGAGTAAAATTGTCCAGAATTAAGGCAATGATGATGACAATTTTCTCCTCTGACTACATTACTTGCCACCTCTTAAACTTAGGAAGTTTATTGGGAGGATAAAAACCTTCTCTGGGATACTAAAAAAAAAAAGTATAGATTTATTCCGTATGAGAAATGGTTGAAAGAACTATGGTTCATGAGACTGCAAAAAATAATGTTCAAGGAAGATATGGTGACTCTTATCAAGTATTTGAAGTATTATCATGTAAAAGAGCAATTAGCTTTTACTCTGTTTGGTCATAGAAATATAAGTAAGAAATATGGTTGAATGTTGCCAAAATGCAAATTTAGATATGATGGAATCAATCACTTGAAAATAAATATATACAACAGCACAATGGATTCTCAGCAGGAAACTGGCTTTCTTTAATTGAAGATAATTGTTCAAAGTACCAAAGGGCATGTGTTTGACATTTTGCAAAGATTATTCTTAATATAGTTAACTACAGGACTTCTGTAGCTCTTACATTGCTCAAATCTTTTGTTTCTATGACTTAATCATACTTATCCAACTGATAAATATGAGTCAGTCTTTGAATGTATCTTTAGTATATTGTTATGTAGAATAAATAAGTACTTTTTACTTCCTATGGCTTTTGTATGTGTTTTCAAGGATAAATTAAATAGGGCGCCAAGCCAAGATGGTAGAGAGCAGACACATATCTATCCGAACTCCTTTGAGCTTTCTTCAAATCAACAGCAGATTAAGCTGCTGAACTGGTTTTGGAGTGACAGAACCCCCAAGTATTTGGAGTACAACTAATTTACAGAAAAAGATACTTTGGAAGAACTTCAGAAAAGGTCTATTTCAATTGGGAAGGGAGAGAGGCTACCAGTCCAGACCATAGTGTAGGGATCCTGGGACAGGGAGCCAGGGTGGGGAGTCAGGGTGTTATGAGGTCCATGCACCAGGGAATCTATAGTGTATCTCTTAGGCTATTCTGTCCTGGTTGCAAGCTGGTGGGTAAGCAAATTTGGTGTGAGACACCCAAAGCAAATACAAAGGGAAATTGTGAGCTACTGAGCCCAAGAAGAACTGTGAACCTGGCCATGCCTACCCAGCACCAGAAGTCAGTCAGCAGAACTGCCACAGGGCAAACTAAAGCAGCCGTGGCCCCCCATAACTTAAGAACACATATCAAAAAAAAAAAAAAAAAAAAAAAGGAGCAAAAAAGCAAAAATAACTGGCCATAGAAAGCCTTTATGGAGAAAGAGAAGAACACACCTCAAACCTTGGAGGATCCTAAAGACAAATTAACTCCAGATGAAGCCCCAAAGGGTGATATGAGTTGTTTCCCATTTCACAAGCCTCTCTTGGAAGGATTCAAAAAAGGATCTTGAGAGTTAGAAGAAAATAGGAAAAGGGAATGAGATCTTTGCAAGAGGGTATGGAAAAGAAAAACCAGATATTATCTGAAGAAAATTCCTCAAAAGAGACTTGATGAAATGGAAAAAGCATATAACTCCTTACAAAATAGATAGGAAAAACAAACCAATTTATTGAAAAACAAAATCTGTAAAATGGAAAAAAAAATTCAATGAATAAAACAATTCACATAAAAGTTCAATTGCCCAAATGTAAAAGGAGATAAAAAGCTAATTATAAAGGGCTGAAACTTTTAAAAGGTGTGTTTGAATCAGAAAACTGAGCACTTTAAGGCTAATTACCTGTTAGACAATGATTCTATTAGCATACATTTGCAAAAATAGTTCTTCTCACTGTTCCCTGTTGGCTCAATGTTTGGTGTATACAGATAAGGACTGGTGTATACTGGAAGGATTAGAGCGTGGTGAGAGAGGAGCCAGACTCACTTTTCTGGCAGGAGGAGGAGGAAAAAAAGATTGGTGGCAAACCTCTGGCAGTTTGTCTGTCTCCTTCAATTATCTCCCTAAAGACCAAGGACTTCTCCTTATCCTGACTCCAGCTATTCTTGAAGCCTCCAGGGAGCTAGCCTGGACTTTACAGCTAATTAAAGAAAATAATTCACTAAAAATTAGATCTGAACAAATGGAAATGGATAACTCAATGAGATTTTAAGAATCAATAAAGCAAAACAAAAAGAAAAGAAAAGAAAAGAAAGAAAAGAAAAGAAAAGAAAAGAAAAGAAAATGAAAAAAATAAAGAAAATGTGAAATACCTCATTGGAAAAAAAACTGACCTGGAATATAGATCTAGGAGAGACAATCTAAGAATTATTAGACTTCCTAAAAATCATGATAAAAAAAAGAACCTAGACATCATCTTTCAAGGAATAATCAAAGCAAATTGCTTGGATGACCTAAATTTACCAGAGGGTAAAAAGAGCCACTGAAAGAATACACTGATCATCTCCTGAAAGAGACCCCAAATGAAAACTCCAAGAAACATCAGAGTTAATTTCAGAATCATCAAATGCAAATATTGCAAGCAGCCAGAAGAAAACCATTCAAATATTGAGGAACCACAATCAGGATTACCCAGGACCTAGCAGCTTCAACTTTAAAGGATTGAAGGGCAGGGAATACAATATTCTGAAAGGCAAAGGAACTGGGATTGCAGCAAAGAATCAACTATCCAGAAAAATTGAGCATTACCTTTCAAGGAAAAGAGAGACATTCAATGAAACAGGTGGATTTAATCTATTTCTGATGAAAAGACCAGAGTTGAACAGAAAATTTGACCTTCAAATACAGAACTCAACAGAAGCATAAAAAAAAAAATAAAAATGAGATAATAATTAACTTCTTTTCTTTTAAAAGTTAAAAAGTATACCCTATATGAGAAGATAATTTGTTTAATTCTTAATATCTGTATCTCTGTTATGGGTATACTTAAAGTATACAATTATAATTTGATTTTATTGCGTTTATTTAAAAAAGAAACTAGAGGGGGAAAGGTGATTCTACTGGAAGAAGAGGAAAATGGAGGTAAAATGGGTAAATTATATCTCATGAGGAGGCAAAAAAGACATTGCAATTGAAGAAAAGAAGGGAGAGGGAAGAGCATTGTGTAAATCTTACTCTCATCAGAGTTGGTTAACAAAAAGAATATCAGACACATTTAGCTTCACAGAGAAGCATGTTTAACTCTGTAAATAAGTAGGAGAAGGGGGCAGGCTAATAGAAGGCAGAATAGAAGTAGAAGAGGAAAAGTATAGGAAAGGGAAAGAAGCTGAAAAATAGGTGGGCTGTTTGAGGGAGGGGGTGATCAGTGACAAAATCCTGGGGAGGAGGAAAAGGGAGAAAGGGAAGAGAAAAATATAACTGAAGGTAAACAAGATGACAGGAAATTCAGTGTTAGTAATTTTATCTGTGAATGTAAATGAAATGAACTCTCCCATAAAATGGAAGTGGAAAGCAGACTGGATTAAAAACCAGAATCCTAAAATTTGTTGTTTACAAGAAACTCACTTAAAGCAGAGTGATACATTTACAATAAAAGTAAAAGATTGGAACAGAATCTGTTATATTTCAGCTGAAATTAAAAAAAAAAAAAATCAAGGGTAGCAATCCTGATCTCAGATCAAGCAAAAGAAAAAGTAGTTTTAATTAAGAGATAAGAAAGGAAATTACATCTTACTTAAAGCTACAATAGATAATGAAATAATAAAAATACTAAACATATATGCACCAAGAGGTATAGCATAAAAATTCCTACAGGAGAAGTGAAGAATTAGACAGGAAAACAATACTACTGGGAGATCTCAATCTTGCTCTCTCAGAACTAGACAAATCAAATCACAAAATAAATAAGAAAGAAATTAAGGAGGTAAATAGAATACTAGAAAAGTTAAAGATGATAAAACTTTGGAGAAAATTGAATAGAGACAGAAAGGAATATAATTTTTTCTTGGCAGTACATGTTTTCTATACAAAATTGGCAATATGTTGGGGCATAAAACCTCAAAATCAAATGCAGAAAGGCAGAAATAGTGAATGTGTTTTTTTTCAGATCATGATGCAATAAAAATTACATGCAATAAAGGCCAGAAGAAAATAGACCAAAAATTAGTTGGACACTAAACTATCTAATCTTAAAGAATGAGTGGATTAAACAATAAATCATAGTTACAATCAATAATTTCATCCAGTAGAATGACAACAATGAGACAGCATACCAAAATTTGTGTGATGCAGTCAAAGCATCTAACAAAATTACATGATGATCAATTCTGATGGACATGGCTCTTTTCAACAATGAAATTGTTCAGGCCAGTTCCAATGAACTTGTGATGAAGAGACTCATCTATACCTAGAGAAAGGACTTTGGAAATTGAGTGTGGCTCAGAACATAGTATTTTTACTCCTTTCGTTGTTGTTTGCTTGCATTTTATTTTCTTTCTCATATTTTTCCTTTTTGATTTGATTTTTCTTATACAGCAAGATAATTATATAAATATGTATGCATATATTGGATTTAACATGTATTTTACTATGTTTTACATATATTGGTTTACTTGCCATTTAGTGGAGGGAGGTAAGGGAAAGGGCGGGGGAATTGGAACACAATGTTTTGCAAGGAGTAATGCTGAAAAATTATCCATGCATGTATTTTTTAAATAAAAATCTTTAATCAAAAAAAAAAAAAGTTCACAGGAAAAAAATACTGATGTTCTTAGCAGAGAAGTGTCTTTCCACTACTTGGAATGATCCCCTTAAATAGATTGGATCATCTATTTGTGAAATTTGCTATGTACTTGTGAGAACAAAATATATGTCAGCTTTCTTTACCTTTGTTTTCTCAAAATTAAGTGTGGTGTGCAAATACTGACAGTCAATTAAATTCAATATAATGAGATATACTTTTGCACTCTGATTACTACAGTAAGAGTGATTAAGGACATATTTGATTAAGACAATTCTACAGTACCACTACACACTTATAAAATTGGCTAAGATGAAAGGAAAAGATAATGATAAATGTTGGAGGGCATGTGGGAAAACTGAGGCATTAATACATTGTTAGTGGAGTTGTGAACTTATCCAACCATTCTGAAGAAGAATTCAGAACTATACCCAAAGGGCTATCAAACTGTGTAAACCCTATGAACCAGCAGTGTCTCTACTGGGTCTGTATCCCAAAGAGATCACAAAAAAGGGAAAAAGTCCAACATGTGTAAAAATATTTGTGGTATCCCTTTTTGTAGTGAGAAGGAACTGGAAACTGAGTCAGTGCCCATTAGTTGGGAAATGGCTGAATGGGATATTATTGTTTTATAAGGAATGATCAGCAGGATGATTTCAGAAAGGCCTGAGACATAAGAACTGATGTTAAATGAAGTAAGTAGAAGTAAGAGAACACTGTGCACAGCAAAAACAATATGATCAACTGTGATGGATATGTCTCTTTTCAACAATGACATAACATAATATTTATTAAAGATAGGATTTGAACTCATTTTCCTGATTCATTAGTTAGATTTTTTTAATCCATTCTCCCTTTCTTATTTTTTAATGGTAAATGAGAAGACATACATTTCAAACCAACATGTTTTATAATAAAATTCACAATTCAAAGTGTAAAATAAAGTGTATTTAATTATTTTAATCAGTACCTTAATTAAACTGAGAATGAGAACTAATATTGCAAAATTACATAATTATCATTATTACTAGTAGTGTTGTAATACCATTTCAATATGGCAATATATTAATGATGTGTCCATTTAAACTGTATATATCTATGCTCTTTTTCCTATTCATGGAAGGCAACACTTTTTTTTGTTTTGTTTTGTTTTGTTTCTCACTTAAACTGTAATTTTGACCACAATTCAAACTTAGATATGACTAAATAGGATGATTAGCTTTGCCCTGAATTCCAATGCTTTCCAAGTAGGAAAGAAAAGTGAAGACATCAGAGTCTAGTTGTTATATGGAAAGGGTACTAATAAAAAGAATCAGGTGATCTGAATTCTGCTCCTAAAATTCTAATTGTAGTTTTGCAATTTATTTAATCTTTTAATATCTAATGTTCCTTCTCCATAAGATCAGTATTCAGTACAGTAGCTATGCTAATGTTTTCCCAGGAAACAGAGGTGATCTTGCTCTCCTGAAGGACTATGATAGATAAACACAACCTCTGACAGATCCTATAAAACTCAAAATATGTTGATTTGCACAAGTAACAGACTACATTTTTATTTTCTAAGAACTAACCTAGTTAATCTTAAAGGAACTCTTCATGAAGTATTTTATAAAACAATGAGTTTTTCACATATTACAACTCTGAAGAAGTTTATTAAGGTATAAAGATTGTAATATGCTTTCATTGATAAGATTGTGAATTTCATAAATTTTTAGTGTAAAAGGCAGATAGCAATACCTACTTTACCTACCTTTCAAGTTTTGCTAATAATGATAAAATTAAGTCATATCTATGAGTCTTTAGAAATTTGTACACATTTGATGAAAAAGTAGCAAGTTTACATGTCTTTTTGGCCTTCCAGGACTGTAGGGTCAATATCATGCTTAGATACATGTCTCCTAACAGAAATAACTGACTTGAAGTTAATAGCCCATGGTTCTTACTCCTGTTTTGTCATTTCCTAGTGATGTGAACTTTGGCAAATTGCTCTTATGTGTCTTGACCTCAGTTTTTATAAAACTAAAATGTGAACAATATCTGTCATTTTACCACATATCACATTTTTACCACAATTATTGTAATGCTCAAATGAAAGCAAATATATAGGTTATTTGATAAGTTACAAATCAATCTATAAAAGTAAAATCTTTGTCATTATTATTATTATTATTATTATTATTGGCACACATAATGTAATACCTAATAATAAATAAGAGTTTATAATTTTGTCTTTATAAATTTTATGGTCTGATGAATATAAATGGACAGTTGGCATTTTTGTTATTCATTTCTTTCCTACACTTGAAACTCTTCATGGCCCAATTTGAAGTTTTCTTGGCAAAGATGATAGAATGATTAACCATTTTCTTTCCCAGGTTATTTTATAGATGAAGAAACTCAGGCAAATGGGCTTAAATTACTTGCCCTGGTCACACAACTAGTAAGTGTTTGACACTGGATTTGAACTAAGGTCTTCCTGACTCTAGGCCCAGTGTTCTATCCACTGGACCACTATATCAATTACCAGGACACTCTCTCATCCACCATGTTATTGCATAATTATTTCACACACCTTCTACTTTTTACAATCATTTTCATATTTAATCTTCTTAGATAACATAAAAGGTATGTTAAGATTATTTGTGATTATAGGGAAAAATTTAAATGTGACACAAAACCCTAGAAAATATTAGAAACCTAGGCTTTTAATTAGTTGATATATTAGCTTTCATAATCTTGGAACAATAAAAATTTGAGTATTGAATTTTCACTAATGATCTCTGAAAATAAAGAATACTTAAATAAATGCAACTAGGACAAGCAGAGAAGTTGTCAAATAGGAAGGGATTCTCACATCAATTATTACTGATGAGGGTATGCCATTAAAAATTTAAATGGAACTAATATAAATATGTATGATTAAAAAGAGTTGTGTAATAGTTAAATGGACAAAGATCATAAACGAAAAATAGAAAAATTGAAGGCAATAATATTAAATAAACTATAATAATAGAAATGCATATTAAACCAGCTCTGAGATTTTATTTCACATACAGCAAATTGAAGAAGATAAGAAAGAGTGATAAAAAGGTGACAATATTAAAATACAGAACTGATCTAACCATAAAGGAAATCAACTTGAAATTATGCTGAAAAATGAAGTTGCTAAAATATCCACATCCTTTGATTCAGTGATGCCACTGAACATATGTACCACAAGTAAAGGTGGTGGTGGGGGGGGGGGGTTACCAATTTTTTTTATGTTTCTATGTATATAAATCATTTATAGCAGCATTTTAAAAATAGCTAGAATTGAAAACAAAATAGAGGAATATTAAATGCCTACTTAATAAGCATATCTTTCATACAAAAATGGAATGCAATATTTCTTCATTGTGAAATATAACATGTATAAAAAATCCAAAGCCACATGGGAAAACTCATGTAAACTGTGGACTCAGTAGAACCTGTAAAACAATATGGACAATAACTACAGCAATGTAAATGGGAAGTAAAACAATTACACAAATTGAAATGAAATGCTGTGGAATGATAATGGGCAAGGTCCTCCCCACAGAAGAGTTATTACAATATGACTCCCTTATTTGGGGAGGGGAGAGATTATGGACCAGATTCAACTAACAGGCATTAGTTTTGCTAAACTAATTTCCCTTCCCTCTCTTTTGAAAACTTTTTATTTTATTGATGGATTGGAAAACTAAAGTGATATAAAAATAAAAACATAAATAAGAATTAAAGTATAAAACAAAAAAATAGATTTTAAGATCAGTGGCAGAGATTATAAGTTACAAATTTTATGGTATTCATATGCCAATGTCAATACAGAAATTCTCTGCTTCACATGAAGTTTGCATAAAGTGTGAATTAATATACTAAGGATTATCATATTATAAACATTATAAAACCTAATATGGTATATTGGATAGAAACACAATTTAAGAATTATAAAAAAAAAAAAACCTAATGTGGTATATTGGATAGAGACACAATTTAAGAATTAAAAGAATCTAGATTCCATATATGCTTCTGACATATGCTCAATACACTACAAAGAAATTAAGTAACCATCACATGACTCTGGTGAAGTTACTTAATCTCTTAGTTTCACAGGAAACTCTATGACTTTCAGTTGAAAAAAGAATACCAATCTACAAGGATAATGAGGGAGTTTTCTTTTTCTACAAAAATATTCCTTATTCCAAATCTAATCATCAGTCCAGTAAAAATAAAACTACAGTATACTATAGTATTGTATATTTCAATATCTGTTTTTTTTTGTGAAATGCTCCTTGAATTTTATTGCAATTGATTGTTTCTGTTATAATCTGATTGTCAGGAGAGTAGGAGACAAAAAAAAAGTTGTCTTCTCTAATTTTCACTATTACAGAAGGAGGTAATAAAATGATCAGTTGATATAGATGAGTACTAGGTATATTTGTTGTTCATTTGTTTCCTACATGTGAAACTCTTCATGGCCCTATTTGAAGTTTTCTTGGCAAAGATACTAGAATGATTAGCCATTTTCTTTCCCAGGTCATTTTATAGATGAAAAAACCGAGGCAAATGGGATTAAATTACTTGCCCTGGGTCACACAGCTAAGAAGTATTTGACACTAGATTTGAACTAAGGTCTTCCTGATTCCAGGCCCAGTGTTCTATCCACTGGACCACCATATCAATTACCTGGACACTCTCTCATCTGCCATGTTATTACATAATTATTTCAAACACCTTCTACTTTTTACAATCCTTTTTATATTTAAATTGCCTTTGATATTAGTATACAAGAGTTTAAAAAGGAAATTGATGTATAAAGTTTAATGATAGGCAGGATTGATTTATCTAATTTGAAAAGAAACTTAGAGGGAAAAGAGTACTTAATCTACATGAGATGAAGGGTCAGTATGGATGAAGAGAAAGAAGATAGCAAAAAAGCTTATAGCTTGGTTAATTGACCAAAGAAGTAATGAAGAAATGGTTTCTATATCAGTTTATGAGAGGGAAAAATTGCAATGGGTTAAGGTAATTGGAAGAACCATTATTGTGGAGAAGGGGCTAGAACTAAAATCTAAAAATGTGTTTGTTTTGGGTGAGGAGAAGGGAATTATTGCCTATACCAGTAAAAAGAATGCTTTGAAAACATGAAAGGTGGAATCAATCAAGTGAGCTGTGGGACAGTGAACAGACTAGCCTGAATAGCACTTACCCATTACTCTTTCACTTGCCTTGTGTACAAACTGTCTAAGTGCCCCAAATTCCCACCTATAATTACATCTGTGACTCTGTATGTCCCTTTCCCCTTCTCTTATCCACAATACCTGCCTCTTTCTCCTACCCCATCTTCATACTCCATGTTGTCTCCTTTGCCCCTTACTAGGCCAGCTGCCTTTCTATTCTCTGTGCATTATTAAAATATATTTGTAACTTTACTTCCCTCACCCATATGTGCAAAATGTTTGTGGCAGCTCTCTTTGTAGTGGCTAGAAACTGGAAACTAAATGGATGCTCACCAATTGGAGAATGGCTGATTAAGTTATGGTATATAAATGTTATGGAATACTATTGTTCTGTAAGAAATGACCAACAAGATGATTTCAGAGAGACCTGAAAAGGCTTACATGAACTGATGCTGAGTGAAATGAGCAGGACCAGGAGATCTTTATACATGGCAACAACAGGATTATATGATGATCAATTCTGATGGACATGACTCTCTTCAACAATAAATTGATTCAGACCAGTTCCCATTGTTCAGTAATGAAGAGAACCACCTACACCCAAGGAGAAGACTGTGGAAACTAAGTGTGGACCACAACATAGCATTTTCACTCTTTCTTGTTATTTGCTTGCATTTTTGTTTTCCTTTTCAGGTTTTTTCTTTCTTTCTTTCTTTCTTTCTTTCTAGATCCAATTTTTCTAGTGCAGCAAGATAACTGTATGGATATGTATACATATATTAGATTTAACATATATTTTAACATGTATGGAATACCTGCCATCTAGAGGAGGGAGTGGAGGGAAGGAGAAAATTTGGAACAGAAGATTTTGCAAGGGTAGTTTTGAAAAATGATCCATGCATATGTAAATAAAAAGCTATTTAAAAAAAAAAAAAAAAAAAACTTTCCTCTCCTCTTACTGCAACTGTTTTCTTTTCTGGTGAGTTTTCCAATTTTCAGTTTCAATTTAATCAGTAGTTACCTTCCCTTAACCTATAAATTTGGGTGGGCACCAGAGATGGGCTATTTATAGAAACTCCTATCATGGTTAAGCATATACTGTGAATCTATTGGTAGAAATAAGAGTGGACTGAGAAACTTATATGTCCTCTTCAGGAGAGAATGCATCTCTCCACTGCCCAACTATTAGATCATAATAAATTAATTAGCAATTCACAAGATAAACATCCAAAAAAGAATGCGTAATAGAGGTTAGGTGGGGACTTGACATATATTTTCAAATCATCTACCTAAAGCAGATATGTAAATAATTTTAGATGAAACATTTTTCCTGAGTGCAGCTTTTAAAGACAGAATAAGTTAAATATAAAACTTTTGAAAGGATTTTACTCATATTTGGTGGTTTGATACTTGATGGCTCTCTAAGAAGTCAGGGCATGTAATGCTGGAGAAACTGAGAAAGATAGAGACTAGAAAACAATTTAATAATTTATTTAATGGAGAGATTTACTGGGACCAAATGGATCCATGGTTTGGTCTCAGGGCTGAATGAGACTATCATCTCAAAGAATCCAGCCCTGAATGTCAGATACAAGATTCTTTTATGGGGTAACAAGAACAATGACATAATGGGGAGGTACCTGGATGGGGATGACCTAATAGGCGAGGCACCTAGGATGGCATAATGGGAGTTACTGGAGAAGCTCCTGATATTCTAATGACATCTAAAATGGATAAAGACCTTTATCCCTATCAAACATTAAGAGGGAATGGTTATAACCTGAGTCAGAGTAATTGAATAGGACAATTAGGGAAACTGGGTCAAGACATTAAAAGAGAACTGTGGCACAACAGGCACACTTTTAGCTATGCTTTTGTTTAGATGTGTCATTCTTTGTAATCTCATGAACTGTAATAATCTATTGGGTTTTCTAAGCAAAGGCATTATTGTAATTTGCCATTTTCTTCTCCAGTTGATGCTTTGGTCAGGCAATCAGAACTTAAGAGCTTTCCCAAGATCACACAGTCAAGCTGTGTATAAAGCTGGATTTAAACTTTGGTCTTCTGTCACCAGGCCCAGTACTCTATCCTGAACCATCAGATACTTCACATCTTAAATTAAAGTTGTGTTATTACCATTTTCCCATACTATTAAGTGTAGATAATTAATAAAACAATAAATTAAAGTGTGATTTGTAGAATTTGCTAAATTTCAGAGTATAAAATTTATACACACAACAGAAAAATTTAACAATCTGCATAAACTGACTCTAGCACACCCTACATAGTAAAATTCCAAAATCCATAAGTCTAACCTCAAAGAAAACCCATTGTAGCAAAATATCTTGAAAAGTTAAAGGAGACATGTATCGCCCAAGGCAGTTTCATACAACTTGCCCTTATAAAGGTTATGCAGATGCCATGTCTAAGTTAATAGTCATCTTCAATTCTATTTGAAAAGTAATATTGCTATTTTCTTTAAGGAGGGTAAGGATGTCTTAAGAGGTGGCTTGGAACACCATCTGGCTTTTAGAAATGTGTGTTAATTTTTTCATAAATCTCAAAGCCAGAAGAAAAAGAAAATTAATAAGGTCTGGCAGCCCTTCTTAGAGCATTGTAATGATCAGAGGAAACTATCCTTGCTTGGGGAAGATCACAGATATTGTTAGAGGCTAATGTCTGTACTAATCTGTGTTTGGGTAGTAGAGAGTCCTTCTGGACCCAGTCTATCTGAGATCAAGCTAGGAATTTTTGCTCTATGTGTGTGGCTGATCCTCTCTTTGTGGAATTGCTATTAATTGAATTTTAATTCATCTTTTACTTTTTTTCATTGTTCTAAAGTTTTCAAATAAACTGATACATTTCTGGGTGTATAGGTTTATACTGAGATTCAAAATGCAATTTAGTTTCTCGTAACACACTATTTCCTTTTTTTTTTTTTTTTTTTTTTTTTTTTTTTTTTTGCTGAGGCAATTGGGGTTAAGTGACATTCTTAGGGTCACACAGCTAGAACTTGTTAAGTGTCTGAGGCCAGATTTGAACTTGGGTCCTCCTGACTTCAGGGCTGATGCCACCTAGCTGCCCCCTAGTAATGATGAAGTCCAGTCAGAATCTGAGCTTGGAAAAGGAAGAAAAGGAAGAAAGACGGACAGAGAGGAGTACAAGTGACAAGAATTCAAGAACCTGAGTTTTCAATGGCAAAGAATAGGAGGGTATCACTAAGAAAGAGACTGTCTTAGTGGACAAAAGCCCCTAGTACAATAGGGAGATTTTGTAAAGAGGTTTATTGTTGGTACTTAGTTTTATGGGTAGATCCTAGAGCTTGGGATAATTGAAATTGGGCCGGAATCTTCTATTTGAATGGAGAATTTTAGAATTCAATGGTGTATGTGGACTAATCTTTACCTCTAAAGATAACTTAATCAGTAGTGAGTGTTATCAATGTGGGTGGTGCCATCTCTCAGGATAACAATGAAGTTGTTTATCCTATTTCCCTCAGGAGGGGTCTCTCCTTGAAAGAAAGTTTCCTGTCCCTCTTCAGTTTCAGGCCCCCCTTGTCAATAACACACTATTTGCAAGGAAAATTGTGAAGCACACAGTCATAGGGTCAAGAAATATAAGATAAAAGAGATAAGATGGTAGATGCTAATACATAATTCCAAAGATGACTTTTTTAAAAAGTAATTCTCCAAATTTATCTAACAGTTTATATTCACATAAGGTTTTGTGGACACAAAGTTATTTAAATTCTTGCACATGATCCTCCCATCAACCCAGCAAAACAGGATTACAAATATAAAGTAGATAGAGAGTTAGACCTGGATCCAGGAAGAATTCTTTCATACTACATTTGTTTAATAACTGTGCAACCAGTTTCATCAAATTTTCCATCTCATAACTGGATATTTTTTTCTTATTATTGTGTGTGTGTGTACGTTATGTGTGTGCATATGTTGTGGTGGGGTGGAAGGGAGGAAAGCAATAGCTATTAAGTGACTGATTTCATGCTTGAACTCAGGTTCTCCTAACTCCAAAGTCAGTGCTCTAACCACTGAACCATTTAGCTCCTCCCGAATAACTTCTTAACTGATACATGCCATCCAAGAACAAAACAAAACAACAAAACTTCTGCTTTGAAGTCTTTTTTTTTTCCCTCTACTGGTTAATCATCATGGATACCCCTTCCTCTTCCCTCCCTCTAGTCCTATTTTAGATCTTGTATTTTTCCATTAGAATATAACATCCTTGAGTGAAGGGAATGTTTTGCTTGTTTGTTGCTCAGATTTATATCCCTAGAACTTAAATAAGAACTGCATTCTCAGTACAAAACTCCATTTTCTATTTTCTATTTGCAGTCTATATGACTTAGGATAAGTTAACTTCACACCACTGTGCCTCAGTTTTCTTGTTTATAAAAGACAAGGTAAGAATTAGTGGTATTGTAAATTCCTCTAAGTGTTGGATTATATGCTTCATAGGATTACAGATAATTGTGTGAAAATTCCCCTTTTAAACTCAGTCTTTAAATGATATTTATTGGGGGAGAGGGTGGATTTTGCTTTGATGCAACCAATAACAATTTGTTCCCTATGATCATGGCCCCAAAGGTCATTAAGGAGATTTTAATATTAAATTATTTAAACTATTTATGAATAGGTAAATGATTGTTAAACAAAAATAAGAAACTAGCAAAAGTCAAGAGAGTAAATTTGAAAGAGAACTGGAATTATAGGCAAAAGACCTAGGTTTAATTTTTGCAGTGGTCACTCATGATTTATATAGCCTTTGGTAAGACATTTTGGTCTCTCTTGACCTCACTTCTCTTATCCATAAGATAAGGATGTTTACTTAGAAAGTTTGTAAAATCTCCCAAATGTCAAATTGTATGATCCCATTATTATAATGATAGTCCAGAGGTAGGAAAATGTTCCCATACCTTTCTTTTTTAGTTTTTAACAGAATCAATCTCTAGACAAATATATATACAGGGGTACATGAGATTTATTTTTAAAAGTTAGGTATTTTAATGTACTCTGATGTTTTCATATATTTTCTTTCTAGTTGTAATAGTTATAAGGAAACAGCTCCCTAATTTTTTTTTTTTTTTTTTTTTTTTTTTTAGAAAATAGAAAGGAAGGGAGAAAAAATAATGCATGTTATACTGAGTTTTTTTTTTTTTTTTTAAAAAGAAGCTAATTCCTTTTTTTCTGGTTTCAGTGGGGATTCAGTAATATTTTGGGTCTCAGTTTATTGACAGTCCTTTTGCAGCCTTTTGACTTACTACTTATTCCAACCTATGTTGCTACTCAGCTATTGACAGGCATGAAATTAAGTCAGTGCCAGCCATGCTGTGCTGGCATTCCATTAAGTCAGTGATTGATGGGAAAAATTGTGCTACTTACTTTTAATGATTCAAATTGCCCTTCCTAAATTATCTTTCTTGACTGAGCAGCAGCAAACACTCCAATAACTTCTTCAGTGATCGGGAGGGATTGTTTCCTTTTCTTTATTGATATGATGAACAAAATTTTAGCTATGTCATTGAAAGTTTATATGCTATTGAGTTCACACTTTAGGTGATTAACTTGTATTTTTAGTACAAATGAATCTTGGATATTCAATTTAATCAAGAATGTGAATTCAGGAAGGCCTGTCATTCTAATTCCATCTTTGACCCTTATATGCCATAACCTTGAGTCAGTTATTCAAACTTTCAACCTCACCTTCTTCATTTGTTAAAAGTGCCTAATAAAAATGTTAATATTTATCCACAGATTGTCACTAAGATCAAACTAAATAATTTGAAAGTAAGAAGTATCATTGTTGACTATCCAATTAAACCCATATGCAAAAGGAATTTCTACTATAATATATACAGCAAGTGAGTGACTTTTCTTCAAGACTTTTAAAGAGGGAAAACTCACCATCTCCTGAAGCTGTCCATTCCAATTATGAATTTCTCTGATTGTTAGAATGATTGATTTTTCCTGCTATAAAACATAAACTATTTTCATTACTATATCTATTGCCCTCTGGGATCAAGTCAAACAGCTTTAGTTCCTCTTACATATGACAGCCCTTCAAATACCTGAAATGTGTAATGCCCCACTGAGGCTTGTCTTCTCCAGACTAAGCATGTCCAATTCCTTCAACTGATATAGATCATAAACTCAGAGCACTTTAATCTGCTAGTTGCTATTGTTTGTTTGTTTTACTTCTCACATACATATTAGTCATCCCTTTTGCCTGGTACTGAACAGTTCCTGACAAGGTCTTCAAAAGGCACATTACAGTAATATGGACACTTCCTTATCCTTAGAAACTATTTTTCTGTGAATGCAAGCTTATGCTAGATTTGTCTGGCTGCATATCTAACTACAAACAAAATTAAGTCTTCTTTTATCCTAATCCAAAAATACACATTCATTTATATGAATATAAAGCCAGTGTGCCAATCAGTCAGTAAACATTTATTAAGTGCCTACTATGTTCCACATACTAAGCTAAATTTAAAATCTAGTGAAAGAAGATGATACACAAAAGGAAGCTGAAAAGTAGGGAGAGGAATGGAAAGAAAAAGAAGCTCACATATATACATTTTATAAAAGTCCAAAGAACTGAAGCTAGAAATAAAGAAGTGGTTGGCCTGTATGCCCTCCTTAAAAATGGAGATTCTGAGAGGAGCTCTTGATTCGATTTTTTAAAGAGCTTCCAGGATCAGAGGGTATTTACAAGTATTGTAATGCCAAAGAAACTGAGTAAGACAGAGGTTAGAGACCAATTCAATAGTTTACTAAATGGAGAGAGATACTGGGACCAGATGGATCTTGGTCCCTGGGACCAGATGGATCTTGGTCCCAGGGCTGGACGAGGCTATCATCTCAAAGAATCCAGCCCTGAGTACTGGGACAGCAAGCTTTTTTTTATAGTATAATAAGAAAGTGACATAATGGGGGAGGTACCTAGGTGGGGATAACCTAAAGGTGGGGGAGGCCCCTAGGATGACACAATGGAGGGAGGTTACTGATATTCTAATGACATCTAAAATGGATAAACCTTTATCTGCCAAACATTAAGAAGGAATGTCTATAACCTAAAGATATAAAATCTTCATCTCATCAACCATTTAAGAGGGAATGATTATAGCCTGGGGTTTTAGGGCAGAGCAACTGAGATAGACCTTTATCTCATCAAACATTAAGAGGGAAAGATTATAACCTGAGGCAGAATAACTAAATAGGACAATTGGAGAAACTGGGTCTCAACATTAAAAAGGGAACTTTGGCACAACAGTATCAGGGTTGATGTGATCTTCTAGCATAAAGGAGTTCTTGGGACATGATGAAGATAACAGACCTATCTCAAATATATATACATATACATATACATATATATACATATATATATATATATATATATATATATATATATATATATGATGTATGTAAAGTAATTTCAAATCTTAAAACATTTCAGAATCATATAAAAATGTACTAGGAGCCCAGAGAAGTGTCTTGACCTAAATTATGCAGTGAGTAAATGATAAAGGTGAAATTTGTCCTCAATTCTTGCCCAGGGTTTTATGTACTTGGCTGTATCTTCATTCTTTTCTCTCACCTCCCTTCTCATCCCATTGCAGACAATTTTCTTTTTTAGCCAGAATTAGTTGGGGAGGAACTGAAAATTAATTTAAATGTAATTCCCTTCTCTTTCCTTGTTTTTGCTACTGTAAACTTATTCTCATCTTCATTGTGCCTTCCAGTTGTTGCATTATCTCATTCATTTTTACATTATAATCAACTCTCAGTTTTTTGCCCTAGTGTTCCTTTATCATTCATGATTTGACAGACAATGAACCTAAATCACTCTTCTCTTCTCTTAGTTTCTTCTATTTAATAGCTGTGGAGAAAGTCCCAAAACATCAAATGTGTACACTATGAATATATGTTTTGTAATTTTCACTTGGTTTCATTGCCTCATGAATTTTTTTTTCTGATTGCCTGAATAATATTTTACATAGCAATTCTTCTAAACTTTTTTGTTTCTTCAATCCTCTCATACAACTTTTCCCTGCTGCCTTCCTTTTTAATAGAAGAAATGGCTGATAATCCAGTAAAAAAGAGATTGTCAGGTAACAGGAGAACTAAGAGACAATAGCCCCACATGCTTAGAGAAGAGATAATATCTGGCTGGACAATGTGAGAAACAAAGTAAAATGATTCAAGGGGAAGTGTTTCAAAATTTCTCAGCATCCTTTTCATTTTCTCTCCATTTACTTCTGATTAAGTCCTATGCCTCTATATCTTTAATATCCTGTGTGCTTTTGTCTCCTCTAAAAACCTTCTCATTCATTCTCTGCTTTCCCCTCTTTTCCCACCACCCTTTTACCTAACCCTATCAAATGATTCATTCTTTACAGTCTTCTAAGATTCTCAGGTCAACTTCAAGCTTTAATAACAAAAACAAACAAAGGAAAGGAAAACAAAAAACTTCATTTGACCTGAGTGCAAACTCATTTTGTTTGATTTCCTCATTAAGATAAGAAAATGACTCTCTCTAAATTTATCAAGTATCACTTAATCACCATATCCAAAGACATTTCAGTGTTTGTTTTTTCTTCCTTGATTCTTTGTGGCAATTAGGGATTGGCAGTGGGTTAGTTGGAGAGTTTGGAAGGCCAGAGTTAAAATCCAACCTTGGACTAGTACTAACTAGCTGGGTGACCCACAGAATGTCACAACCTCTGCCAACCTCAGTTTTCTGCATTATAAACTAGGGTTCATAATATCTACCTCACAATTTTGTTATGAGAATTAAATGAGAACATATTTATAAATCATTTAGTGTAATTCCAGCAACATATTACATGACATAAATGCTTTTTTCCATACCTCCACTTGCCTTTGTTCTACTGGACACTCTCTCTTCCCTGAGTAAATGGAGCTATTGCTTCTTCTATTATCTGTCAATTTGTTTTACTGACTGTCCTGTCAGTTCATTTATTGGGGATTATCAGCCATTTTTAACTCTTCTAATTGAAAATAATCCTGACGGTTCTCTCCTTCATCCTCTTCTTTTCTTTCTTTATACTGTTATGCCACAGTTCTCTTATAATGTCTTGACCCAGTTTCTCCAATTGTCCTATTTAGTTACTCTGACTCAGGTTATAACCTTTCCCTCTTAATGTTTGATGAGATAAAGGTTTTATATCTTTAGGCTATAATCACTCCTTCTTAATGTTTGACAGGATAAAGGTCTATCCATTTTAGACATCATTAAAATATCAGTAACCTCTCCAGTACCTCCCTCCATTGTTTCATCCTAGGTGCCTCCCCCCATTAGGTCATCCCCATCCAGGTACCTTCCCCATTATATTATTGTTCTTGTTATCCTATAAAAATCTTGCTGTCATGATACTCAGGGCTGGATTCTTTGAGGCAATAGTTTCGTTCAACCCTGGGACCAACCATGGATCCATTTGGATCCAGTAAACTATTAAATTGGTCTCTAATCTCTGTCTTGCTCAGTTTCTCCAGCATTACAATACCTTCTGTTTTGGTAATCTCTTCTTATAGAATCAATTATTATTCCTATGTTAATAAACCAACTATATTTATATCAATATACATATGGCCCTCTCCTACAATCTCTCCTCCTGAACATATCCACATGAGTGTTCCATAGATATCTAGTATACTTAAATATAACTGAAATGAAATTCATGATTTCCCCCACACCCAAATTTTCCTTTATCAGCTAAAATTAGCTGTATTTGCCACATCTTGACAAATTTACCTCTCCAATATTTTTTGTACTTATCCTCTTCTTTCTACTCACAATGCCACTACCCTAGTTTAAACTTTTATCACCTGTAGCATGGACCATTTCATTATCTTCCATGCTTTATATTCAATCTCTCTTCTAATTTATTTTCCATTCAACTGTCAAATAATATTCCTACACACTTCTCAAGAATTTTTAGTGATTTCCTATTTCTCCCATTTTTGAGTGGATTTTAAAGGACATGAAAATTTGGTTACAGCCTAGTTTTCCAAATTTATCTTACTTTATTTCTCCTCCAAAACTTATTCCTTATTGTCACTGAGTACACTACTCTTCTTTTGATCATTCAGTTTTAAATTCTTAGAATAATCCTTCAGTCACCTTAGCCCTCTTTATATATATATATATATATATATATATATATAATTCCAAGATTTGTTGATTCTCCTATTAAAACATTTTGTACATGCATACCTTGTTTTCTTCATTCTCCTGATGACTATTTAATTAAACTTTCTCATCACTTCTTGCATGTAAAATTTTAACAGTATTCTAATTGCATTTCAACCTTACCAATTTTCCTCTCCCTAATCCATTTCCCAAAGAACCACAAAATAGTTTTCTAAAGACTCAAGGCCATGTATATTTTTTGTCTTCTATAAAAACATATGAGAGATATAATTTCCTACACTCATTCTTCCTTGCATCACCTCAGTCTATGGAGGGGAAAGGGACTGAGCAGATCATACTTGTTTTCAAATCTTATAGCACACAATGTTATCAGTTCCAAGTAGAAGACTCTCTCCTTGGACTTCAGTCCTAGGTACTCTGGATTCTCCTGGCTTCTTTGTCAGGCTGACTGGCTGTAATATTTCTTTAAATAGTATTTTGTTTTTTTTTTTTCCAATTTTATAGAAAAACAATTTTAACATTAGGTTTTAAAATTGTAAATTTAAATTTTCTCCATTCTTTCCCCCCTCCCTGAGATAACAAACAATTTAATATAGGTATAATCTTTTTTTTTTTAATTTTAATAGCTTTTTATTTACAAGTTATATGCATGGGTAATTTTACAGCATTGACAATTGCCAAACCTTTTGTTCCAATTTTTCCCCTCCTTCCCCCAACCCCCTCCCCAGATGGCAGATTGAGCAATACATGATGAATATATTAGAGTATAAATTAAATACAAAATAAGTATACATATCCAAACCATTATGTTGCTGTACAAAAAGAATCAGACTCTGAAATATTGTACAGATAGCCTGTGAAGGAAATAAAAAATGCAGGAGGGCAAAAATATAGGGATTGGGAATTTGATGTAATGGTTCTTAGTCATCTCCCAGAGTTCTTTCGCTGGGTGTAGCTGGTTCAGTTCATTACTGCTCCATTAGAACTAATTTGGTTCATCTTATTGCTGAGGATGGCCAGGTCCATCAGAATTGATCATCATATAGTATTGGTACTGATACCTAAACCAGGAAGGGGCAAAACAGAGGAAAAAAAAATATAGACCAATTTAGCTAATGAATATCAATGCAAAAATCTTTAATAAAAAAGTAGCAAAAAGATTACAGCAATTTATTGCCAGGATAATTCACTATGGTAAAGTAGGATTTATAACAGGAATGCAGAATTTGTTTAATATGAGGAAAACTATTAGTATAATAGACTACATCAATAACCAAACTAACAGAAACCATATGATTATATCAACAGATGCAGGAAAAGCATTTGACAAAATACAATATCCATACGGAATTAATGTAGTTTTTTTTTTTAAATGATCAATAGCATCTATCTAAAACCATCAGCAAGCATTATATATAATGGGGATAAACAAGAAACATTCTGAATAAGATCAGAGGTAAAAAAAAAAAAAAAGGTTCTCCACCATCACTATCATCATTACTATTTAATATTGTATTGGAAATGTTAGCTTTAGCTATGGAAGAAGAAAAAATGAAGGAATTAAGAGTTGGTAATAAGGAAGCAAAATTATTGCAGATGATATCATGGTATACTTTGAAAATCAACTAAAAAAATACTACAAACAATTCACAACTTTATCAAAGTTTCAGGAAACAAAATAAATCCACATAAATCATCAGCATTTATATATGTTACCAACAAAGTTCAACAGCAAGAGATACAAAGAAAAATTTCATTTAAAATAAATGTAGATAATATAAAATATTTGGGAATCTGCTTGTCATGAGAAAGATAGGAACTATATGAATATAAGCCCAAAACATTTTCCACACATATAAAGTTAAATCTAAACAACTGGAAGAATATCAACTGCTCATGGGTAGGCCAAACTAACATAAAAAAATGACAATTTTATCTAAATTAATCTACTTATTGAATTCCATATAAATCAAACTGTCAAGAAATTATAGAGCTAGAAAAATATCAAAGTTTATCTGAAAGAAGAAAGGTCGATAATTTTGAGGGAATTAATGAAAAAATGCAAATAAAGCTGTGCCATACCTAAAACTATATTCTAAAGCAGTGGTCATCAAAACCATTTGGTAATGACTAAGAAGATTAATGGATTAGTGGAATAGGTTAGGTTAACAAGACAGAATAATCAATGACTCTACTAATATGTTTGATAAACCCAAAGACTCCTATTTCTGGGGAAAAAACTCACTTTTGACAAAAATTGCTGGGAAAATTTGAAAATAATATGGCAAAAACTAAGCATTGACCAACACTTAACAGCCTATACCAAAATAAAGTCAAAATAGGTTCATGATTTAAACAAAAAGAGTGATACTATAAGCAAATTATGAGAAGAAAGAATAATTTACTTCTCAGATCTGTGAAAAAGAAAGGAATTTATGGTCAAAGAATAACTAGAGTACATTATGAAGTACAAAAAAGGATAATTTCATATTGAATCAAGAAGTTTTTGTAAAAAAACAAACTGTTTTTAAAGTTTGTAGAGTAGAAGGGAAACTGAAAACTGAAAAAAAATTACAACAAAGTATTCTGATAAAGACCTCGTTTCTAGAATATATAGAGAATTGATTCAAATTTAAAAGAATTTAAGTCATTCTCCATTTGATAAATGGTCAAAGGCTATGAACAAACACTATTCAGATGAAGAAATTAAACCTATTACTACTACTCATGTAAAACATGCTTTAAATCACTATTGATTAAGGAAATGCAAATTAAGACAACTCTGATATATCACTTCATATCTGTCAGATTGGCTAAGATGACAGGAAAAGATAATGATAAATGCCAGAGGTGATGTAGGAAAACTGGGACACTAATATATTGTTGGTGGAGTTGTGAGTTGTGATCTGATTTGTTGGTGTTTCTATTTCTAAAACACAGCCAGGTGATAAAAAAAAGTTCAGATCTTTTATTGTGTCCTACAATATAGCCTGGTTAGCTCAAGCTTATCTCTCTGCTTGGTCCCAAGAGCTCTTGCAGATTGTCCCTTGCTTCTATCTCTGCTCTCTCTCCTTGGTTCTAAGAACTCTTGCAGCTTTGTCCTTTGCCTCTTCTTTCTTCAGCCTCCAGCCAGCACTAAGGTGGAAGATGCAATGAATCTCTCTTGCCTCGGAGAGAAGGCTTGTGGGCTTCCTCCCAGAGTGCTCCTCTCTGACCCCAATCAATATTTGAAGTAATTCTCTTCAAGCTCTCTTCAACCTCTATATATATGATCTCCCAAAGGCTAACTTCTCCTCTGAGAGAATGGGATTATGAGTTATCTCCCAGAGTACTCTCTGGCTCTAAGAACTTCAAGAGAGGTGTGAATTCAGATATCTCATACTAAACCCTAAAATCTCCCAAACTGTGAACTCCAATGAGTACTTAAATACTTCTTGCTTATAAGAGCTTTCTAAAGGTGTGAACACAAGCATTATTGTCTATCAGTATTAGCAACTTATCACCTTGTAAGGATTTGCTCTAAAGTGTGAACCAATAAGCATTGTATCAATTCCATTGAGTTAACACTAGGATTCTGACATCTCCCTTGAGTTTTCACCTTGTTTCAAGTTGAGTTGACACTAGGATTCCAACAGCTTTCTCTCTCTCTCTCTCTCTTTGTCTCTTTCTCTCTCTCCCTCTCTCTCTCTCTCTCTCTCTCTCTCTCTCTCTCTCTCTCTTCCTTTTCTTTGCCCTCTCTCTCTCTCTCCCTCCCCCAACCCCCCTTTCTCTTATCCTCTCTCTTTCTCTTCTTTTTGGTAGCAGATTGCTGGTGTAATCATCTTTATTACTGAGGTAATGGGAGGGCCTCTTTTGCCTCAGGCACTCCTATAATTTTACCTTCTCCCCTGGAACCCAGAACAAAGAATCCTACTTCCTCTAAATATCTTCAGGTAGTAGCACCCTTATTTCACTGATTCTACAGTTAATCAGTCAATAAGTATGTCCTATTGATGCATTGTTGGTGGAGTTGTGAATGAATCCAACCATTCTGGAGAGTAGTTTGGAACTATGCTCAAAACGTTATCAAACTGTGCATACCCTTTGATCCAGTACTGTTACTACTGGGCTTATATCCCAAAGAGATTATAAAGTAGGGAAAGGGACTTGTATGTGCACGAATGTTTGTGGCAGCCCTTTTTGTAGTGGCTAGAAACTGGAAACTGAATGGATGCCCATCAGTTGGAGAATGACTGAATAAATTGTGGTATATGAATATTATGGAATATTATTGTTCTGTAAGAAATGACCAACAGGATGATTTCAGAAAGGCCTGGAGAGACTTACACAAACTGATGCTGAGTGAAATGAGCAAGACCAGGAGATCATTATATACTTCAACAACAATACTATATGATGACCAGTTCTGATGGACCTGGCCATCCTCAGCAATGAGATCAACCAAATCATTTCCAATGGAGCAGTAATGAACTGAACCAGATACGCCCAGAGAAAGAACTCTGGGTGATAACTAAAAACCATTACATTGAATTCCCAATCCCTATATTTATGCCCACCTGCATTTTTGATTTCCTTCACAAGCTAATTGTACAATATTTCAGAGTCTGATTCTTTTTGTACAGCAAAATAACAGTTTGGTCATGTATACTTATTGTGTATCTAATTTATATTTTAATATACTTAACATATACTGGTCATCCTGCCATCTGGGGGAGGGGGTGGGGGATAAGAGGTGAAAAATTGGAACAAGAAGTTTGGCAATTGTTAATGCTGTAAAGTTATCCATGCATATAACCTGTAAATAAAAGGCTATTAAATAAAAATAAATAAATAAAGAAAGAATAGAAGTTCCTTCAAAGGGGAAATTGTCTTTTTTTTTAAATAGCATTTTGTCATTGGAACAAAAGGTTTGCCAATTGTCAATGCTGTAAAATTACCCATGCATATAACTTGTAAATAAAAAGCTATTAAAAAAAACCCAAAAAAACAAAAAACAAAAACAAAAAAATAAATAAAACAAGTATGTCCTGGTTTCTTGTTACACAGGGTGGTAGAGCAGTAGCACAGCTGGATCTGCTGTTCTTTATCAGCAGATATTCCCTCAATCTTACCTGATTCAGAAGCCTGATTATTTTCACTTTCTGAGAAGTGAAAATTTCTACCACTGTAAAAAATCTATCAATCACCATCTGAAAGAGATCCTAACAGGAAAACCTATGAGAACATCATAGCCAATTTTTAAAATTCTCAAATTAAAGATAAAATTTCTGTGGCAAGGCTGTTTCCCAACCTAGATAGTTCTAGAACTCATCATTTGCTCTTTCAGAGGAATTAGCCTAGAGGTATTTATACCTCATAAGAGGCAAACCCCCTTCCTGATTTATTTCTTTGAATTTTCCTTGTCCCAAGAGGATCACTATCCTTCCCCAAATCAAGTTTGTTTTTACTAAGCTATGTTTGTCCTGAGGAACTAATTTTTATCTTATTTATAGAGAAAATTTGGATAGCATGGAATTTTCTGACTTACTCTACCATCTTTCCAGAACCCACCTAAAGTTATTTCAAAGAGGGAGGCATTTAGGTGCAGTGAGAAGAAGGCTAGATTCGGCACCAAATGACTTTACATAAAATTCCATCCTTAACATTTCTTATATTTCTGTAGGCAAATTGCATAACTTTTCTAGGCCTCGGTTTTTTCATCTGTAAAATGAAGATCTTGATTCCCTCTAATATTTCTTGTACCTTTAAATTTTGTGTTACCAGTATATGAATGAGAAGAATAAAAACATGTTAAATAGAATTGCTTTCAAAATATGAAAAAACATCAATTACTACTAATCCATAAAGCTAGTTTTTCATTTCAATATAATCATTAAGAGAATATATATATGGAAAAATGATGATAATATGTGAATGGAATAGTCATATTTAATACTGGTGAATTAGATCTTCTAGTCTTCTAGATGAATATATAAAAGTATGTAAGGGATGATAAGGAATAATTGGGTAGCAGTACACAGTTATAGATCCAGTACCAATTCATGGAGAAAAGAACATGGCTTCATTGAGGTAAATACCATATAAATTCTCTCACTTAGAAATGCTAAATGCTGGAATTGAAGGAATGCTTTCCAGAAGCTACAAGCTACCTTGACAACAGTGCCAATTTTATTTAGGAAAGAACTGTTGTTCTGTCAACCTCAAATCTTATTTTCAAGTATGAAATTCTCAGAGAACTGAGGGATGTGAAGAAAATACTGTTGTCAAGCTTGCATCAGTTGCAATTTTTGCTAATAAGGAAACTTCCATACTAAATAAAGAATGACAAACTGAAAGAAGGTTTTCAGGAAAGTATGCAATGGATTTTGATATATTCTCAAAAAATGAGGTATGTCTCATACTGATTTCTTTTTTCACTTTTTTGCATTGATCACTATCACATAGAAATGACAAAGGGAAGAGACAGTGACAGGTCCCATATTATTGACCTGAAATATTCATTAAGGCAGTTTAGTGACTAATTCTAAATACTGACCATTCTGGGGATTAATTATATTTATAACAAATAGTCTGCTCACCACAGCAGCTGCAAGGGATGAATTAAGAAAGTCAGTAAAGAATATAAATGGACAGAATGAAATGAGAAGGTATTATTGTGATTTGGGCTTCTGTAAATGAAGGTCTAGGAAAACATCATTTATAAGACGTATTAAAATCTATTAAACATGAAAATTATTGAAAAATGTTTTAGTTGCCTAATTAGTTCTGAATGAAGTATACTTAAATATACATATAACAATATTATAATGTGAAAGTCTTCCCTCACAATTAAAAAGAAAACAATAAATATTATTGCCTTATTTTATTTTAAATTTTTGGCTAATTATTTTTTAAGAAATCTAACATATTTATTTGTTTCCTAGAAAATTTATTTATTTTTAATACACATTGTTTTATGAGTCATGTTGGGAAAAAATAAGAGCAAAAGGAAAAAGCATGGGAGAGAGATAAAAAAAGAAAAAGACATGAACATAAACATAGCATGGGTTGATTTACATTTAGCCTCCATATTTCTTTTTCTGGATATAAATGGTATTTTATGTCCAAAGTCTATTGGAATTGTTTTGGATCACTGAACCACTGAGAAGAACAAAGCCTTTTATACTTAATCTTTGTACATTCTTACTGTTATGGTATACAATGTTTTCCTGGTTCTGCTTGTTTCACTCAGCATCAGTTCATGTAAACCTTTCTAGGCCTTTCTAAAATCAGCTTGTTTATAATTTTTATACAACAATACTACCCCATTACCTTCATATAACACAACTCTACAGCCATTCCCCAGCTAATGGGAATTTTCACATTTTTTGGTACCACAAAAAGAGCTGCTAAAATATTTTTACACATGTACATCCTTTTCCCTCCCAAGATTTCCTTGGGATACAGATGCAGTAATGGCATTAGTAGATCAAAGGGTATGCACATTTATAACCCTTTGGGAATAGTTCCAGATTGCTCTTCGGAATGGTTGGGTCATTTTACAACTCCACCAACAATGTATTAGTATCCCCATTTTCCCACATTCCCTCCAACATTTTTCATGATCTTTTCCTGTCATCTTAGCCAATTTTTGAGATGTGTGAGGTAATTGCTCAGAGTTGTTTTTATTTGCATTTCTCTAATCATAATGATTTGGAACTTTCTTTTTTTTTTCATTTAACTATACATGGCTTTAATTTTGTCATGTGAAAATTCACTGTTCATATCCATTGACTATTTATCAATTGGGTAATGACTTGTATGCTTATAAATTTGACACAGTTCTTTTTATATTTCAGAAATGAAAACTTTATCAGAAATATTTTCTATAAAGATCCCCCACCCCTAGGATTATACTTCCTTTTTAATCTTGTTTCTGTTGTTTTTATTTGTGCAAAAACTATTTAATTTAATGTAATCAAATTTAGCATTCTGTCTTTCACAACGTTCTTTAGTTCTTCTTTGTTAATACATTCCTCCCTTCTCCAAAGATCTGATAAGTAAATTATGCCTTCCTCTCCTAATTTGTTTATAGTATGATCCTTTATGCTCAATCATGTATCCATTTTTACCCTATTTTGGTGTGGAGTGGGAGATGTAAATGTATGCTAAGTTTCTGACATATTATTTTCCATTTTCCCAGCAATTTTTGTCAGAAAGTGAGTTCTTATTCTTAGAAACAAGAGTTTGGGGGGTTATCAGATATTAGATTGTTATAGGTCTTGATTATTATGTTGTGTATATCTAATCAATTCCATTGATCCACCACTTTATTTCTTAGCCAGTACCAAATGGTCTGCTGCTTTATAATATAATTTTAGGTTTGGTACAGCTAAGCTGCCATCTTTTGTATTTTTTCCATTAATTTTTTTGATCTTTTGTTTTTCCAGATGAACTTTGTTATTATTGTTTTTTTTCCAGTAATATAATATAATTCATTGGCAATTTTATTGCTATAGCACTGAACAAATAATCAAAGTTAGGCAGAATTGTCATTTTTATTATATTAGCTCAGTCTTCCCATGAACAATAGATAATTTTACAATTATTTTGATCTGACTTTATTGTTGAGAAGTGTTTTGTAAATGTGTTCATATAGTGTAATGTCTGGGCTGGCTTTCTGGAGGATCTCTGGATCAGCCTTGATCTTTGGTGGAGAAGTGATGAAGGCAGGAAAGCAACCAAAAGGCTGATCAAGGATGGAGTCTGGAGTCTGCAGTATGAGATCAAGCTCAAGCACACACTCACTCACTTTCTCTTCTCCAGTCTTTTCAGCTCTTAAATACCTTCGTACGATTACATAACTACAGCACACTGAACATGTGCCAACTATAGAACCATTACATCACCATATCACACTAAGTATATGTGAACTAGAGAACCATTATCTCATCAACCACACTGAATAAACACCCTGCTGTAAGTATCTTTGCTTCAAGTATACTTTTCTCAGAGTTCCAGCCCTTTACAGTATAGTTTTGGCTTTGTCTTGGCAGGTAGACCTCCAAGTATTTTATTTCATCTACAGTAATTTAAAATGGAATTTCTCTTTATATTTTTTGCTGGTAGACTTTGTCAGTAATATATAGAACTGCTGATGATTTTTATGGTTTTATTTTGCCACATGCAACATCGCTAAAGCTGTGAATTGTTCCCAGTAGGTTTTTGGAAGATTTTCTAGGATTCTCTAAGAACATGATTATACCATCTGCAAAGAGTAATAGTTTTATTGTCTATTCAAATTCCTTTAATATTTTGTTCTTATTGCTAAAAACCAATGTTTCTAGAACAAGTGAATAATAGGGGTGATAATGGACATCCTTGTTTTGCTCTAGATTTTATTGGGAATATGCCTGCTTCCTGCCATTACAAATAATACTTGCTGTAGGTTTTAGATAGATACTGCAAGTTATTTTAAGAAAAGCTCTCCTATGCTCTCTAGTGTTTTTAAAGCAATTGGTGCTGTATTTTGTCAAACACTTTCTCTGCAACTATTGAAACTAAATGATTTCTGTTGGTTTTGTTACTGAGATGGTATATGTTGGTAATAGTTTTTCTTATATTGAATCTGCCTTGCATTTCTGGTAAAAATCTCACATGGCCATTTTTTATCATGCTGGCAAGTTGTTGTAATCTCTTTGCAAATATTTTATTTAAAAAATGTGCATTGATTTGGACTTACAACTAAAAAAGCTAGAAAAAGAACAAATTAAAAACCTTCAATTAAATACCAAATTTGAAATTCTGAAAATTAAAAGGAGAGATTAATAAAATTAAAAATAAAAATATTAGTGAATTATTAAATAAAACTAAGAGTAAGTTTTATGAAAAAACCAACAAAATAGAAAAACCTTGAGTTAATGTGATTAGAAAAAGGAAAGAAGAAAATCAAATTATTAGTCTCAAAAATCAAAAGGGAGAACTTTCCACCAAAAGGGGAAGAGGAAATTTAAAAAAAATTGCCCAAGTTTATGCCAAATTTGATTATATAAGTGAAATGGAGAAATATATACAAAAATATAGATTGTCCAGGTTAACATAAGAGGAAATAAATTATTTAAATAGTCCCATTTTAGATAAAAAAATATAACAAGCTTTTAATCAAATCCCTAAGGAAAAATATCCAGGGCCAGATGGATTTACATGTGAATTCTACCAAACATTTTTAGAACAATAAACTATTTGAAAAATAGGGAAAGAAGGAGTCCTACCAAATAAATTCCTTTTAGGACACAGATTTGGTGCTGATAGCTAAACCAGGTTTTCTCTGAAAACAGAGAAAGGAAATTATAAACTAATTCCCCTAATGAATATTGATGCAAAAAACTTAAATAAAATATTAGCAATGAGATTATAGAAAAAATCACCATGAAAATACATTATGACCAAGTAGGATTTATATCAGGAATTCAGGGCTGGTTCAATATTAGAAAAATTATTAGCATAATTGACTATATCAATAAGCAAACTAACAAAAATCATATGATTATCTCAATAGATGCAGAAAAAGCATTTGATAAATACAATATCCATTCCTTCTAAAAACACCAGAGAGTATATGAATAAGTGCACTTTTCCTTAAAATGATCAGTATCATCTATTTAAAACTATCAGCAAGCATCAAATGGGGACATGGGGACAAACCAGAATCATTCCCAATAAAACTATCACCATTACTATTTAATATTGTATGAGAAATGTCAGCTTTGGCAATAAAAGAAAAATATATTAAAGGAATTAGAGTAGGTCATAAGGAAACCAAATTATGACTTTGCAAATAATATGACAGTATTCTTAGAGAACACTATAGAACAACTAAAAAACTACTAGAAATGATTCACAACTTTAACAAAGTTGCAGGATACAAAATAAATCCACATCAATCATCAACATTTTTATATTTTACAACAAAGTACAGCAGCAAAAGATACAAAAAAGAAATTTCATTTAAAATAATTCTCAATAGTATAAAGTATTTGGGGATCTATTTGCCAAGGAAAAGTCAGGAACTATATGAACACAACTGCAAAACGCTTTCCACACAAATAAAGTCAGATCTAATTAGTTGGAAAAATATCAAGTGTGCTCATTGGATAGGCTGAGTGTATATAATAAAAATGACAATACTACCTAAATTAATCTAAATATTTAATACCATACCAGTCAAACTTCCAAGAAATTATTTTACAAATCTAAAAAATAATAACAAAGTTCATCTGGAAGAACAAAAAGCCAAGAATTTCAAAGAAATTAATGAAAAAAAATGCAAATGAAGGTGGCCTAACTGTGACAGACCTAAAACTATATTATAAAGCAGCAGTCATCAAAACCATTTAGTACTGGCTAAGAAATAGAATAGTCAATCAGTGGAAATTAGGATCACAGGACAAAATAGTCAATGACTATATCAATCTAATAATTGACAAACTCAAAGACCCCAGTTTTTGGGATAAAAACTCACTATTTAAGAAAAACTTCTGGGAAAATTGGAAATAAATACAAAAGAAATTAGGGCTCTAGCCACACCTAAGACCATATACTAAGATAAGGTTGGAATGAGTTTATGATTTAGACATAAAGACTGATATTATAAGCAAATTGGAAGATCATAGGATAGATATCTGACATAGATCTCGGATCTGGGAAGGAAGGAATTTGTGACCAAAGAACTGGAACTCATAACTGAATACCAAATAGACCATTCTGATTATATTGTTAAAAAGTTTTTGTACCAAAAACAAACAAACAAACAAAAAACAAAAAACTAATGAAGACAAAATTAGAAGGGAAACAATAAATTGGGAAAACATTTTTACATTTAAGGGTTCTGATAAAAACCTCATTTCTAAAATATATAGAGAATTCACTCACATTTGTAAGAATTCAAGTCATTTTCCAAATGATAAATGGTCAAAAGATATGAACAGACAATTTTCAGATGAAGAAATTAAAACCATTTCTAATCATATGAAAAGATGTTCTAAATCACTATTGATCAAATAAATGCAAATTAAGACAACTCTGAGATACTACTACATACCTCTCGAACTCTTTCCAACAGTGATACAATGGAGGCCAGTTACAATGATGTTGTGATGAAGAGAGCCATCTACACCAAGAGAGAGGACTGTGGGAACTAATTGTTGTTCACAACATAACATTTTCACTAATTTTTTTTGTTGTTCACTTGTATTTTGTTTTCTTACTCATTTTCTTTCTTTTTGATCTGATTTTTTCTTGTGCAGCAAGAGAATTGTATAAATATGTTTACATATATTGGATTTAACATATATTTTCACGTGTATATCATATATTGGATTGCTTGCCGTTTAGGGGAGAAGATGGGGGGAAAGAGGAGAAAATTTGGAACACAAGACATTTGGAATGATGCATACATTCATGTTGAAAAAATATCTTTGCCTATGTTTTGAAAATAAAAAGCTTTAATTTAAAAAAAAAAGCACATCTTTACAACAACTAGATAAGCTGACTAGCGCAAATATCTCCAATTTGCATATGAAAAATGAAACTCTGAAAGTTTACACATTGAATATTTAGTAGTAATATATTTTAAACAGAATTCAAACCCATGTTAATCAAGAAATAAATATTAATTAAGTACCTACTACATACCATATTCTCTACTAGACATTGAGGAGACAGAAATTCAGTTGAATAATAGGGAGAAAATATGCACATGTATAAGTTTATATAATATGAATGCAAATAGCTTTGAGGTAGAAAAAACCTTGGGAAACACTTTACATCCATTTAGAAATATTCATATGAGAAATATTCTTATGAGTTTAGTTTTGAAGGGAATTAGAGATTCTAAACATGGGAGTATATAAAAAGTGAATTTCTGGCATGGGATTTAGCCTCTGAAAACATGTGTTAATCGATTATGGAGTATTCTAACTTCACATTAAACAACACTTTTCTGAAGCATGAACCCTCCTTCATTGAAAAGTGAAATGTGAACTTCAATTCTTGCAACTTAAGTTAATGCTTTGGGGAATAGGAATCATTAATTCATACAATACTTCAATCATTGTGCTAAACATTGGGCTAGATACAACATACTCAAAGATTCCTTTCAATTACATGAACATGTAATTTGAATTGTCTAAAAATGTAATGATCTGGTTCCTAAGTGCCTTCTGATTCTAAGTATACAAATGGAAGCTGGGGATTATTGATGTAAATATCAAAGAGGAAATTCTTGGTTCAGATTAGGGTTGAATAATAAGACTTCTCCTCTGATGTCCTTTCAGATGCCCAACTCTGATGAAAATTTATTGGATGTATATTTTGAACCTTTTGTTTTTTTTTTTTTTCTTTTTGTTAGCTTTAACCGTATTAAGAGATTTCTCATATTTCTTCTATGAGACTGATTTCTCTTCCCCAAAGCAAATTGTAATATATACTTGCCTTTCTAGCCATACTTTGCTTCCAAATGACTGCTTGCCAGTGGTTTGGCATCAAATTTTATTTTCCCAGATGTGTTCGTTATCTATAAATTTAATGAGAAATTGTTGAATGTCGTCACTTAGGCTTGGAGAAAAATACCCAGCAGCTAAAACATGATCTTTGATCCCAAAGGAGAATCACTTAAGGTATGCTACCCAATTTGAACTAATGAAAATTTGGGTAACAACTTTCTGGGATGGATTAGACAGATTCTAAAGGCCTGGCATATTTGATTTTTTCTTCCCTTACATTCTCTTTGGTATTACAGTTCCATAGCTATATAATTGACATGAATTTAACATAGAATGTGTTCCTAATAGAAGACTAATACCTTCAATGGAAAGATACATTATTTTTAACTATCACCTACTTATTTTTAGATAAAATATCAACAAGCATTAAATGTATTCCCTACTTAATGTAATTTTCATGTAGTACTGGTGGATTCATGGGGTTTGAAATGTATGATTATAGAAAGTGACAGATCATTAATCCAAGACTCTGGCTAAGTTTGACTCCAGTTACAGATGCAATAACAGTAATTTCTCAAGATTTCTGACTTCTCATCAGGTTGTCCCTTTAGTTATACAGTTGATTGCATCTAATAAACTATTACAATAATAGTCTCTTCCTGATAACTCTATTCTGTAATGTGATATATAATCTCATTGCAAATGAAATTTCTTTAAAATTGTATTTTGAGGCATTTTATATAACATTATTTAATTGTACAAGTACTTGTACAAGTAGGATAATCAAAAAAGGAAATTTTTTGATTATTCTATATAATTACCAAATGATTAAAATTCATTCAGAGATTCCAATAGTAAACTTTAGTTTCTCAATCTATGAACCACAAAATATAGACTATTTGATTATTATTCATCCTCTTCTCAAAATATTTTGCAGGAATCCAGATTTTTAATTTCATCAAGGTAGAAAAGGCGATATATAAAAATGTCTTTTTGCATAAGCATCTTACCAATTCTTGTGTATCTTATAGTTGTGCAGTATTGTCTGAGACTATGAGAATATGTTTTTAAACTGTTGATTTCAGAGTCAGAGGCCCTGGACTTATGGCCTATTTCTGTTACTTATTACGTGCTTGGGAAAGTTACTTAATACCTTATGAATTTGTTTGTCTCATCCTAATATGAGACAGAGGCAGGAGCTGATCCAAGTCTTTTTGACTTCAGGTTCTCAAATTTATCATATAGATATAGATATAGATATAGATATAGATATAGATATAGATATATAGATATAGATATAGATATCTTCTTTTTTAACCTAACTGCATCTATCCAATAATTGTGTCTATTACTTTGGATAGATATCTTTGAAAAGACAAATTAAGTTATCATAAAGGGAAAATTAATAGTCCAGTATAGCGATTGGATCTGATACAAAATTAACAGAATTTAAGGAAAAGCAATTTTGATTCTATGATTCTAAAATAAAGTAAATCCTCTATTCTAATTTCTTATTAGACATTATTTTTAAAACTGGAAATTATTTTCTATATTAATATACAAAGATGACATATTCATCACCAGTAAAAGAAAATTTGTGCATTACAGGTTCAGATATCACACAACTATAAATACTCTTTGATTTGATAGCATTCATTCATTGTTTTCATTCATTCATTGATTTATTGAATATACAATAGTCATTATGCAAATTCATTACAAATAAAATCAATAGATGGAAATCAGTGGCATTGTAATAGAATAGAAAGAATGTTGGAGTATCAAAATGTGAGTGTGTTTTTTTGGCTGAACTATTGATTTGGAAAATTTGCATGATTTTTCTGTCTTAAATTACTTCAGTTTTGAAATGAAGCACTTGGAGAGTAGGAAGCACCAACTATAACAAAATATTCATAGTACTATTTTCATGGTAGCAAAAATCTAGAAACTAGATTTCCTGAGCAGTTGGGAAATAACAAGCAAAATGTTATGAAATATTATTGTGCCAAGACAAATAATTAATGTTAAGAATTCAGGGGTCCATGTAAAGACTTAATGATAATGTTGAAAGCAATCAGACATAGAACACTACAATAATGTAAATGAAAACAACATTTTCCTTAACTGAAATGCCCAATAATGATAATTTCTACATGTTGGGTACATAAATTCAACCAGAACAAGTATAATCCTTCTAAGTCACTATCTTTAAAATATTTGTTGTCATGTTTCCATATAAATATCTTTTCATTTATATAACATCTTTAATTTCTTCAAATGATTCTCATATGACATAGCAGAATTTTATTTATTTTGCTATCCAGATTAAGCTTTGCAAAACATTCCTCAGTTTATCAATATTTTCCCTAAAATGTGTAACACAAAACTAGACAAAGTACTACAAATATGGTCTAACAGTAAATCGCCAATGAAAAACCCTTAAGTTTTTAATATGTTCCAGAAAATATGTTGTTCTTAGAATGTTGAGAGACAATCACCTCTCTAGTTAAGATTAGAATGAAATAAAAGAGGAAATAAGAGAGGGAGGAAGTCAAAGGAATAAATTATAAGACTGGAGGAAGCAAGAGGGAAAGAGAGATGAGAAAAAGGAAGAAAAGAGACAGGGATAAAGTGAGGTCAAGGGGGGAAATCCAGGAGGAATTGCTGATGAGTAATAGTGATTTAGAAATATAATCAAGGGAGATAATCCCTCCTTTCAGGGAACTTACATTGTAATTGGAGAAGATAACACATTAAGAGGAGGTAGAAAAGGAGAAGAGTGTATTTATATCAGTTTAAGGCGACAGCTATATGGAGCAAACCAGAGAGGTGCCAAGAGAGAAGTGAATGAGCATGGCTGCTGAGCAAGGCTGACACTTTTGAAGTGTTTGATTCTGGTTAATGTTCACAAATCACTCAGTCAGAGTGTAGAATAATTCTAATGAGAGCAAGGCAACTGATGTGGAGTTGGAACAAACCAGAATATACCTGGATGGTGGTCAATGAGCAGGCTTGAACCCAGGTTTCCTTAGCTCCAAGATCAACTTTCCAACACTATATTACTCTATCTTTCTGTAGTAGGTGAATTAACTATAATAACAAAGATAATGATATGGCTTAAAAGAAGTCTCAAATGTTGGAAAAGTTAAAAGGTGAAGGAGTATTATACCAGCTATGATTGTCAAGGAGGAGTCCCTTATGGAAGAAGCATTTTAGATGTATTTTAAAAGATAGATGCGAATGAAACTGGATTGTGTTAAAGAGGTGAGGGAAGAAGACCATGGTTAGAATGTTACAGAAGCAAGAAGTCATAAGAAATTTTTGTGGAATGCTGCATATTCAGTTATCTGAACTGAAGTTATGAAGGGGATAATGTCTCTAAGATGGTCAAGTTGCAAGTCTGTGCTAAGGCAGTTGAAACCATAATTTTCTTCAAAGCCTGTAAGTCTTCAAATGATAAATAATTTCTCTGCCACTCTAGTTACAGCCAAAGAATTGAAATAAGAACTCCATTCACAAAAGATCTAGCAAAGTATCCTTCAATGAAATGTAGTCCTAGCCAAAGAGCTTTCATGATGTAAGATTTTATCATCAATCTGGACTACTCTTTACTACTATCACTACTCTTTCTCAATTTTCATCTTGCTATTAACCATTTACATACTTTTGCATATGTCATCTTCTAGACCCACAATAAATTCCCCATTCCCATTTCCATTCATTGAGACTTTTACCCTTTAAGATCAATTCAGGCACCTGCATGAACCATTTTCTTTTTTCTTTTTGTCATTGTTGTCTTATTTTATTTATTTTTTAAAAGTTTGTTTTTAATACATATTGCTTTATGAATCATGCTGGGCAAGAAAAATCAGAGCAAAAGAGAAAAATCATGTCAGAGCGAAAAAAAAAAAAAAACAGAAAAAAGTGAACATAGAATGTGTTGATTTACATTCAATCTCCATAGTTCGTTTTCTGGAGGTCGATGGCATTATCTTTCTACTAAAAGTCTATTGAGATTACTTTGGATCCCTGAGCCATTGAGAAGAATCAAGTCTTTTATAGATGATCATTGTACATTCTTGTTGATATTGTATACAATGTATTTCTGGTTTTGCTTGTTTCACTCAGCTTTTCAGTTCATGTAAATCTTTCCAGGCCTCTTTAAATCAGCTTGTTCCTCACTTTTATACAAAAATAATATTCCATTATCTTCTTATATCACAATTTATTCAGTAATGACCCAATTGATGGGTGTCTACTCATTTTCCAATTCTTTGTTACCACAAAAAGAGCTGCTACAAAGATTTTTTGCACATGTGAATCCTTTATGATTTCTTTGGAATACAAACCCAGATGTGGCACTGTTGAGTCAAAGGGTAGACACAGATTTATTAATCTTTGGGCATAGTTCCAGATTGCTCTTCAAAATGGTTGGATCAGTTCACAACTCCACCAAAAATGTATTAGTGTCCTAGTTTTCCCACATCACCTCCAACATTTATTATTTTCTTTTCCTGTAATCTTAGCCAATTTGGGAGGTATGAGATGGTACTTCAGAAGGGCTTTCATTTTCATTTCTCTAATCAATACTGATTTAGAATATTTTATTTATGACTATAGAGGGCTATAATTTTATCATCTGAAAATTATCTGTTCATATTCTTTGACCATTTATCAATTGGAAAATGACTTATATTCTTATAAATTTGACACATTTATTTATATATTTTAGAAATGAGACCTTCATTAGAAACACTGTCTGTAAAGTTTTTTTCCCCAGATTTGTACTTCCTTTTTAATTTTGTTTCTCTTAGTTGTGTTTGTGTAAAAACTATTTAATTTAATGTAATCAAAGTTTTCCATTATACCTTTGATAATGCTCTCTATTTCTTCTTTGGTCATAAATTCTTCCCTTCTCCAAAGCCCTGACAGCTAAATTATCCCTTGCACTCCTAATATGTTTATGACATCTTTCTTTATGCCCAAATCATGTACCTATTTTGAACTTATTTTAGTATGGGGTGTGAGATATAGGTCTATGCTGAGTCTAATATTATTTTGCAGTTTTTCCAGCAATTTTTGTCAAATAATGAGTTTTTATTTCAGAAGCTAGAATAGGCAGTTTATTAAATACTAGATTGATATAGGTCCTGATTATTGTGTTGTATGTATCTAATCTATTCCACTGATCTACCACTCTATTTCTTAGTCAATACCAAATGGTTTTGATGATTGCTGTTTTGTAATATAGTTTTAGGTCTGGTACTGCTAAGCCACCATCCTTTGTGTTTTTTTCTTTAATTCTCTTTGATAGATTTGATCTTTTTTTCTTCAAGATGAATTTTGATATTTTTCTAGTTCTATAAAACATTTTTTGGCTGATTGGAATGACACTGAAAAATTGGACCAATTTAGGCAGCATTACCATTTTTTTAGATTTGCTCAGCCTACCCATGGGCAATTAGTATTTTTGCAATTATTTTGATCTATTTGTGTGAAAGGTATTTTATAATTGTGTTCATATAATTCCTAAGTTAGTCTTAGCAGGTAGACTCCCACATATTTTATCTATAGTAATTTTAAATGGAATTTCTCTTTCTATCTCTTGCTGATGGATTTTATCAATGATATATAGAAATGCTGATGATTTGTGTGGATTTGTTTTATATCTTGCAACTTTTCTAAAGTTATGAATTGTTTCAAGTAGGTTTTTGGATGATTTTGTAGGATTCTCTGTAGAGAGTTAGATAACTGGAATATTCTCCCCCCAAGATTAATCATTGTGCATTTAAGCTTGAAATCATGTGAAAATATAAGAACCTGGCACATTTCCTGGGGCTTTGTGAAATATACACAAGATTAAGTCTCCAGAAAATAACAACATACTTTGTAGAATTAGATAATAGAAAACAAAATCAAGGTTGGTCCTAGAACAATAGTTTTCATTATAACATATGGTTTTAAGATATATAAATAGCTCTTAATAAATACTTCTGTTGAATTATCAGTAATCTCATCTCTTTATTTTCAACTGCCACTAGTCCACTTGTGTTACAACAGTCATCATATCATCTGCAAAGTGTGATGGTTTTATTTCCTCATTGTCTATTCTAATTACCTTATTTTTTTTTCTTTTCTCATCGCTAAAGCCAACATTTCTAGTACAATGTTAAATGATATTGTTGATAATAGGCATTCTTGTTTCATCCCAGATCTCATTGGGAAAGTGTCCAGCTTTTCTCCATTACAAATAATGTTTGCTGTTAATTTTAAATAGATATTGCTTATTATGTTAAGGAAAGCTCTCTTTAATCCATGTTCTCTGTAGTGTTTTTAATAGGGATAAGTGCTATTATTCTCTTGTTTTGGTTATTGATGTATTCAATTATGGTAATAGTTTTTATGATATTAAATCAGCCCTGCATTTCTGGTATAATTACAACTTGGTAACAGTGTATTTTCCTTTTGATAAGTTACTGGAATCTCTTTGCTAATATTTTATTTAAAATTCTGGCATTCATATTCTGGCAGATTGGTCTGTAATTTTCTTTGTTTGTTTTGGCTCTTCCAGGTTTAGGTATCAGTACTGTATTAGTGTCATAGAAAGAATTTGATAGGACTCCTTTTCCTATTTTCTAAATAGTTCAATAGTATTGGAATTAATTGTTCTTCAAATATTTGGAAGAATTTACTTTTGAATTGATCTGTCCCTGGAGATATCTTCTTAGGAAGTTCATTAATGGCTTGTTCAATATATTTTTTCTAAAATAGAACTATTTAAATAATTTATTTCCTCTTCTGTTAACCTGGCCAATTTATATTTTTGTAAACATTCATCCATTTCAGTTAGCTTGTCAAATTTGCTGTTATACAGTTGAGCAAAATTGATCCTAATCATTAATTTCTTTTTTTATTGCTCTCCTCTTTCTTTTTTTATTCATGTAAATATTTAGGGATATAAACGTTCCTCTAAGAACTGCTTTGACTGCATCCCATATGTTTTAGTATGTTGTCTTATCATTGTCATTCTATTGGATAAAATTATGTATTGTTTCTGTGATTTGTTGTTTGACCCATTCATTCTTTAGAATTAGATTATTTATTTTCCAATTGGTTTTTAGTCTCTCTTTCCCTGGCTCTTTATGGAAAATTATTTTTATTGCATTGTGATATGAAAAGGAAGTATTAACTACTTCTGTATTGTTGCATTTAATGGTGAGATTTTTATGCCCTAGTACAAGTTTTGTGTAGGTTCTATATACTGCTGAGTAAAAGGTATCCTCCTTTCTGTCCCTAGTCAATTTTCTCCAGAATTCTATCATATCTAGTATTGTAGGATTCTATTAACCTCACTAGTTTTTGTTTATTTTGCAGTTAGATTTGTCTGATTCTAAGAGGGAATGATTGAGATTGATCACTAGTATAGTTTTGCTGTCTATTTCTTCCTATAACTGACTTAAAATCTTCTCTAGAAATTTTGATGCTCTACCACTTGTTGCATATACATTTAGCATTGTAACTACTTCATTGTTACCCTTTATCAACGTATACTTTTTTTTTCTTTATCCCTTTTAATTGGCTCTATTTTTACTTTTGGCTTTATGTGAGGTCAGAATAGCTACTGATGCTTTTTTAAACTTCGGCTGAAGCATAATAAATTCTGTTGCAGCCTTATACCTTTGCTCTGTATGTGTCTCTCTGTGTCAAATGTGTTTCTTGTAAGCAACATATTGTAAGATTCTATTTTTTAATCCAATCTGTTATTTGTTTCCATTTTATGGGAGAGTTCATCCCATTCACATTCAAATTTATGATTATCAGCTCTATATTTTGTCTCATTCTCTTTTCTCCCCTGTACATATTTTTATTCTTCCTTTCTATCCTGTCCTTGTTGGTTTTCTTACCCAGGACATCCACTACTTTATCTCCCATGACTTCTTTCCCTTCTCTGAATAATATTTTTTTAAGCACACCACACCCACTACCTTATCTTCTATTGCCCTGCCCTTTCTCTTCTTCTTTTCCTAGTGTTTATGCCTCCTTTCCACTATGCCCCTCCCTTTTCTTTCCTCTTTCTCCTGCTACATCTTTATAACGTTAAATAATTTATTATATCCAAATGAATGATTAAGTTATTCCTTCAGAGCCAAAACTGATGAGATCAAATATTAGGGAATGCTCATCCCTCTATCTTTTTTCCTCTGTTGTGATAAATCTTTTGGGCCTCTTCATCTAATCTGATTTGTCCAGTTATTCCTCCCCTTTCCTCTTTTCCAGTATAATCATTTCTCACCCCTTAATGTATTTTTATTTAATATAATCACATCAGAATCTATTTACAACCTTACCCTCCATCCATGTGATGCCCCGTCTGTCTGAACAAGTACCAGATAGAGTTCTCAAGAATTACAGTTATCATTTTCCCATCTAGGGATGTAAATAACCTTTAAATATATATTTCTCCATTGTTTATGTTTCTATGTTTCTTTTGAATCTTGTGTTTGTAGATTAAATTTCCTGTTTAATTTTGTTTCTGTTTCAAAAGAAATGACTGAAAATCTCTTACTTTATTGAAGATTCATACACCCCCCCCTCCCTACCCCCCCCCCCAAGAGATGATGCTCAATCTCTCTGGGTAGTTAATTCTTGCTTATAACTCTACGTCCTTTGCTTTCCAGAATATGGTATTCCAGGCCTTATAATCCTTTAGTGTAGAAGCTACCTGATCCTGGGCAATCCTGACTGTTTCTTTTTGATATTTGAATTGGTTTTGTCTGGTAATTTGCAGTATTTTTTCCTTGAGATTGTAGTTCTGGAGTTTTGCAACAATGTTCCTTGGAGTATTCCTTTTGTAATCTCCTTCCAAAGCTGGATTAAGAATTCATTCAATGATTACTGTTCTGTAAGAAATGACCAACAGGATGATTTCAGAAAGGCCTGGAGAGACTTACACGAACTGATGCTGAGTGAAATGAACAGGACCAGGAGATCATTATATACTTCAACAACAATACTATATGATGACCAGTTCTGATGGACCTGGCCATCCTCAGCAACAAGATCAACCAAATCATTTCCAATGGAGCAGTAATGAACTGAACCAGCTATGCCCAGAGAAAGAACTCTGGGAGATGACTAAAAACCATTACATTGAATTCCCAATCCCTACATTTATGCCCACATGCATTTTTGATTTTCTTCACAAGCTAATTGTAAAATATTTCAGAGTCTGATTCTTTTTGTACAGCAAAATAACATTTTGGTCATGTATACTTATTGTGTATCTAATTTATATCTTAATGTACTTAACATCTACTGGTCATCCTGCCATCTGGGGGAGGGGATGGGGTAAGAGGTGAAAAATTGGAACAAGAGGTTTGGCAATTGTTAATGCTGTAAAGTTACCCATGCATATATCTTATAAATAAAAGGCTATTAAATAAAAAAAAAAAAGAATTCATTCAATGAGTGATTTCCTTCTTTGTTTCTATAATATCAGGACCTTGATAATCTCTTGAATAATTCTATCCAGGCTCCTTTTTTTTTTTTTTTTTTTTTTTTTTTTTTTAAGTCTGGCCTTTAAATAGGCCAACAATTTTTAAATTGTTTTTTCTGGAGCTATTTTCCAGGTTAGCTGGTTTTCCAATGAGGTATTTCACATTTTCTTCAATTTTTTTTCATTCTTTTTAGTTTGATTGGCTTTTTATGTCTCATAGAGTCATTAGCTTCTATCTGCCCCATTTTACTTTTTTATGTGTGATTTTCTTCAGTTAGTTTTTGTATCTCTTTTTCCATTTCATTAACTCTACTTTTAAAGGTGTTTTCTTCTGTGGATTTTTTTTTTTTTTTTTTTTTTTTTTTTTGCAATTGGCCAATTGGATTTTTTAAGGAATTTTTATTTTTATGGTCAAGCCATGCTCCTGGGGGAAATGGGTCATTCCAATCTTCCCATGAAGCTCTGAGCCTTGGCTTTGAGCACAGGGGCCCCTTATTTTTGTAGTGGATAGTTTTGCTTACTCTATTCAGAAAACAGTCTGATTCTGCAGACTTTGACTTTGCCTTTGGAAAAGTAGAAACTTTTCCACAAATATGCTCCTCTACTGAGCCATGAGTGACTCAGCTGCTGATTTTCTGTGATTAAGATTCTCTTACTGGTTTTCCAAGAGTCTCCCTGAACTGGGTTGAACAGCCTTTTCACTATAGTGAGACTGACCTTTCTTAAAGTTTTTCCAGTCTTTCTGGAACTAGAGAGTGGTTTCATTCCATTAGACTGTTCAGAAGCTTGATTTTCTGAGGGAAACGGAAAACTCAAGCAGCTTCCTGGCTTTACTCATTTATTTTGGTCCCACCCCCACCATGAAATATTTTCCTAACCAATTCCATTTCATCCTTCTATGTGAGCTCTTCCTACTCAAATTTCTCATTATGCCTGAACTGAACATCTTTGTACTTATGCTTCTTTCCTTTGAATCACAGTCATTTTTCTTCATTTTGTGGGGCATATGATCTACAGTTGGAAGAATCCTTACAAGTCATTTTGTCCAGCACTTTCATTTTACATCACAATGATTATGTTGATGATGGTGAAGATAACAAAGATTCATATAGCATTTTGAAGTTTACAAAGTGCTTTGCAAAGATTGTTATATTACACTTATGATTTGGGGAGGTAAGTGACATTATTATTCCTATTTTAATATATTACAACTGATACAGAAAAGCTTAAATCATTTTCCCATTATTGCATACATAGTAATTGTGACAGTCAGATTTGAAGTATAGCTTTCCTCATTCTAAATTCAGTGTCTACTAGATGATCTAGATGTCAAGTGAGTATCAAGAGACCAAGGAAAAGGGAAGTATGTTTACTATTTCTCACTGAGTTAGTAGATTTTAAATTTCTTCACAACAGGTTTTATAAATCATTATTTCTCTAATATCCACCATGGACATAAGAACATAATAGAAACTCAAGATTTAGACTTGGAAGGAAACTTAGTGATCTTATAGTCTAATATCCTCATTTTACAGTTAAGGAACTTGAGATCTTGAAGAAAAGAAATTCACCTAAGATCACATAATGAGTTTATCAAAGATCCAGAATATCATTCTCCTATTAAAATTTTAAATATCCTAGCAGCAAGATCTGTGGATATATCTTTCTTCATTCCCATGATATCCATGATAGGGCCTTAGACTTTTTAGGGCCATAAAATTATGTTTGTTTGTTTGTTTTAATAGAAGGGATTTTAGAAATCAGTGCAAGTCTATCATTTTGCAGATGGAGAAACTAAATCCTTATAGAACTTAAGTGTCTTGTCCATAGCAAAACAGGTCAAATGTAACAGATCCAAGATGCAAATCAAGGAAGATTCTCTGACTACAGCATTCCTCTCATGATATCATGACCACTAAATGTATGTGGCTTGAGTGAACATGCATTCTTTTTATATTTCAAAGAGATAAATTTGATGAAAATTTAACAATTTTTTTAATGGATTCATTATGATTAAATGTTATTTATTTTGTCAGTAAACAATTTCAGCTTTGGATTGAAGTATTAATAATTTCACAGATCATCTTAGCTTTTATAATTTATTTTTTTGGTTATTTGGTCATCATCTTGTCAAGGTCTTTCTTTTTGGCTTACTAAATACCTAGAATATAAAAGAATGAAACCCACTTTTAATTCTCTTACATTTATTTGTTTTTTTCTTTTATGGGACCCTTATTCATGAACCTGCTTTCCACTATTTTGTAGATTATTTTCATGTTACTTAAGAATAAACAATGGAAAAGAATGTGGTTATACTCAAATTTGTGGTGTTCTCTTCTTTTTCTAAAATACAATGGTTTTCTCTGGGAGCAGGTTTCTTGGGGAGGTTTTCTGGAGGCAGCCTTAGTTTCAGTTCCAAGTAATAATCACTTCAAACACAGTCAGGAATTAAAATCCAGTCCTTTATTGTGTCCTTCAAAGTCTTGAACTTTAGCCCCTAGCTTCCTCTGAATGTTTCCAGCCAGCACAAAGGTGGAATATGGAATGAATCTGTCTCTACCTCCAAGAGTGGGCTTCTGTCTCTGGCCCTGAGAGCTTCTTGCTTATATGCTGTACACTGAGTACACACCAATCATTATATCCCTGGGAAACCATCATTTGTTGTAGGATTAAATCAAATCCAAACTAGATTTAAACATTGTCTCCTCAATTCCACTTAGTACCTTGTTTCAAGTTCTGGCCCATAACATCTCCTTGTAGGATCAGATCAATCATACTGAACCATGCTAAATTAGATAATTATTGTTTCTATCAATTGTAATGACAACACTTTGTAAGGATTCCAACATCTCCCACTATCTTTTGATTTAGAACACAAGGTGGTCTTGACCTCCCTGACTTTTCAGGGAGGTGAGAATCCCAAAAAGGTGATCATGCCTTCCCTGACTGCTCAAAAAAGAAGTGAAAACACCATAAAAAGAAGGTGGTCACACCCTCCCAGACATCTCAGAAAGGGAGATGAAAACACCAGAGGAAATAGAAAATCAAATCAGATTAGCGGGTTTCTGAAGTGGCTCATTTGAAACAGGTATACATAAATCCATTAATATGGGAGGCATTACACACAATTACATAAGCACATAGCAATATAACACAGGCTAGTAGTAATGTAACAAATAACATGAATCAACATGAGAATTTATACATCTCCATAAGTCCTAGAAATAGTCCAAAAGGAATCCATTGTCCATTAGTTCGTGTGCCAGGAATCCAATAATTCCTATAAGCTTTGAAGTACTGCAGTAGTCTCATCAACAATTTTTCATCTCAGGGAATCCAATGATTCCTACTGGTTTTCAAGTCCTTGAAGCAGTCTCATCTTGTTAGGGAATCAAATGATTCCTGAAGATTTTAAAGTTTTTTTTTTTTTTTTTTTTAACATTCTCGTTGTCAGCCATGTTCTTTCAGTGTCAGATGTTTCTTGAATCTTCTCCTTTGTTTTGAGGTTTTTCTCTTTTTCTGTTTCTCTCTGATGGACGAGGCAAATATGGCTCATTGGCACCCATCTGATTCCTTCTCCATCTGCAGAAATACAAGCAAATCTTCTCCCCCAAGCAGTTAACCTATCTGGTCCCTTCCATTCACCACTTTCTGGATCTCTCCACATCACCTGGCGATTATCTAAAGATAGTGGAGCTGCTCGCACCAGACACTGCCCTTCTGGAGGGTTATAAAACCTGTCTGTTAGAGCCAGTGCATCTTTATCAAAAAAATAAAAAAAAATGTTATAGAGAACTAAATTTACTACTTAAAGGCTTCTTCAAAGAACTTAGGTCTCATGAATCCAATCCCCTGATTTATTATATGATTAAATGCTGAAGTAGCAAATAGAGAACCAAAAAAAAAAAAAGGAATTCCTAAGTTTTAGTAGTAGGTTTGACTTCCATGGATTTATAATTACATCAAAGGAATTGAAGAAAACACAGTGATTAGTAATACATGACTAAATCAATGAAAATAACAAGCTCATTTTTTCCAAGTTATTTAATTATTACTAATCCAAGAATAATTCTTATAATTCAGTAGGAAGTTTAGACAGTGGTTTTAGTTATGAGGGAGTTACAGTGAAAAAAACAAACAAACAAACAACAACAACAACAATAACAACAGCAATATCAACAACTTTCCTCTGAATTGTCTATTTGTTCAAAGAATAATATTTACCTATTTCATCCAATGGAAAGATTTTAAACTTAGTGTATCTTGGGTAGATAGATGGTACAGTGCACAAAGAGCAGAAAGAATCATGGAGTTCAAATCTAACCTCAGACACTTGCTAGCTATTTGGTCCTTGGAAAGTCACTTGATATTGTTTGCCTCAGTTTCCTTATATATAACATGAGTTGGAGAATAATATAACCGATCACTCCAGTATCTCTGCCAACAAAATCTTAAATGAAATCATAAAGAATTGTGGACACAACTGAAACATGTGAACAACACAACAACAAAAAAATCATGAAATCATAGACCTATGTTCATATCCATGATCTCTCATTTTTACGACTTATTTGACTTTCAGTAAGTCACTTAAAATTCCTAGACATAATTTTCCTCATCTGTAAAATAAGGATGTTGAACTTGGCGACCTCTAGTTCCAGATAGTGATACTATAATTCTCCCTTATATCCAATAAAGGAAGGTTCTGCTTATTATTATTTCTTTTTTTCATTTTCCCCTCATAAATGTTTACTTTCTTTGAATTCTGAATCCTTTGTTACTTGGTTTATTTGGTCACTTGATTTTACTTCATATCCAGAGGGGATGTTAATAATCATCTCTTCTAACCCCTACTTCTTACAGATGAAGAAACCCCTACATATTACAGATGAAGGAATCAGAAACATAAAGCATTATAATGAAAAGGTCATTTAAAGACCAATATTATTTTTTGGTCGGATTGGCCTCTTTAAGGCATAACATAAGATGAACAATAGTTTGAAAATAGAACACATTTTAGGGAGAAAATCATGCTCAATGGTTCCATGAAATGTCTATTAATGTGAAAAGTTTTCTATATTAATAGTTTTCTATTCCCTTTAGATTATTATTCCTTTTATCCCTCCTATTTCTGATCAAATAAATTTTACAGCTTTGAGATAATGAGTAGCTAAAGAAATGTCTGGTCATAACAAAAAAGGTATTTTATCATGATGACAAGACAGAAATTAAGAAAGAATGAAATACTAGAGTGATTCAATTTGGTTGAGCCTAGAAATCATATTCAGTCTTTAAAAAAAAAGCTTTCTGATTCATTCATATCAGCCGTAACAAGAGGAAAATTAATTGTAGACCTACTTTTTTTTTTTTTTTTTTACTAGATTTCATGCCAGAGGTAAAAGATGAGCTTTTCTGAAATTGTAGCCTGAGTTTCCTATTATATCATCATAATACAAACCTTTCTGAGGACAAATAGCAAAGAGAATTCCAAATTTACTATGCTTGCAATGGAGACAGAACAACACTCTTCCTCCTCTCTGACTTTTACTTGCCAAGCTTCCTTTGACTAAATATCAATTCAATTCAATACATCTCTAATCCAGAAACTTGAGGAGAGTCTCCCCTAAGCAGATTTATATTACCTTCACTTTTTATCTGCACATCAGCAATTCAGGTCAAATCAATCAATAATCAATTTAAATTACTATATGACTAACCAGATTACTTTTCTGAATTTGTTTTTCTTGAATTATATGTTTATGCTATTTCTGTAATGTAATTTGTTGTTGAATAAGCAACATCCTATCCATTTTTTCCTCCTTTCCCACATATCCTTTCACTTCTTTTGCTTTGTCTCTCTCTAACTTTTCCTTTTATTCACCTACAATTTTGATCCTTTGAGGAGCCTCATCTATCATGATTCAGTTTATGGCAAACAAATGACAATACTGGTTTTAAACAGATGATTTTCTGAGTTGTGGATCCACTTGACATCGTTGGATGTATTGTATAATTTATAAAATTTATTTCAGCATGCCTCTCTTCCTTCTATATAGTTATGACCTGAACCCATTCTTCATATGAAAGGTCTACTCCTTTTTTATATGCTGATGAATTAATTTCATGATTTGTCTTTATTTCTTAATCTGGATATCATACTTGCTTTGTCTATATAGATTTTCCCCAACTATTACTAAACCAAGCTATTTAAAGTTTAAGTACCATAGTATTTTAGGATAAAATGAAAAATAGTACATTATCATCTATAAACATAAACATTCAAAGGGTGTAACCCTTTGACTGGGAATTATTCTTCTTTTAAACCTCTATAAAGGATGCTTTTCGTAATAGTATTGAACACATATGTGACCAAATGTCTTCTTGTTTTATACTTTTAGTTGATTCAAGTGCTTTTTAAAAAAGTAATTAATAAATAAAAATCACACCCTAATTTCACATTTTGCTGTCAATGATATGACCATAACAGATGGTGTATATAATAAAGGGCTAAGGAAAACCTATCTATTTATATTTTTATCAATGATAAACTTGTTATATTTCCAAATCTTTCTCAAGAACATGTTTTTTTGTTTGTTTGTTTTGTTTTGTTTTGGTTTTGGGTTTTTTTTTTTTTTTTTTTTTTTGAGCCTGAGACTTCTTATCTTGCTTGGCCACAACAGTTTTATCTTTGACATGATATATTTTCCAATAGGGCCTGTTCATTCTTCCTTAGCAATTTGATAATTCCCCTCTCTCTCACTTCAAGGACTCACCATTTTGGTGCCAGATTTATTGATGACACATGGTCAGATTTAATTGACTGAAATGTAGAATTCCTAAATTCAAGTGATATGCCATCATCAGCCTTTCTGGAAGCAAGTATCACCATTAACCCAGACTTAAAAGATTTTATAAAAGAACATACACATAGGCATACCTCACTGTTTACATTTTAGGAAAAACAATCAAATGCTCTGACCCTCTGTTTAGGGGAGGTTTCTCAGGACCTACCATGGATTTGGTAACCTCCTAGAGAATATGGAATTCCATTGTTCTATAAGAAATAATCAGCAGAATGATTTTATAAAGACCTGGATAGAATTGATGCTAAGTAAAGTGAGTATAATGAAGATAGCATTGTACACAGCAATAAGATCATGTGCTGGTCAGTTGTGATGTACTTGACTTTTTTCAGCAACAAGCTGATTCAGGCAAATTCTAATAGACTGGTGATGAACAGAGCCAATGCATCTAAAAAGAGGACTGTGGGGTCTGATTATGGATCACAATGTAGTGTTTTCATCTTTTTTGTTGTTGTTTGCTTGCTTTCCCCTCTCCCTTTTCTCACCTTTTTTTTTTTTTTTTTAATTTGATTTTACTTGGGAAGCAGACAAATATGGAAATATGTGTAAAAATTGCACATCTTTAACATATGTGTATTACTTGCTATCTAGGAGAAGGTGGAAGGAGGAAAAAAGGGAAAAAAATGTGGGACACAAGGTTTTACAAGTGTGAATGTTGAAAACTAACTTTGCATGTATTTTGAAAATAAAAACAAACTATTATTTAAAAAGAGAAAAACAAATATAACCTTTTATGTTATTTTTTAAAAATGAAATTTATGGTTACAAATTTCTGATGAATCTAGCTACATTTTTTTATGTATTACTATTTTTTGTGATCTAAAATATGCAATTTTCTTTCTTAAAATACATTGGAAATGGATTTACCAGTACTTTCAAAATTATACTACATTCATTACATTGATCTACTGTCTTTACTTCATCTGATCTGGACAATTTTCATGTGTGTTTTTTTTTTAAGGTTGAATATCTGCTTCAACATTTAATACATTGAAAAATGAGATAGACTCCAAATTACTGTCATTGATAATGAGATTAAATCAATATATAAATGAGAGTAAAATTGTTTGAATTTTTTTTTTTGTCTTCCAACAAATTTTAGCTGCAAGTTCTCTTCAAATTATCTTGATAAATTGGTCTTTCTAAAAAATAAACATCTAAAAATCAGTTATCAATTATATAATTTTGGTTATTGCTTCTGCTGTTTTATGACATAACTCTGCTATTTGAAATATTCTGCCATTCTATTCCATGATGTTTTAGAAAAGCCAAAGTATTGTGTTTAAATTTTTTTGTATCTCTGAATGGAAAGGAATTATTTTGTGACTGGAGGAATTTTGAAGTTTTTTTAGTTTATTTAATGTGGTAACTACTCTATATCAGTTATATACCTATAAAAACAAATAGTGCTTATTAAGGCAATGGTTATACTCCTTTCTTTTTTTAAGAGTCATTTAAAAAATAGTTCAGTTTTGAGCAACTACAAAGATATGTAGAGATTTATCATTTTATGTTTTCTTTGAATTTTACGATCATTTTGCCATTTATTTTTACAAGTCAATAGTCTGACTGCTAAGAACTGATCATTTTGCCTTTTTATAATGTTGTTCTTTGTTGAGTTGTTCTTTTATTCTTTTTTGTAAAATGTATTTATTGATTTTGATGTAGGTTGCTTTATGAAAGATCAGAACAAAAAGGAAAACCATGAGAGTGGAAAAAATAAACAGAAAAAAAAAAAAGAAATGAACATAGCTTGTGTTTATTTACATTCAGTTTTCATAGTTCATTTTCTGGACTCAGATAGCATTTTCTTTCCAAAGTCTATTGAAATTTCTTTGGAACACTGAACCAGTGAGAAGAACCAAGACTTTCATAGTTGATCATTGCACATTCTCACTATTATTGTGTACAACATATTCCTGATTCTGCTTGTATTGTTCAGCATTAGTTCATGTGAATCTTTCCAGGCATTTCTAAAATCAGCTGCTTCATCATTTTTAAACAATAATAATATTCCCTTACCATTATTTACCAAAACTTGTTCAGTTATTCCCTAATTTATGATCATCTATTCATTTTAAAATTCCTTGTTACCACCAAAAGAGGGGCTATAAATATTCTTGCACAAATGTGTTCTTTCCCCTCCTTTATGATTTCGTTGGGATATAGACCACAGAGGGGTACCACTGCATTAAAGGGTATGTACCCTTTTACAGCCTTTGAGCACAGTTCCAGACAGTTCTCCAGAATGGTTGGAAAATTTCACAACTCCACCAACAATGCATTAGTGTTCAGTTTTCCCACATTCCCTCCAACATTTATCATTACCTTTTCCTATTGTTTAAGTCAGTCTGAGAGATGTGAGGTGGTTTGTCAGAGTGGTTTAATTTGAATTTCTCTAATCCATTTTCCCCAGCTTTATACTTTCCCTTTAATCTTGTTTCTGTTATTTTTGTTTGTGTAAAAACTTTTTAATTTAACAAAATCAAAGTTGTCCACTTTGCTTTTCCTAATGTTCTCTAGTACTTCTTTAGTCATAAATTCCTCCCTTCTTCAGAGATCTGATAAATAAATTATCACTAATAGTTTTCCTAATTTGTTTATGGTATCATTCTTTTTCTTTTTTCTCCTTGAGGCAATTGGAGTTATGTGACTTGCCCAGGGTCACACAGCTAGAAAGTGTTAAGTGTCTGAGATCAGATTTGAACTCAGGTATCCTGACTTCAGGGCTGGTGCTCTATCCACTGTGCCACCCAGCTGCCCCAATAGTATCATTCTTTATGCCCAAATTATGTACTCACTGTGTACTTATTTTGGAATGGGGTATGAGATATATGTATATGCTAAGTTTTTGATATATTATTTTCCAGTTTTCTCAGCAAATTTTGTCAAATAGTGAGGTCTTATTCCATAAGATGGAGTTTGGGGGGTTCAACACATATTAGATTACTATAGGCCTTGATTATGTAACATGTGTATGTAATGTTTTCCACTGATCCACTACTTTATGTTTTAGCCAGTACTGACTAGTTTTCATGATTGCTACTTTGTTAATATAGTTTTAAGTTTGGTATAGTATGGTAAAGCTACTGTCCTTTGAAAATTTTTTTGCATTGATTCTTTTGATATTTTTAACTTTTTGTTCTTCCACATAAATATTTTTCTAGTTCTATAAAGTAATTTTTTGTCAGTTTGATTTATATGTCACTGAACAAGTAGATCAATTTAGGCAGAATTATCATTTTTATATTAGTTGAGCCTATTCATGAGTAGTTGATACATTCCCCATTCTTTTGATCTGACTTTATTTGTGTGAGAAGTGTTTTGTAATTGTGTTTGTATAGTTCTTGGGTTTGCTTTGGCAGATAGATACCCAAATGTTTAATTTTTCTATAGTTATTTTAAATGGAATTTCTCTTTCTAACTCTTGCTGATTGGCTTTGTCAGTAATATATAGAAATATTGATGATTTGTGTTGATATATTTTATATCATATAACTGAAAAAGTCTGAATTGTTTCAAGTAGGTTTTTGGATGATTTTCTAAATTTCTCTAAGCATATTATCATCTCATATGCAAAGAATGATAGTTTTCTTTCCTCATTTCTTATTCTAATTCCTTTAATTTATTTTTCTTTTATTTTTCCAAAAGCCAAAATTTCTTTTTTAATGTTAAATATGGTAAACATATTTGTAAATCCAATATAGTCATACATATTTATACAATTATCTTGCTGCAAAAGAAAAATCAGATCAAAAAGAAAAAATGATGCAAGCAAACAATAGTAAAAGAAGTAAAAATGCTATGTTATGGTCTACACTCAGTTCCCACAGTCCTCTCTCTGGTTGTAATTGGTTATCATTATCACAAGATCATTGGAAAAGTACTGAATCATTTTTGAGAAGAGCCACATCCATCAGAAATGATCACTATAGGATTTTGTTGTTGCTGTGTACAATGACCTCCTGATTTTGCCTATTTATTTCACTTATCATCAATCCATGTGACTCTCTCCAGGCCTCTCTGAAATCATCCTACTGATCATTTATTATGGAACAATAACATTCATATAAAATAACTTCTTCAACCATTCTGCAACCAATGGGCATACACTAAATACCCAAATTCTTTTCATAACAAAAAGGGTCATCACAAACATTTTTGCACATGTGGGTCCCATCCCTTTCTTTAAAATATCTTTGGAATATAAACCCAGTAGAAACAATGCTAGATCAAAGGGTATGCACAGTTTGATAGCCCTTTCAGCATAGTTCCAAATTGCTCTCCAGAATGGTTGAATGAGTTCACAATTCTACCAACAATATATTAGTGTCCTGTTTTCCCACATCCCTTCCAATATTTACCATTATCTTTTCTTGTTATCTTAGCCAATCTGAAAGGTATATAATGGTACCTCAGAGTTATATGAATTTACATCTCTCTGATCAAAGTGATTTAGAGCACCTTTTCATATGACTAGAAATGGTTTCAACTTCTTCATCTGAAAATTATCTGTACATATCTTTTAACCATTTATCATTTGGAGAATGGCTTGAATTCTTATAAATTTGAGTTACTCCTCTATGTATTTTAGAGAGGAGACTTTTATTAGAACACTTGAATGTAAATATGTTTTCTTAATTTATTGTTTTCCTTCTAATCTTGTCTGCATTGGTCTTGTTTGTACAAAAACTTTTTAACTTAATATAATGAAAATTATCTATTTGGTGTTCAATAATGAGCTCCAGTTCTTCTTTGGTCACAAATTCCTTCCTTTTCCATAGATCTGAGAGGTAAACTACCCTATGTTCTTCTAATATGTTTATAATATCACTCTTTATGTCTAAATCATGGACCCATTTCAACCTAATCTTGACATACGGTGTTAGGTATGGGTCAATACCTAGTTTCTGTCATACTAGTCTCCAACTTTCCCAGCAGTTTTTCTCAGATAGTGAGTTCTTATCCCCAAATCTGGGATCTTTGGATTTGTGAAACACTAGTATGCTATAATCATTAACTATTTTGTCCTGTGACCCTAATTTATTCCATTGATTGGCTATTCTATTTCTTAGGCAGCACAAAAAGATTTTGATAAATGCTACTTCATATTATAGTTTTAGGATTAACACAGCTCAGGCACTGTCATTGGCATTTTTTCATTAATTCCCTTGACATTCTTGATTTTTTTTTCTTCCAGTTGAACTTTCTTATTATTTTTTCTGGGTCTGTAAAATAATTTCTTTGAAACCTGTTTGGTATGACATTAAATAAGTAGATTTATTTAGGTAGTATTGTCATTTTTTATTATACTTGCTTTGCTTACCCATGAGCACTTGTTATTTTGCCAGTTGATTAAATCTGACTTTATTTGTATGGAAAGTGTTTTGTAGTTATGTTCATATAGTTCCTGACTTTGCCTTGGCAGGTAGACTCCCAAATACTTTATATTTTTGATAGTTATTTTAAATGGAGTTTTCTCTTTTCATGTCTTGCTTCTGAACTTTTTTGGAAATGTATAAAAATGCTGATGATTTATGTAAATTTATTTTGTATTCTGCAACTTTGCTAAAGTTGTAAATTGTTTCTATTGTTCTTTTTTTTAGTTGATTCTCTAGGATTCTCTACGTATACCATCATATCAAATGCAAAGAGTAGTAATTTGGTTTTCCCATTACCTACTCTAATTCCTTTAACTTCTTTTTCTTCTCTTATTGCCAAAGCTAACACTTCTAATAAGATATTGAACAGTAAGGATTTCATCCTTGATCTTATTTGGAACGGTTTAAGTTTGTCCCCATTACATTTGATGCTTGCTGATGGTTTTAAATAGATTCTACTGATCATTTAAAAAAAAATCATTTATTCCTATACTCTCTAGTGTTTTTAATAGGAATAGGTATTGGCTTTTATCAAATGTTTATTCTGCATTTTTTGAGATAATCATATGATTTTTGTTAATTTTATTATTGATATAGTCAATTATGTAAATAGTTTTCCTAATAATGAACCAGACCTGCATTCCTGGTATTTATCCTACTTGGTCATGATGTATTATCCAGGGGAAGATTAGCTATAATCTCTTTGCATCAATATTAATTGGGGAAATTGGTCTATATTTTTCTTTCTCTGTTTTCACCACATCTTGTTTAGGTATCAGCACCATATCTGTTTCATAAAAGGCATTTGGTAGGACTCCTTCTTTCTCTATATTTTCAAGTAATTTTATAGTATTGGAATTAATTGTTTTTAAATGTTTGATAGAATTCACATATAAATCCATCTGATCCTGGAGACTTTTTTTTTTTTTTTAGAGATTTGATTAATAGTTTGTTCTATTTCTTTTTGTAAAATGGGTATTTAAGTAATTTATTTCCACTTTTATTAATCTAGGTAATCCATATTTTTGAAAATATTCCTCTATTTTACTTAGATTATCAAATTTATTGAGATATAATTGGGTAAAATTACTCCTAATTATAGGTCTAATTTCCTCTTCATCAGTGGAAAGCTCTCCCTTTTCATTTTTGAGTCTTTTTCATTTTCTTCTTTCATTTTTTTTATTAAATTAATTAAAGTTTGTTCATAAAACCTACACTTAGTTTTATTTATTAATTCAATAGTTTTTTTTTACTTTAAATTTTATTAATTTTCCCCTTTAGTTTCAGAATTTCAAATTTGGTATTTAATTGGGCATATTTAATTTGTTCTTTTTCCAGTTTTTTTGCAATTAATTGCAAGCTCAATTAATTGATCTTCTCTTTCTCTATTTTATGCAAGTAAATATCTAGAGAAATATAATTTCCCCTATAAACTGCTTTGGCTTCATCCTACAAATATGTTAGTTGGTCCATTGTCATTCTCTTGGATGAAATTATTGTGTCTATGTTTCACTTATTCAATCTTTAGGATTAGATTAGACACATTAAACTGTAAATTTAGTTTATAATTAATTTTTTATCTATTTTCTCCTTGCATTTTATTGTATGTATTTTTTTTTTTTGCATTAGGATCTGAAAAAAAATACATTTACTATTTCTTCCTTTTTGCATTTGATTTTGAGATCTTTATGGCTTAACAAATGGCCAATTTTTGTATATATTCCATAAATCTCTGAGAAAAAAAGTATACTTCCTTTTGTCTCCATTCATTTTTTTTCCCAAAGATCTATCATACCTAACATTTATAAAGTTCTATTTCCCTCATTAATTTCTTTCTTGTTAGAATCCTAGTGTTAACTCAATGGAATTGATACAATGCTTGTTGGTTCACACATCAGAGCAAATACTTACAAGGTGTTAAGTCACTAGTATTGATAGAAATAATGCTTAAGTTAACACCTTTGAGAGTTCACACATTAGCTCACACATTGGAATTCACAAGTTCAGGAGATTCATAAGGCAGAAACCCACAATCCCACTCTCTCAGAGGAGGAGTCAACCTTTGGGTTCACATCTTTAAGAGATCATATATGAAAAGTTCTTAGAGCTTCAGTCAGTTCAATTGAAAAGATTGAGAGAGGAGCATCAGTTGGAGATTGAGAAATCACAAGTCGGAGTTGAACTAGAGGCAGAAGCTGGAAGAGTAAAAGACAAGCTGCAAGAGCTCTTGGAACCAAGGAGGGAGAGAAGTCTCTAAGAAAGCTAACTGGGCCCAAAGAAAGAGATAAAACTTGGAAGGAGGAAATAAACGTTTGGATTTTATCAGTTGGCTGCATTTGAAGTGATTATTACTTTGAACTGAAAATAAGGCTGCCTCCAGAAACCTCCCCAAGAAACCTGCACCCAGAGAACCATTATATTATTTAAAATAAGAGAACAGTCACTTTCTTACTTATTTTGTGGTTTAGATGTAACTAGTTCTGACAGGGCAAGGTTCTGATCACCTGATAGAATAATTTTGTTGTCTATTTATTGTCTATTTCTTCTTAACTTCTCCTCTAGGAATTTGGATGCTGAATCTGAAATCTGGATCACTACCTCTGCTTTTTTTATTATTATTATTATTATCTGAAGCATAATAGACTCAGCTTAAGCCTTTTACCTTTATTCTAAATGTATCACTCTGCTGTTAATGTATTTCTTTTAAACAGCATATTGTAAGATTCTGACTTTTAATCCAGGCTGCTATTTGCTTCTGTTTTATGGGAGATTTCATCCCATTCACATTCTCAGGTAAAATGACCAATTCTGTATTTCCAGCTATCTTATTATGCTTTTCTCTTTTTTTTACCCCTTTTCCTCCTCCTCAGTATATTGCTTCTGACCACTACTTTCCTCAAGCAATTTTGTTCTTCTCTGGTCCTTTCATCAGGAATAAATTTAGTTCACCTGTTTCACTGAATGGCCATCTTTTTCCATGAAAGAAAATGCTCAATTTAGCAGTTTTTTCTTGGCTGCATTCCAAGTTCCTTTTTGAATATCAGATTCCAGGCCCTTTATCCTTTAAGGTGGAAGCTGCTAGGCCTGAGTAATCCTGATTGTGATTCCCCAGTATTTTAATTGTTTCTTTCTGGCTACTTGCAATATTTTTTCCTTGGTCTGATAGTTCTGAAATTTAGCCACAATATTCCTTGGAGTTTTCATTTTGGGGTTTGTTTCATTTAGTGATCAGTGAATTCTTTCAATGGCTATTTTTCCTTCTGATTTTAGGACATCAGGGTGTAAAATTCTCTTGTTTTGGTTTTCTTTGGAGGTCTCTGGGAGCAGCTGTCGTTTCAGTTCAGTAATCACTAGAAGAGTAGCCAGGGGTTAAGTCCAAATTGTTTATTATCTCCTTTATGGAGCTGGGCAACTTTCTGGAGAGCCTTTCGGACCAGCCTTGGTCTCAGTGGGGGAAGTGCAGGAGGCCAGGCCAGCCATCAGGAAGATCTAAGATCAAATTGAATTTCTCCCCTTGGTTCTGAGAGCTTAAGCTCTTGCCACCAGTCTTTTGTCTTCTCTGCCTCTGCCTCTAGCTCTGCAAATCTCTCTGAATGAATCCTGGCTGAGGCTCCTAGTTTATATGCTCTACACTGAGTATAAGCCAATCATTATATCACTAGGAAACCATTATTTGTTGTAAGATTAAATCAATCATACTGAACCATGCTAAACTTGATAAGCATTGTCTACTCAATTCCACCTAGTACCTTGTAAGCATCCTTGTTTCAAGTTCAGAGTTCTGGCCCATAACATCAGGGCAGTTTTCTTAAATGATTTCCTGAAAGATAATGTCTAGGCTCTTATTTATTTATTTTAAATCATGGCTTTCAGGAAATCCAATAAGCCTTTCATTGTCTCTCCTAGATCAGTTTTCTAGGTCAGTTATTTTCCAAGCAGATATTTTTCTTCTTCTATTTTTTTCTTTCTTTCTTTTTTTCTTTTTTGATTTTGCTTGACTGATTCTTGATATCTCACTGAGTCATTAATTTCCATTTGTACAGTTTTGATTTTTACTGAATTATTTTCTTCACTTGCCTTTTTTAGTTCTTCTTTTTTTTTTTTTTTAATTTGGCCACTTGAATTTTTAAATGAGTTATTTTGTTCCATGGATTTTTTTTTCCATTTCACAAATTCTGTTTTTCAGGGAATTGTTTCCTTTTTCCATTTTGTCAAATCTAATTTGTTAGGAATTATAAGCTTTTTGCATTTTATTTAATCTATTTTTTAAGGAGTTTTCTTCAGATAATATGTATTTCCTTTTGCAAATCCTCTTGCAACATTCTCTTTTCCTTTCCCCATTTTTCTTCTAGCTCCCTTTTAAGATCCTTTTTAATTTTTTCCAAGAGAACCTTGTAAGATAGGGACCAGCCTATGTCACCCTTTGGGGCTTTATCTGGAAACAATCAGCTTTTAGTCACCTCAGGGTCTGAAATCTGTTCCTCTCTTTCACCATAAAAACTGTCTATGGTCAGAGTTCTTTTTGCTTTTGTGCTTTTTTTTTTGTTTGTTTGTTTTGGAAAATTGAAGTCTGCTTTTAGGGTAAGGGAAAGATTTTCCAAGCTTCCTTCCTCTACAAGTGGCAGTGGCTGCTCTGGGTCAGTGCTGACTGACTTTTGGTGTTTTGTGGGCATGCCCAGGTCCTGAAATTTTGTCATTTTAGGGTTCACTATTTACCTTTTGTATTTGTGTTGGATTTCTTATAACTAATCTGCTGACCTACTAGCTTGCAACCAGGGAAGAATAGCCAACACCACTGCAGATCCATCCAGGTAGATTCTCCAGCATATGCAACTCATACCACCCCAGGAATATGTGTTGCCTGCACCCAGCATCAGTGCCAGACCTGGTTGCACTTGGCTGGCCTTCCTCTATGCCTGATTGAAACACACCTTTTCTGAAAATCTTCAAAATTATCTTCTGCTGTTAATTTGTTAGACACTCAATATTTGTGGATAACATCAATCCAAAATTAATTCAGATGCTGGATTTGTTATTTGTGTGAGGGTTGTGGGAAGAATTAGAAAAAGACATGTATCCTTTCGCCATCTTGGCTCTACCCCACATATCTGTGGTGAATCATTTCATTGGCTATTTTACCTTCTGATTCTAGCACATCTGAGAAGTTTTCCTTGATGATTTCCTAGATGATATGTCTGGGCTCTTTTTTTTTTTTTTTTTTTTTTTTTAAATCATTGTTTTCAGGAAGTCCAATAATCCTTTGATTATCTCTCCTAGATCTATTTTAGAGGTCAGTTGTTTTCCCAAGTAGGTATTTTACATTTTCTTCTATTTTTTTTTTCATTTTTAAAGCTTTGTTTGGCTGATTCTTGATGTCTTATTGAGTTGAACATTTCCATTTGTTCAGTTCTAATTTTTGTGAATTATTTTCTTCAGTTACTTTGTTTAGCTTCTGTTTTAGTTGGCAATTGAATTTTTAAATGAGTTGTTTTGTTCTATGGATGTTTTTCCCATTTCACAAATCTGTTTTTCAAAGACTTACTTTCTTTTTCCATTTTGTCAATTCTATTTTGTAAGGAGTCATATGCTTTTCCTATTTCAACTAAACCTATTTTGTAAGGAGTTTTCTTCAGATAATTTATATTTTTCTTTCTCCAAACCCTCCTGCAAAGTTCTCATTTACTTTCCTCATTTTTCTAACTCTTTTAGGATCCTTTTTGAATTCTACCAACAAAGCCTGGTAAAATGGGTACCAATTCATATCACCTTTTGGACTTCATCTGAGACAATCTGCTTTTAGTGTCCTCGGGGTTTGAAATTTGTTCTTCTCTTTCTCCATAAAAATCTATGGTCAGAGGTTTTTGTTTGTTTGTTTGTTTTGTTTGTTTGTTTGTTTGTTTTGCTTCATTGCTCACTTTTTTTAAAGATTGAAGTCTGCTTTTTGGGCAAATGGGAAGATTGTCCAAAAGTGACAGTGGCTGTGCTGGGTCAGTAATGACTAACTTCCTGTACTGGGTGGGCATGGAAAGGTCCTGTGATATTCTGGAGTTTAGTAGCTCACTCTTTGCCTTTTGTATTTGTATTGTATATCTTTTTTTTTTTAATAGCCTTTTATTTACAGGATATATACATGGGTAACTTTACAGGATGAACAATTGCCAAACCTCTTGTTCCAATTTTTCACCTCTTACCCCCCCCACCCCCTCCCCTAGATGGCAGGATGACCAGTAGATGTTAAATATATTAAAATATAACTTAGATACACAATAAGTATACATGACCAAAACATTATTTTGCTGTACAAAAAGAATCAGACTCTGAATTATTGTACAATTAGCTTGTGAAGGAAATCAAAAATGCAGGTGTGCATAAATATAGGGATTGGGAATTCAATGTAATGGTTTTTAGTCATCTCCCAGAGTTCTTTTTCTGGGTATAGCTAGTTCAGTTCATTACTGCTCCATTAGAAATGATTTGGTTGATCTCGTTGCTGAGGATGGCCTGATCCATCAGAACTGGTCATCATCTAGTATTGTTGTTGAAGTATATAATGATCTCCTGGTCCTGCTCATTTCACTCAGCATCAGTTCGTGTAAGTCTCTCCAGGCCTTTCTGAAATCATCCTGTTGGTCATTTCTTACAGAACAGTAATATTCCATAATTTTCATATACCACAATTTATTCAGCCATTCTCCAACTGATGGACATCCATTCAGTTTCCAGTTTCTAGCCACTACAAAAAGGGCTGCCACAAACATTCGTGCACATACAGGTCCCTTTCCCTTCTTTATAATCTCTTTGGATATAATCCCAGTAGTAACACTGCTGGATCAAAGGGTTTGACAGTTTGATAACTTTTTTGAGCATAGTTCAAACTACTCTCCAAAATGGTTGGATTCGTTCACAACTCCACCAACAATGCATCAATGTCCCAGTTTTCCCAATCCCCTCCAACAATCATCATTATTTTCCTGTCATCTTAGCCAATCTGACAGGTGTGTAGTGGTATCTTAGAGTTGTCTTAATTTGCATTTCTCTGATGAATAATGACTTGGAGCATCTTTTCATATGACTAGAAATAGTTTCAATTTCTTCATCTGAGAATTGTCTGTTCATATCCTTTGACCATTTTTCAATTGGAGAATGGCTTGATTTTTATAAATTAGAGTTAATTCTCTATATATTTTGGAAATGAGGCCTTTATCAGAACCTTTGACTGTAAAATATTTTCCCAGTTTATTGCTTCCCTTCTAATCTTGTCTAGCATTAGTTTTGTTTGTACAAAAACTTTTCAGTTTGGTATAATCGAAATTTTCTATTTTGTGATCAGTAATGATCTCTAGTTCTGCTTTGGTCATAAAAACCTTCCCCTTCCACAGGTCTGAGAGGTAAACTATCCTGTGTTCCTCTAATTTATTAGTAATTTCATTCTTTATGGCTCGGTCATGAACCCATTTTGACCTTATCTTGGTGTACGGCGTTAAGTATGGATCAATGCCTAGTTTCTGCCATATTAGTTTCCAATTTTCCCAGCAATTTTTATCAAAAATAAGTTCTTATCCCAAAAGCTGGGATCTTTGGGTTTTGTCAAAGACTAGGTTGCTATATTTGTTGACTGTTTTATCCCTTGAACCTAATCTATTCCACTGATCAACTAATCTATTCCTTAGCCAATACCAAATAGTTTTGGTAACTGCTGCTCTATAATATAATTTTAGATCTGGTACAGCTAAGCCACCATCATTTGATTTTTTTTCATTAATTCCTTGAAATTCTTGACCTTTGTTTTCCATATGAACTTTGTTGTTATTTTTTCTAGGTCATTAAAATAGTTTTTGGGAGTCTGATTGGTATAGCGCTAAATAAATAGATTAGTTTAGGTAATATTGTCATCTTTATTATATTTGCTCGCCCTATCCAAGGCATTTAATATTTTCAATTGGTTAGATCAGACTTAATTTGTGTGAAAAGTGGTCTGTAATTTTGCTCATAAAGTTTCTGATTTTCCCTTGGCAGATAGATTCCTAAATATTTTATATTATCAGTAGTTACTTTAAATGGAATTTCTCTTTGTAACTCTGACTGTTGGATTTTGTTAGTGATATATAAGAATGCTGATGACTTATGTGGGTTTATTTTATAACCAGCAACTTTGCTAAAGTTGTGGATTATTTCTAATAACTTTTTACCAGAATCTCTGGGGTGCTCTAAGTATACCATCATGTCATCGGCAAAGAGTGATAATTTGGCTTCCTCATTGCCTATTCTTATTCCTTTAATCTCTTTCTCAGTTCTTATTGCTATAGCTAGCGTTTCTAATACAATATTAAATAGTAACGGTGATAGTGGGCAACCTTGTTTCACTCCAGATCTTATCGGGAATGGTTGCAGTTTGTCTCCATTACATATGATGCTTACTGATGGTTTTAAATAGATGCTGCTGATTATTTTAAGGAAAAGTCCATTTATTCCTATACTCTCAAGTGTTTTTAATAGGAATGGATGTTGGATTTTATCAAATGCTTTTTCTGTATCTATTGAGATGATCATATGGTTTTTGTTAATTTGGTTATTAACATGGCCAATTATATTGATAGTTTTCCTAATATTGAACCAGCCCTGCATTCCTGGTATAAATCCTACTTGATCATAGTGTATTATCTTTGGAGATGATTTTCTGTAGTCTTTTTGCTAATATCTTATTTAAGATTTTAGCATCAATATTCATTAGGGAGATTGGTCTATAATTTTCTTTCTCTGTTTTCAGCCTACCTGGTTTAGGGATCAGTACCATGTCTGTGTCATAGAAGGAATTTGTAGGGACTCCTTCATTCCCTATTTTATCAAATAAGTTATATAGCATTAGGGCCAATTGTTCTTTAAATGTTTGGTAAAATTCACATGTAAATCCATGTGGTCCTAGGGATTTTTCTTAGGGAGTTGTTTAATTGCCTGTTCTATTTCTTTTTCTGAAATGGGACTATTCAACAATTTACTTCCTCCTCTGTTAGTCTGGAAGTCTGTATTTTAGGGAGGTAGTCATCCATTTCACTTGGGTTATCAAATTTATTGGCATAAAGTTGAGCAAAATAACTCCTTATTATTTCTCTAATTTCAGTCTTCATTGGTGGAAAGTTCTCCTTTTCATTTTTTAAGACTACTAATTTCATTTTCCTCCCTCCTTTTTCTAATCAGATTTACAAAGGCTTATCTATTTTATTGGCTTTTTCATAGAACCAACTCTTAGTTTTATTAATTAGTTCAATAGTTTTTTTACTTTCAATATTTTAATTTCTCCTTTTAATTTTAGAATTTCCAATTTAGTATTTGATTGGGGTTTTTAATTTGGTCTTTTTTAGTTTTTTGATTTAGCCCAATTCATTAATCTTTTCTTTCTCTGTTTTATTCAAGTAAGCCTCCTAAGGATATAAAATTCCCTCTTATTACCGCTTTGGCTGCATCCCACAAATTTTGGTATGATGTCTCATCATTGTGCATTATCTTGAGTGAAATTATTAATTGTATCTATAATTTGCTGCTTCACCCAATCATTCTTTAAGATGAGATTGTTTAGTTTCCAATTACTTTTTGTCTATTCCCTCAACTTTTTGTTAAATGTAGTTTTATTTGCATCATGATCTGAAAAAGCATTTACTATTTCTGCTTTCTTGCATTTTAATTTGAGGTCTTTATGTCCTAATATATGGTCAATTTTTGAATAGGTTCCATGAACTGCTGAGAAGAAAGTATATTCCCTTCTATCTCCATTCAATTTTCTCCAAAGATCCAACATACCTAATTTTTCTAATATTCTATTTACTTCTTTAATTTCTTTCTTATTTGTTTTGTGGTTTTGGTTTGTCTAATTCTAGAGTGCAAGGTTGAGATCTCCCACTATTACAGTTTTGTTGTCTATTTCTTCTGCAACTCTCTTAACTTTTCCTTTAGGAAGTTAAGTTGCCATACCACTTGGTGCATATATGTTTAATATTGATATTGCTTCGTTGTTTATTACCCTTTAGCAGGGATGTAGTTACCTTCCTTATCTCTTTTAATTAGATCCAGATTTTTACTTTTGCTTGATCTGGATAAGGATGGCTACCCTCTTTTTTGACTTCACCTGAAGCATAATAGATTTTCCTCCAGCCTTTTCTTTTACTCTATATGTATCCCCCTGCTTCTAAATGTGTTTCTTGTAAACAACATATTGTAGGGTTCTGACTTTTGATCCAGTCTGCTATCTGCCTCCTCTTTATGGGGGAGTTCATCCCATTCACATTTACGGTTAGAATTACTAAATCTGTATTTCCTGCCATCCTAATAACCCCAGATTGTGCTTTACTTATTCTTGCCTCCCCCAACCCTCTTTCCCCTTTTTAAACTTATAAACCCTCTTGTATCACGATGCTTATCCTCTTAATAATCCCTCCTCCCCCTTTGAGGTCTTTCCCCTTCCTTCCCTTATTGACTTTTTTTTCTTTTCCTTTTCCTCTCCCCGTTTTTAATGAGGGAGGAGAATTTACTCTAAAACAAATGTCAATTATTTTTTCTTTGAGCCAACTCTGATGGGAGTAAGATTCACACAATGTTCCCTCCCCTCTCTAAATTCCCTCAGATATGATAAGTTTCCTTAGCCTCTTTGTCGGATGTGGTTTCCCTCTTTTTATCCCTCCTTCCCTATTATTCTGTGATCATCCTTTTCCATATCTATTTCCCTTTTTATGTTATATCAGTAAATCAAATTATACATGTATTCTTTTTGTATATCCACAACAGAAATACAATTCTCAAGAGTTATTTTTTACCTTTTCTGCATCTCTTGGAGTTCTATTCTTGGAGATCAAATTTTTGTTTAGTTCTGGTTTTTTCTTCAGAAACAAATGGAATTCATTTGTTTCATTAAATGTCCATCTTCTTCCCTGGAAGAAAATTCTCAGCTTAGCTGGGTAGTTTATTCTTGGCTGCATCTCAAATTCTTGTGCCTTTCGGAATATCATATTCCAGGCCCTTCTTTCCTTTAATGTAGAGGCAGCCAGATCTTGGGTGATCCTTATTGTGGCTCCTCGGTATTTAAATGGTTTTTTTGGCTGCTTGTAAAATTTTTTCCTTAATCTGATAGTTCTGAAATTTGCACAATATTCCTTGGGTTTTTATTTTAGGGTTTCTTTCAGAAGGTGTTCGATGAATTCTTTCAATGCCTATTTTACCTTCTGATTCTATTACATCTGGGCAGTTCTCTTTGATGATTCCTTGTAAAATAGTATCTAGGCTCTTTTTTTTCATCATAGTTTTCAGAAGGTCCAATAATCATCGGATTATCTCTCCTTCATCTATTTTCCAAGTCTGTGGTTTTCCAAGTAGATATTCGTGGTTTTTCCAGTTTGTCATTTTTTTGTTTTGCTTGACTGATTCTTGCTGCTCAATGAATCATTAGTTTCATTTGTTCAGTTCTAATTTTTAAAGAATTATTTTCTTCATTAGTTTTTTTACTTCTTTCTGTATATGTCCAATTGGAGTTTTTGAATGTATTGTTTTGGTCTGTGGAATTTTTTTCCATTTCACTATTTTTTTTTTTTTTTTTTAGTGAATTATTTTCTTTTTCCAATTCACAGATCCTACTTTCTTGCGTGTTCTTTGTCTTTTCCAATTCACGGATCCTACTTTCTTGAGTGTTCTTTGTCTTTTCCAATTCACGGATCCTACTTTCTTGCGAGTTCTTTGTCTTTTCCTATTCACAAATCCTACTTTCTAGTGAATTCTTTATTTTTTCCAATTCGTATTTCAGGAAGTTGTTGCTCTCTTGTAAGGCTTCTCTTTCCTTTCCCCATTTATCTTCTAACTCTCTTTTGAGACTTTTAATGGTCTCTTCTATGAGAGCATTATGTAAAGGAGGACAGTCTGATGCATTTTTGCTGTTTGAGGTCTCTTCAGGTTTGCTGACCTGTCGATCGTTCTTTTCATCTTTTTATTCGTGTTTTAAAGCCTTTAGGGTAGGTCTCCTAGGCTAGGGGGTTACCAGCTTCCTCTGCAGAGCAGGGAAGGATGTAAACCGATTTCCGGCTCTGAGGTATGGGAGTGCTCTGAGTGAGAGTTTTCCCTTCCCCCAACAGGAAGTGGATTCAGCACTGGCCGAGCTATCAAACTGCTTAGTAGGGCTGAGTGGGTTAGAGATTGCCCTTGGCTAGAGACAAAGGGGTGAAAGTGTCACTGTCCCAGGCCGGGGCCTCTTGTGGGACTGTGAGTATTAGCAGCTGACTGCAGACCGCAGACCGCCACAAACTCTGCCCAGCGTCTCTGCCTGATGCAAATCGGCCCTGGAAAAGCTCTATAGCCCCAAGCCGAGCTCCCCACTGCGCAGATTGGAGGCTAACCCGGGCTGCGTCCTCCTGCTGTGCAGGATCACAACTGCCCCAAGGAAAAGCCGGTACTGCGGTTGGGGCTGCGGGCTTGTGCTGAGATCTGTGCCTTCACCCTCGGTTTGAGACTCTCCTCGGAACCTAATTTCTCTCCCAGTCTGCGCTGATCTCCCCCCTGGCCCCGGCACCAACCTTTTTTGCCGAGACTGCAGATTTTCTTCGGCTGGTGAGTTGTTCTACTTCTTATCTTTACGAATTGTAGCAGTCAAGACTATTTTTGAGGCTCGATATAATATTGATAAAGAGGGTAAGAGAAGAGCTTAGAAAGTCGCGTGTGTCTTCTCCGCCATCTTGGCTCCTGTATTGTATATCTTACAGCTAATCTGCCGATCTACTGGCTTGCATGTAGGACAGAGTAACCAACACTGCTGTAGATTCCTCCTGGTAGATTCCTCCCAGTAAATTCCCTGGTAAGCAGGATGCCACACTGCTCTGTGTCTCTGCATTGGCTTTGCTCCAGTTTCTGTGCTGCTGCTTGCATTCAGTCCACCTGCCTCCAAGCCCTATTGAAACAGACCTTCTGAAGCTCTTAAAACTTATCTTCTGCTGGAAATTTGTTGTACTACAAATGTTTGTGGGTTCTTTAACTCCAAAACCAATTTATAGACTTGATTTGCTGTTACTTTGAGAAACACTGGGGAGACCACAGAAAAAAGATGTGTCTTCTCTCTGCCATCTTGACTTTGCCCAAAATTTCTAGTCCAATGTTAAATAATAGTGGTGACTCTTTTTTTTTTTTTCACTCCTGATCTTATTGGGAATATGTCTAGCTTCTCTCTATTACAAATAATGCTCACTGTTGGTTTTAAATGAATACTGTATATTAATTTAAGGAAATCTCCCTTTAATTCCTATGCTCTCCATTGTTTTTAACAGGAATGAGAACTGTATTTTGTCAAATGCTTTTTTGGCATCTATTAAGAATATCAGATGATTTCTCTTGGTTTGGTCATTGATGTGGTCAATTATGGTAATACTTTTTATGATATTGAATCATCTTGCAGTTCTGATATAAATTCCATTTGGTCATATCTTCCTGATAAGTTTTTGTAATCTCTTTGTAATATGTTACTTTTTTTTTTCATCTATATTGATTAAGTAGATTGGTCTGTAATTTTTTTTCTCTGCTTTGGCTCTTTCTTGATTAGGTATCAGTGCCATGTTTATGTCATGTAAGGAATTTGTCAGTACTCCTTCTTTACTTTTTTTTTCAAATAGTTTATGTAGTATTAAGATTAATTGTTTGTTAATGTTTGGTCGAATTTACTTTTGAATACAACTGACTGGAAATTTTTTTTTAGGGATCTCATTAATAACTTGTTCAATTTGTTTTTCAAAATGGGACAATATTAGAAATGTATTATTCTGTTATTCTGGGCAACCTGTGTTTTTATAAATATTTATTAGATTTTCAGGTTCACAATCATATAGGTGGGGAAAATAGCTCCTATTTGTTGCTTTAATTTATTTTGCATTTGTGGTAAGTTTACCCTTTCCAGTTGTGATGCTGGTGATTTTTTTTTTCTTTCCTTTTTTGTGAAATGCCAATGACAGGCTACCTGCAATGACTCTCACAGAGATCATGAAAATGGAAGAAGAAAGAAGGAAAGACAGACACTGGTGCTTCCAAATGAAGAAGATTAAGAATAAGATAATTTATTATTATTAACTCTACTCATAGATTCTTTTTAACCACAATATTGCTAAGGAAGCAAAAAGGAAAATATAAAGTAGATAAATCAATCAGGTTATGAAAGCACTATGTGAATATTGGGTTCAAGGAGAAATTTAGCATTCTCAAACAAATTGTCTTTCCTCCTATCCAGTCTGATGTCATTATAATTCCTGCAAATCCATTCCCATCTGTTTCAAGCATATCTGTTCCTAAAATTTCCTGGCCTCCACTGGCCAGTGGGCATATTCTAGTCAGTGCCACATCAGAATGACATGAATTCCTGCAAACTATGTACAGACTAAGCAAGCATGAATGCCTAGGAAAACACAGTTTGGAATCTTGTAAACTATGCACTGACTAAGCAGGTGTAATTACCTGGGAAGACACACTTTAGAAGCTGTCTATTGTTCTTTTCATTTTTTTTTGTTCATTTTTTAAAGCCTTTAGGGTATGCCTTCTAGGCAAAGGGGTTAACAGTTTCCTCTGCAGAGCAGAGGGAGATGTAAACTGGCTTAGGCTCTGAGGTATGGGAGTGCTCTGGGTGAAAGTTTCCCCTTCCCTCAACAGGAGGTGATTTAGGACTAGCTGAGCTATCGAGATGCCCAGTTGAGCTGTGGGTTTAGTGACTGCCCTAAGGCTAGAGAATAAGTGGTGAAAGTGTCACTGCCCCAGCCAGAGCCCCTTGTAGGGCTGTGGGTATTAGCAGCTGACCAGCAGATAGCCTGGCTCTACCGGAAGTCTCTGCCTGGACACAAAATTGCCCTGCGAAAGCTCTATTACCCCAAGCCGAGCTCCCTACTGTGCAGATTAGAGGCTAACCTGGGCTGTGCCCTCCTGCTGTGCAAGTTTGCAACTGCCCCAAGGAAAAGCACCATACTGTGGACTGGGGCTGTGAGCTTGTGCTGCAATCTGTGCTCTCACTTCCGGTTTGAGGCTCTGCTTGGAGCCTTAGTTCTCTCCCTGCTTGTGCTGATCTCCCCCCAGCTCTGAGGACAAACCTTTTTTTTTGGCGAAAATCTGCAGATTTTCTTTGGCTGGTGAGCTGTTATATTTTTAATCTTTATGAATTGTAGCAGTCAAGACTATTTTTGAGGCTCGATGTAATATTGATAAAGAGGGTAAGAGAAGAATTTAGAATGTTGTGTGTGCCTTCTCCGCCATCTTGTCTCTGCCCCCTCCCTCACATATAGAAAATTGATTTAAATTTATGAGACTACAAACCATTCTCCAGCTGATAGTCAAAGACTATCAACAGACTATTGTCAGATGAAGAAATTAAATCATGTACAGTCATATGAAAAAATATTCGAAATCACTATTGATCAATGAAAAATAAGAAAATTCTGAGGTACCTCTACCCACCTCTCAGATTGTCTAAAATAATAGGAAAATATTATGACATTTAATGGGAAAACTGGGGCACTAATACATTGTTGGTAGAGCTGGAGCTGATCCAAAAATTCTAGAGAACAACATGGATCTATACTATCAAACTGCACACCATTTGTTTCAATAGTGCCTCCACTGGGCCTATATCCCCAAAAGATCACAAAATAGGGAACCACATGTGCAAAATTATTTTTAGCAGTTCTTTTTGCAGTGGCAAAGAAGTGGAAACTGAGTGGATAACCATCAGTTGGAGAGTATCTGAATAAGTTATGACATATGAATGTTATGGAATGTTATTGTTCTATAGGAAATGATCAGCAGGGTGATTTCAGAAAGGCCTGGAGAGACTTGATTTTACAAGCCTTTTACTTTATTAAACATAACGTGGAACTCTTTCCCCTCAAAATCTTTTTCTAATTGAATATATAGATTTTTGCCACATTAATATTAGACATCAATATCACTCTGAAAATAGTTTTGACCTCATATATCCATTAAAGGGTTTCAGATGATCTTGAGCAGTTCATGGATGGGAGAACTCTTTTCTTGAACCTATTCCATTAGTTAGTAGGTTGAATTTTTATAAGTTCACTTATAAGTTGTCAAAATCTTTTTTTTTTTTTTTAATGACAGCCATTTTTAGTTTTTTCTAAATTTTGTAACCAAGCAAGACAATTTTAATTTTTGTTCCTAATGTTCTTTTCATTTTTTTCAAGCTTAACATCCTCATCCCCTTCAATTGATCTAAAAATGATATATAATCTTCAGTCCTTTCATAATTCTGCTTACCCTTCTTTGAATGTCTTTCAAGTTGTCCTTATTCTTTTTTTAAAAAGTAAAAACATTTTATCAATATCTGTCCTTTCCAGGACTCAGCTCAACAAAGTGAGCTTATAAATTCTATTATTCTTAACATCACACATCTCTTTATTCATTAATGTTTTTGGATGTCATAAGACACTTTTGATTCATATTGGAATTAATTCTCCTAAAATTTCTTTATATTTTTCATACAGACTATCATCTAGGCATGCCTCAGTCTGAAATATATACTATTATTTTTACTATATTTTATAGGACTTGATCACAACCTCTTGTGATACTTTCTTATGTGGACTTCTTTCTAAACTGATAGGGAAGTACAAATGGCTAACTATCTTTTGAACTACATAAATGAATACCTATTCCATAAATGATTCATATGAACTGAGTACTTTTTTAAAAACTCCTTCCTTAAAAGAAACTTTACACATGAAAAAAGCAAAACAAAACAAAACTAAAATTTAGTTGTTTTCCCATGGGTTCCCAGGTTGGAAGTGTAATTGGAAATACTATACAAGAAAAATAATGATGATCTACTAAGGACTGAGTCTTGTCACCTTATAAGTGGGTTCAGAATAAAAGAGCACTTGAGGGCAGAGGGCAAAGTGGTGGAGTGTCCCATCACTAGGATTAGGGTTAGGATTAACACATGCAGGGTTTTATATGTAAATATAAATATATGCATATATGTTTATATATGTTCATAAGTGCATATGTTATGCATTGACATATGTGTTTCCCTATGGAAAGATATATGCAATAAATAGGTGTCCACTTTGTTTAAAGTACAATAACTTCATATTTACTTCTCTTGGTATATATTTTATTCACAATATATTGTATACATTGTATTCACCTGTTCTGAATGCAGGCTGGGTATCTCTTATTTTTTCTTTGCACAAAATATATTTTGAATAAAAATTTATTGAGTTGAGGAAGAGAAAAATGTAATCTATATATAGGTCTTAAACTGGAAAAAATGCACCAGACCCATTCCCCATTTTCAATCTTGTTTCTCCTCCTGCCTCTCCCTACTCTTTTCTCTCCCTCTATTCTCTCTCTTTCAATCTCTCTCTCTTTTTTTCTCTCTCTGTCTTAATGTGGGTGGTACCAAAGAATATAAAACATGTGCTGTCTGATTTTGAAGAGGAAAGTGTTATTAACATTATTTTACAAGTGTCTTTTATTTGAAATTGAGTAGTATGAACTATTTATAATAGCAACAGATCAAGAAATGTAAATAACTAAAAAACAAGGAAATTGAAGGTTACAAAATGTGCTAAATGAGCCTTGAAAAGAGAGTAGATCTTCTGAAAATACAACAAATAGGCATAATATCTGCCAAACGGCTCATTATTAAGTGAAATTTGCAATTTTTTTTTCCTGCCCCATGGTAAGAGTGTCCTAAAGCTGGTCATTCCACAAAGTGCTTCAAATTGCCAAAGAACAGTAATATAAAAGAGTTTATAGAGTCTTTTTTGTTTATTGTTGTGGGTGTTATTGTTATTTTTGTTTCAGAAAATGAAAGCCATCATTTATGTCTGGGAAAGGATATTTTAATTTATAGAACCATTTACTACTACAAATGGAGAGGACATTGATGATTTTCCAGTCAAAACATAAATTCTTCCACGGAAGTGATTCTTTTCTTTTCTCTTTCTAGCATTCCTAAAGCCAAGTTCAATGTGAGTACTAATTCAATGCTTATTTGGATTGATTTAAATTTAGTCTGTCTCCCATATTTGACAAATGGGAAAATTCATTATCACAGAATAGAATTGTTTTAGTTAAGACTATGTTCTGCATTAGCAAAAGAACTAGTTTTATTAATTTTGAAGCTATTGATCTTTTTAATATGCTGAGGAAACTATCAAAATTGGTTTGCAGTTTAAACTGTTATTTATCTCCCATTCTTGCAAATGTAACAGAAAACATTAAGACAAACTAAACATAAAATCCGTAGTTTAAATCAGGAATTTCTTATTTGTTGTTTTATTTTTTTCATCATCAGGACCCCTTTACAGTATTAAAATTATTGGTTGCTCCAAAATATTTCATTCATGTGGGTTTTATCCATTGATGTTTACCATATTAGCAATTAAAACATATTTGAATTATTATTAAAATAGTTGACATTGTGGATCTCATGTAGATGTCTTGGAAGCACCAGAAATTTTCAAATCATGAGAAGCAGTGGTTTAAATCATAGGCAACTCATTTAACTCCTTAGAGCCTTGCTCTTTCCTAATCTGTACAATAGTGAATATAACAGCACCTACCTTGCTAGTATAAAAGATGATCAAGTGAGCCCATTTATATAAAATATTTTGTACTCTTGAAATATTATGTAAATGTCAGCAATTGTTGTTTTAAGAATTATAGTACATGAAATCAACTACTGTCTTCTGATGCCTCATGATCTGAAATTAATATTGAGTTATGAATGAGAAATAAGTTCTGACTGCTTCTCCCAAACCAAAAAGTCTTGAACTTTGGGTTCATTGGTAGACTATATCAATATGCATTACATGTGTAGTATATTCCTAAATTAGGATACAAGCTCCTAAGGGACAGAGATTATATATATATATATCACTTTTGTATCTATAGTCAGAGCACCTTGAGTTTGGCCCATAGAAAGTGCATAATAAATGACCATCATTTATGAAAGAATATATTCAGAAAAGAAACATTCAAGCTAATGAAATCATCAATTGATTGAAAGACTGAAGACAGAGGAAAGAATAGTTATAGTTCATGATAGTAGGAAATGAAAAAAGAATTGATGAGTTATGAGTTAGCAAAGAAAAATAAACATAGTAAAAAAGAAAGATTAAGAAAATGTACTTTTAACTCCTCCCAACAGATTCCCTCTCCAGCTTCCAGGTTTTTCCTGTGGGTTGTATTGTTTTGTTTTGATCTGTGTTTTAAGAGTTGACATTGGTTCTTTTGTGAAGATGATTGGAGTATGTGGGAGGAAAGTTGAAAGATAATTTCTGTTTGATGGCAAAACAATAGAGCTGTGAATAGCTCAGCTTTCCCTTTTCCAGGCTATGGAACAAACAGCATATAATTGTGTACTTTTAAGCAAAAATGACAAGGACTAGGACAATAAATTTTCCAGCTGAAGTCAACTCAGCAAACCTTTATTAAGTGCCACTATGACAAAGTATCCTGTGCTACATGCAGACTGCAAAAACGGATGGCATGGAACCTTTATTATCAAACACTTCCATGACATTTAGATTTCCTCCATTACATGTTAAAACAATCATTTATTTGTTTTTAGTTTTGATTTCCAAATTTTAGACTTTCTTCCTATTTCCCATCCTTGAGAGTATAAATAAACAGATATGTTATACATATGATATCATGCAAAATATTTCCATATGTCATTTTATGTACAAGGAAACAAAAAATAATGAAAGTAAAGAAAAATAACTTTAGTCTCCATTCAGACAATATGAGTTCTTCCTCTGGATGTGAATAGTTTGTTTCATCATGAATTCTTTGGGATGTCTTGGATTATTGTGTTGCATAGAATAGGTAAGTCATTTATAATTCTTCATTATAATATATTATCATTAACTGTATATAGCATTCTCTTAGTTCTACTTACTTCACTCTGTATCAGCTAATGTAAATCTTCTCAGGTTCTTTTTTTTATGAAATCAACTTGTTTATTATTTCTTACACTACAATAATGTGATATTACACACATTTATCACAGCTTATTCAGCCATTTCCAAATTAATAGTCATTTCCTCAATGTTCAATTTCTTGAAATCACAAAGAGAGATGCTATAAATATTTTAGTATATACTAATATTTTCTTTTCTAATCTTTCCTCCTTTTATGATCTCGTTGGAGCACAAAACTAATAGTGATATTTCTGGATCAAAGAATATGCAAAGTTTTATTTTGTTATTCACTTAGTAATATTTTTTCCTACTACACATACCTTTCAACATTTATTTTTATAAGATTTTGATTTCCAATTTGCTTTCTTCCCTCTCTTCTCTCTCCTCTCCCCAAAATGACAAGCAATTTCATATAGGTCATACATGTACAATTGTATTAGAAATAGTTTTATAGATTGTTGGTGGAGCTGGGATGGGAGACAGTAGAGAGATCTTTTTTTCTGGCTTCCCTCAGATCAATACCAGATAAAGGCTCTCACCTAGTTTTGGAGTGACAGAACACACAAGTATTTGGAGTGTGACTAATCTTCTGCAAAATATATTTAGGGAGGACTTATGAAAAGGACTGTCCCAATCAGGCAGGGGAGTAGGGTAGAAGGGGAAAGAAGTGGTCGACACAGGAGCAGCACAAAAACCCAGAGTGACATGGTATCTCTGCAGAGGGAGAATCTACTGGGAGGTTCTTAGCCAAAATACAGCATCATTGGCTACTTTGTCCTGATTCAGAAGTCAGTGGTTGAGCAGTCTACTTATGAGTCATTCAACACAATTACAAAAGGCAAATAGTAAGCTCCTGAAACCCCTCATACCACAGAACTTGTCCATGCCTTCCCAGCATGAGAAGAAGGTCAAGAGCAGCTATCCCAGGGCAAGGGGAAGCCCCAGTCACCATGAGAGAAATATTGGGACAATCTCCCCTTTGCCCTAAGAGCAGACCTTAACCTCTAAAAATGAACAAAAACATCAAAAAGAACTCTTAACCATAATTTTATGGAGACAGAGAACAAATCTCAAACCCTAGGGACACTAAAGACAAAAGATGATATAAGTTGGTCTCTGTCTCATGAGGTTCTACTGGAAGAACTGAGAATGGATATTAAAAGAGAGCTGCAAGAAAAATGCAGAAAGGAAAAGAGAACTTTGCAGGAATGTTTGGAAAAGGAAAGACAAATTATCTGAAGAAAACTCCATAAAAATAGATTAACAGAAGTGGAAAAAGCATATTATTCCTTACAAAATAGATTTGATAAAAGGGAAAAAGCATATAACTCCTTGAAAAATAGATTTGGTGAAATGAAAAAAAAATCAATTTGATAATAAAAGAATTTGTGGAAAAAAATTAACAAAACACTCATTTAAAAGTTCAATTGGCCAAATGCAAAATGAGATAAAAAAGCTAACTTAGGAAAATAATTCCCTAAAAATTAGAATCAATAAATGGAAGTGAATAACTCAATGAGACATCAAAAATGAGTCAAACAAAGCCAAAAAAAAAAAAAAGAAAAAAAATGGAAAAATATGTAAAATAACTCATTCTAAAAACAAGTGGCCTGGAAAATGGATCTAAGATAGACAATCTCAAAATTATTGGACTTCCTGAAAACAATGATGAAAAACTTTCAGGAAATTATCAAGGAAAATTGCAAAGATATCCTAAAACCAGAAGATAAAAGAGCCATTCAAGGAATTCCCAATCACCTCCTAAAAGATACCCCAAAATAAAACCTCCATGGAACATCAAAGCTAAGTTTCAGAATTATCATATCAAGAAGAAAATATGCAAACAACCAGAAGGAAACAATTCAAATATCAAGGATCCACAAGCAGGATTACCTAGGACCTAGCAGTTTCCCCTTTAAAGGATAGTTAGACTGGCTAGAATGACAGGGAAAGATAATGCGGAATGTTGGAGGTGATGTGGGAAAACAGGGACACTAATACATTGTTGCTGGAATTGTGAATACATCCAACTATTCTGGAGAGCAATTTGGAACTATGCTCAAAAAGTTATCAAACTGTGCATACCTTTTGATCCAGCAGTGTTACTACTGGGCTTATATTCCAAAGAGATCATAAAGAAGGGAAAGGGACCTGTATGTGCACGAATGTTTGTGTTAACCCTCTTTGTAGTGGCCAGAAACTGGAAACTGAGTGGATGCTTATCAATTGGAGAATGGCTGAATAAATTGTGGCATATGAATATTATGGAATATTATTGTTCAGTAAGAAATGACCAACAGGATGATTTCAGAAAGACCTGGAGAGACTTACATGAACTGATACTGAATGAAACAAGCAGAACCAGGAGATCATTATATACTTCAACAATAATACTTTTGATGATCAATTCTGATGGACCTGGCCATCCTCAGCTTGAGATGAACCCAATCACTTCCAATTGAGCAGTAATGAACTGAACCAGCTATGCACAGCGAAAGAACTCTGGGAGATGACTAAAAACCATTACATTGAATTCCCAATCCCTATATTTTTGCTCACCTGCATTTTTTATTTCCTTCACAGGCTAATTATACAATATTTCAGAGTCCAATTCTTTTTGTACAGCAAAATAATGGTTTGGTCATATATGCTTATTGTGTATCTAATTTATATTTTAATATATTTAACATCTACTGGTCATTCTCCCATCTGGGGGAGGGGCTGGGGGGAAGGAGGGGAAAAATTGGAACAAGAGGTTTGGCAATTTTCAATGCTGTAAATTACCCATACATATAACCTATAAATAAAAGGGTATTAAAATTAAAAAAAATAAAGTTGGCAAGTGATTAAAAAAGAAAATTTAAAAAGCTTACATCCCTATATGGTATCTCCTTAAGTCTTGAGATCTGTATCTCTATTATGCGTATACTTAAAACGTGCAAATAAAACTTGATTTTATTGTGATGATATTAAAAAGAAAGTAAAGGTATAAAGGTGATTCTACTGGAGGAAGAGGAAAATGGCGTTAAAGTAGGGTAAATTGCATTTCATGAAAAGGCAAAAGAAGACTTAATGCAAGTGAGGGAAAGAGGGGAGGGAGGTAAGAATTGTGTGGATTTTTCTCTCATCAGCTTTGGCTCAAAGAGAATATCAGATTCGATTAGCTTCACAGAAAAGCTTGTCTCAGTCTATAGAGAAGTAAGAGGGGAAGAGGGAACAAAAGGGAAGAGGCTAATAGAAGGGAGCACAGCAGTAGAAGGGAAAAGGTATAAGAAAGGGAGAGAGGCTGCAAAAGGAAAGGACTGTTTGAGGGAGAGGGTGGTTAGTAACAAAATACTGGGGAGAAGGGGAAGGGGGAAAGGGAAGATAAAAGTACAACTGGGGGTAAAAAAAGATGGCAAGAAATGCAGAGTTAGTAATTTTATTTGTGAATGTGCATGGGATAAGTGCTCCCATAAAATGGAAGCTGATAGCAGACTGGATTAAAAACCAGAATCTTACAATATATTGTTTACAAAAAACACATTTAAAGCAGAATGATTCATACAGAATAAAGGTAAAAAGCTGGAGCAGAATCTATTATGCTTCAGTTGAAGTAAAAACAAACAAACAAACAAAAAACAAACAGGGGTAGCTATCCTGATCTCAGATCAAGCAAACACAAAAATGAAATCTAGTTAAAAGAGATAAGAAAGGAAATTATATCCTACTGAAAGATACCATAGTTAATGAAGCAATATCAATGCTAAAAATATATGCACCAGCTGCTATAGCATTCAAACTCCCAGAGAAGAAGGTAAGAGAGCTGCAAGAAGAATAAACCAGCAAAATTATATTATTGTAATATCTCAACCTTGCTCTCTCAGAATTAGTTACATCAAACCAAAACGTAAATGAGAAAAAAGTTAAGAAGAGAAATGTAATCCTAGAAAAGTTAAGGATAATAGAACTTTGGAGAAAATTGAATGGAGAAGGTAAAAAATATACTTTTTCTCTCAGCAGTACATGGAACATATACAAAAATTGACTATATACTGGGGCATAAAACCTCAAAATCAAATATTGAAAGACTGAACTAGCAAATGCATTTTTTTTTCAGATCATGATGCAATAAAAAAAAGAAATATGCAATAAAAAGCCCAGAGAAAAGTAGACCAAAACTATTTGGAAACTAAATAATCTACTCCTAAAAAATAAATGGGTAAAACAACAGATTATAGACACAATAAATAATTTCATCCAAGAGAAAGACAATAATGAAACATAACAAAATTTATGGGATGCAGCTAAAGTAATTATTAGGGAAAATTTTATATCTTTAGATGTTTACTTGCATAAAATTGAGAAAGAGAAGATCAATTAATTGGTCTTGCAACTAAAATAATTGGAAAAAAAAACAATTAAGAAGCCCAATTAAACACCAAATTGAAATTCTGAAAATAAAAGGGCAGATTAATAAAATTAAAAGTAAGAAAATTATTGAATTAATAAAACTAAGAGTTGGTTTTATGAAAAAAAATAGATAAACTTTTAGTTAATTTGATTAGAAAAAGAAAAGAATAAAAGGAAATTGTTAGTCTCAAAAATGAAAAGGGAGAATTTTCTACCAATGAAGAGGAAATTAGGGTGATAGTTGGGAGTAATGTTGCTCAAATATAATAAATAAATTTGATAATCTTAGTGAAATGGAGAAATATGTACAAAAATACAGATTGTCCAGATTAATATCACAGGAAATAAATTATTTAAATAGTCCTATTTTAGAAAAAGAAATAGAACAAGCTATTCATCAACTCCCTAAGAAAAAATCTCCAGGGCAAAATGGATTTACACGTGAATTCTCTCAAACATTTAAAGAACAACTAATTCCCTTTATATTGGAATTGAATGGAATACTACTGAGCCATCCACACTCAGAGAGAGGACCGTGGGAACTGATTAATGATCACAACATAGCATTTTCATGCTTTTTTTTTTATTGTTTTTGCTTGCATTTTATTTTCTTTCTCATTTTTTCCTTTTTGATTTGAATTTTCTTGTTCAGCAAGATAATTATATAAGATAATTCAGCAAGATAATTAATAATATGCATGCATATATTAGATTTAACATATATTCTTACCATGTTTAACATATATTGGATTATTTGTCATCTAGAGAAGCAGACAGGGAAAGGGGAGGGAACAAGTGGAAAACAAGGTTTTACAAGAGTCATTGTTGAAAAATTATCCATGCATATGTTTTGGAAATACAAAGATTTAATAAGAAAAAAAAGAAATTAACTTATTTTGTTAGGCCTTAAAACTAGCTTGATTTAAACTCCACTTTAAATTTTTTGAGTATAATGGAGGTTATGATTGAAAAATGCATTATTATTTGACTACAGTTAATAAATAATGTGATATGATTGAAGAATAAGGAAATAAAAATAAAATTTTGTGAGCTCAATTTCAAACAATTTAAAGTAATTACATGTAATAAACCAATTGCATACTGTATATCACCCTGCCAGAATAAAATCCTTATAAGAACCCTGACTTCTACTGCCATAAGGATATTTCTTAATGGAACATGTTAATTCTTGACCTTTTAAAAGTGAAAACAGCTTCATAGTACTTCTACCATACCCTTCCCCCATTTCACTTTCTTCTTTCCACTGCTCTTATATAACAATTATATTTGTGCTTAATTAGTATCTTCCTCTGTACTCATTTACATTTTGTGGAAGTACATATGTACCTCTCTTCTGTAACTTGCTAGCCCTTACTCCAACTTATTCTGTCTTCCCATTTCATTTTCTCCAATAAAAACCATAGAAGGCTTATAAAGGCATTTGATTTACTGTTAAAAATATAAATTCTGATTATCCTTTTTTTTATATACCTGATTCTCAAAAAAATATATAATTTTTTTTCAAAGACTGACAAAAAAGCCCTGCAGAACACCGTATTTGGTGGTTAAAAGCTTGTTAATTTTCTTGGAGAGAGTAGCTTTAGTTGTAGGCTAAAGTCAGAATAGTTTATAAGAAATTGAACAATAAATGAGTAATGAAATCATAGGGAAAGAGAATGTAAACATTTTTTCTAGTTTAACAATAAATGGTAGGATAAACAAAGGGTGATAATTTGATGGCATGGTATGATCTAAGGATTTTTTTAAGGGGAGGCAAGCCTCTGATAAGGAAAATTACATGATGCATTGGATAGAGCGCTGGCCTTGGAGTTAAGAAGACCTGATTCAAATTTGACCTCAGATAATTACAAGCTGTGTGATCCTGAGCAACCCTATTTGCTTCAGTTCCTCATCTATAAAATGAACTAGAGAAGGAAATGAAAAACCACTCCAGTATCTGGAAAACCCCAAATGTGGTTGTGGAGAATCAGATATGATTAAAACAATTTAGCTACAATTCCTCTACTATAATTTTCAAGGACAGAGATTCACATCCATGAGGCAAAAAAAGTATTACTTGAAAAGGATTTTAGAAGACATTCCTTTTGTGAAGAAAATTTAGATATCATTGTGAGCCTGGATTTTATTTAGTTTGATTGTTGTTCGTGGGTTTCTTTGGTTCATATTTTTAAAACGCAATGTGGTAGCCAGTCTTAATAACTGTCAAATATTATGAAAATCTGAAAATAACAAAATCCAACAAGTTGTATGTCATAATAGAACTGATGGTATAAACAATTAATTAGCCTTTTACATGAGCAGATGAAGTGATTAATTAGGTCACCTAATGTCTCCATGGAATTAATAGTGTTTTTTAAATAGTTTCTTGATTTAGAGCTAATGTCTTATTAATGAGTAACATCAACCTGGGAACACCATTAAGCTCAGCTTGAGTAATGAGTCACATGACAGAGAATATATCATGCCATATGTATGAATAAATCTGCTTCATTAAGTACTTCACATATATACACATACTGATTGGACTGTGAACAATTTTCAGAGAAGAAATTTTCACTTAGACAAATAGAATAGGAGGAGAAAAATGGTGAAAAAATGATGAAGTGCTTCCTAAGATTTTAGAGTTCATACCATAACATACATTTGTATGTGTTTGTGTGTGTGTGTGTGTGTGTGTTCATGCAGATTGCAGTCAGTTGTATAAGTGAAAAAAATATTATATAATAGAAGGTTATTTGTAAAAGTCTATTTTCTTCTCATAATGATCAATACATGTATTTAATATTCTAATTATTATTTTGTAAAAGTAGAAAAGCAGATTATATACATATATACATAGTTATATACATTTTTTCAAGCTTGCTTTTTCCCTCGTAATAATATATGTCTTTTTTTTATATAAGGTTTTTGCATGTACTTTTAGATAGCTCAAGAATTGATCCATTTTCCACTGAAAATTTTCTCCCTTTCAATAGACTTCTTTCTTCACTTGATTTTCCCACTTGCTACTGCTATCATTCTGTTCTTTAGTAGCATTTCTACTTCCTGATCTAGTCCAGGAGACAGTGAAAAGAGAAAAATTCAAATGTAATGCCTCCCCTAAAACTGATGAAAAATAATTTCATATGGAAATATTAATTATAATTTTATCTGTCATCTTTCCTTCAGGTTCTTCTTTTCATGTTTTTGTCATGATTTGGTTTAGTTGCTTCTCCAGTCAATCCTTCTGTAAGGTTAATTTTGAAAAAATCATTTTTCTCTTTTTTATGAGGTAACATGGTTCATATTCCTTTTTTTAAAGTTCTTACAAATGAATTTATATTTAACAATTTTGTCTTCCTGTTTTTCCATATATAAGCATGTGGCAAAAAGGTCAAATAACTGCATACATATTTAATCTCTAGAATCTCATGTCTTTGTTGTAGGCATTAATTTGAATCAAGTAAACTTCCTTAGGAAATGGCAATAGTCTGTACTAATCTTTATCCTCTTATCTGTTACACTTTTATTAATCAATAGTTAATTTGACAAGGTTAGGATGGATTTGTTTTAATTATATCAATATAGTTTCATTTCATTTCTTGCAATGTTGTGCTGATATTTATTTTTAACAAATTGATAGTATGAATCAGAATCAGTTCTCACATTTATACCTGATCATTGCTCATTTATAATATCAATTTCAAGATGATATATAGGGTTCATCATTTTAGTAGACTTATGCCTGTTTTTATACTGAAAAGAAGTTATGAAATTATAAAATAATTGAACTGGGAGGGTCATTGAAGGGTTATTTGTAGAATTTCTTGACTTTCTTATCTATTGCAACAGATGTTATTTTTACAGAGACTTATTAAGTGTTATGAAATATAAGCTGACAAAGAATCCCATAAAACTATATTTCCTCTTCCCTTGGAATACATGATAAAGATAACTTCAACATTTTATTACTGAGAAGATATTCCTCTACACATAGCCCCAGGAAGTGGTTACATTTTCTTAAATAATATATGTCTTTATTGAAAAGCAGCATACTATATTTGAATGAAATTACAAAAGAAATAGGAAAATCTACTCATTGATTAAATAGGACTCTAACCATGGATAAATTATTCATATCCTAAGACAGAGACAGAGACAGAGACATGGAAAGAGTAATTGAAAAATCACCTTATATTGAGATTATTGAGATATATTGAGATTGATATATTGATATGAGGGCATATATATTGATGCCCCATATATTGATGCCCTCAATATAATATAATCTCATTCATATAATATAATTCATATAATATAATTCATTTTTGTCTACTCTGAAAAGGAAAAAGAGTTAAAATAAAGGGTTTCAAAAGGTAGAGCCAGGATGACAGATTGAAGACAAAGAATCACTATAGGTCTCCCCAAACTGCTCCAAATATCTTTAAGTAATGACTCAAAACAAAGTTTTTTAGAGTTTCAGAAACTACAAAAAGTGAGAGGAATTTTTTTTCAGATTTTTTTTATTAAAGTTGTTTATTTTCAAAACACTTGCATAGAAAATTTTCAACATTCATCCCTATAAAATGTTGTGTTCCAAAATTTTTTTTCCTTCCCCTGGACAGCAAATAATCTAACATGTAAAACATGTGCAATTCTTCTATACATATTTTCACAGTTGTCATGGTGCACAGGAAAAATCAATCAAAAAGGAAAAAATTGAGAAAGAAAACAAAAAGCAAGCCGACAACAACAAAAAAGGTGAAAATACTGTATTGCAATCTGTGCTCAGTACCCACAGTCCTCTTTCTGGGTGCAGATGGCTTTCTTCATCAGAAGGCAATTGGAACTGGCCTGAATCACCTTGTTCTTTTTTTTTTTTTTTAATTTAATAGCCTTTTATTTACAGGATATATACATGGTTAACTTTACAGCATTAACAATTGCCAAACCTCTTGTTCCAACCCTTCAACTCTTACCCCCCCCACCCCTTCCCCTAAATGGCAGGATGACCAGTAGACATTAAATATATCAAAATATAACTTAGATACACAACAAGTATACATGACCAAAACATTACCTTGCTATACAAAAAGAATCAGACTCTGAATCATTGTACAATTAGCTTGTGAAGGAAATCAAAAATGCAGGTGTGCATAAATATAGGGATTGGGAATTCAATGCAATGGTCTTTAGTCATCACCCAGAGTTCTTTTTCTGGGTATAGCAAGTTCAGTTCATTACTACTCCATTAGAAATGATTTGGTTGATCTCGTTGCTGAGGATGGCCCGATCCATCAGAACTGGTCATCATCCAGCACCGTTGTTGAAGTATACAATGATCTCCTGGTCCTGCTCATTTCACCCAGCATCAGCTCGTGTAAGTCTCTCCAGGCCTTTCTGAAATCATCCTGTTGGTCATTTCTCACAGAACAGCAATATTCCACAACCTTCATACACCACAATTTATTCAGCCATTCTCCAACTGATGGACATCCATTCAGTTTCCAGTTTCTAGCCACTACAAAAAGGGCTGCCACAAACATTCGTGCACACACAGGTCCTTCCTTCTTTACTCTTTGGGATGGCCCAGTAGTAACACTGCTGGATCAAAGGGTATGCACAGCCTGATAACTTTTGAGGCATAGTTCCAAACTACTCTCCAAAATGGTTGGATTCGTTCACAACTCCCCAACAATGAATCAATGTCCCAGTTTTTTCCCCATCCCTCCAACAATCATCATTATCTTTTCCTTATCTTAGCCAATCTGACAGGTGTGTAGTGTATCTTAGAGTTGTCTTAATTTGCATTTCTCTGATGAATGGACTTGGAGATCTTTTCATATGATAGAAAAGTTTAATTTCTTCATCTGAGTTGTCTGTTCTATCTTTGCCATTTTCAATTGGAGAATGGCTTGATTTTTATAAATTAGGTTAATTCTCTATATATTTTGGAAATGGGTTTTATCAGAACCTTTGACTGTAAATATATTTTCCCATTTTTGCTTCCCTTTAATCTGTCTGCAATTTGTTTTAAAACTTTTTCAGTTTGGTATAATCGAAATTTTCTTTTGTGATCAGTGTCTCTAGTTCCTTTGGTCATAAGACTTCCCTTCACAGGTCGGAGGTAAACTATCCTTGTTCTCCTAATTTATTAATAATTTCATTCTTTTCCTGGGTCTTGAACCATTTTGACTTTTATCTTGGTGTCGCGTTAAGTATGGATCTGATAGATTTCCCATATTAGTTTCCATTTCCCGCAATTTTACAAACAATAGTTTTATCCAAAGCTGGGATCTTTGGGTTGTCAAAGACTAGGTTCTTTTGTTGATGTTTTATCCCTTGAACCTAATCTATTCCATGATCAACTAATCTTTCTTAGCCAATCCAAATAGTTTTGGTAACTGCTGTCTATAATATAATTTTAGATCTGGTACTAAACATCATTTGATTTTTCATTAATTCCCGGAATTCTTGACTTTTGTTTTATATGAACTTTGTGTTATTTTTCAGAGTCATTAAAATAGTTTTTGGGAATCTGATTGGTATGGCGCTAATAGATTAGTTTAGGTAATATTGTATCTTTATTATATTTTCGCCCTATCAAAGGCATTTAATATTTTTTCAATTGGTTAGATCAGACTTAATTTGTGTGAAAGTGGTCTGTAATTTTGCTCATGTTTCTGATTTTCCCGGCAGATAGATTCTAAATATTTTATATTATCAGTAGTTCTTTAAATGGAATTTCTCTTTGTAATCTGACTGTTGGATTGTAGTGATAATAAGAATGCTGATGACTTATGTGGGTTTATTTTTAAACCAGCAACTTTGCTAAGTTGTGGATTATTTCTAAAACTTTTTGCGAATCTCTGGGATTCTCTAAGTATACCATCATGTCATCGCAAAGTGATATTGGCTTCCTCATTTGCTATTTATTCCTTAATCTTTCTAGCTTTATTGCTATAGCTAGGTTTTCAATATTTGGGTAAACGGTGATAGTGGGGCACTTGTTTCCTCAGATCTTATTGGGGAATGGTTGAGTTTGTCTCGTACATATGATGCTTACTGATGGTTTAGATGCTACTGATTATTTTAAGGAAAGTCCATTTTTCTATATCTCAAGTGTTTTTAATGGAATGGATGTTGGATCTTATCAAATGCTTTTTCTGCATCTTGGATGATCATATGGTTTTGTAATTTGGTTCTAAATGGTAATTGATAGTTTTCCTAAAGACCATCCTGCATTCCTGGTATAATCCTACTTGATCATGAGTGTATTGTCTTGGAGATGATTTTTGTGATCTTTTTTGTAATTCTTATTTAAGTTTTAGCATCAATTTCGATAGGAGGTTGGTCTATAATTTTCTTTCTCTGTTTCAGCCTACTGGTTTAGGTATCAGTACCATGTCTGTGTCATAGAAGGAATTTGGTAGGAAACCTTCATTCCCTATTGTATCAAATAATTTATATAGCATTGGGGCCAATTGTTCTTTAAATGTTTGGCAAAAGTCACATGTAAATCCATCTGGTCCTGGATTTTTTTCTTAGGGAGATGTTTAATTCCTTTCTTTTTTTTTCTAAATGGGACTATTCAAACAATTTCTTCTTCCTCTGTTAGTTGGGAAGTCTGTATTTTGGAGGTAATCCATTTCACTTAGGTTTGAAATTTATTGGCATAAAGTTGACAAAATAACTCTTTATTTCTCAATTTCCTCTTTTGGTGGAAAGTTCTCCTTTTATTTTAAGACTCTAAATTCATTTTTCCTCCCTCCTTTTCTAATCAGTTTACCAAGGCTTATCTATTTTATTGGCTTTTCTAGAACAACTCTTAGTTTTTATTAGTTCAATGGTTTTTTACTTTTCAATATTTTTAATTTCTCCTTTTAATTTTAAATTTTTTAGTATTTGATTGGTTTTAATTTGGTTTTTTTAGTTTTTTTTAGTTTACAAATTCATTAATCTTTTCTTTCTCTGTTTTATTCAAGTAAGCCTCTAAGGATATAAAATTCCCTCTTTCCGCTTTGGCTGCATCACAAATTTGGTTGATGTCTCATCATTGTCATTATCTTGAGTGAAATTTTGGTATCTATAATTTGCTTTACCCAATCATTTTTTAAGATGAGATTGTTTGCCAATTCTTTTTGGTCCTTTTCCCTAATTTGTTGATTAGTTTTATTGCATCATGATCTGAAAAGAAAGCATTTACTATTTCTGCTTTCTTGCATTTAATTTTAGGTCTTTATGTCAATAGGGTCAATTTTGAATAGGTTCCATGAACTGCTGAGAAGAAAGTATTTCCTTCTATCTCCATTCAATTTTCTCAAAGATCCAACATACCTAATTTTCTATTTCTATTTCTTCTTTAATTTCTTTCTTATTTTGTTTGTGGTTTGATTTGTCTAATTCGAGGTGCAAAGGTTGAGATCTCCTACTATTACGTTTTGTTTTTTCTTCTTCACTCTTCCCTTTGGAAGTTGGTGCCATCCACTGGTGATATATGTTTAATTGTGCAGTTTCACCCTTTAGCAGGATGGGTTCCTTCCTTATTTCTTTTAATTAGTCGTTTTTTCTTTTGTGATCTGAGTGGATGGTTCTTTTTGATTCTGACATTAGTTTTCTTCATTTTACTATCTATTTTCCCTGCATGTGTTTCTTGTAAAAATATTGTAGGGTTTGACTTTGATCCAGTTGTTTGCTCCTTTTGGGGATTTCTTTATTTAAATAATTACTAAATTGTTTTCCTGATTAATCCCCAGATTTTGTTTATTTTTCTCCCCCTCTTTCCCCTTTTAAACTTATGTCCCCTCTTGTATCACGATGTTATCTCTTTATAATCCTCCCTCCCCTTTGAGTCTTTCCCCTTCCTTCCCTTATTACTCTTTTCTTTTCCTTTTCCTCTCCCCGTTTTTAATGGGCGAGAGAGAATTTTCTCTAAAACAAATGTCAATTATTTTTCTTTGAGCTAACTCTGATGAGTAAGATTCACACAATGTTTCCTCCCCTCCTAAATTCCTCAGATATGATAGTTTCTTAGCCTCTTTGTGGGATGTGGTTTCCTCTTTTTATCCTACTTCCACTTGTTCTGCCATCATCCCTTTCCATATCTCTTCCCATTTTATATCAGTACAATCAAATTATACATGTATTCTTTTTGTATATCCACAAAAATACATTCTCAAGGTTATTTTACCTTTTTCTGCATCTCTTGTTCTATTCTTGGAGATCAATTTTTTGTTTAGTTCTGGTTTCTTGAAACAAATGATTATTGTTTATTAAATGTCATCTTCTTCCTGGAAAATGCTAACTTAGCTGGTAGTTTATTCTTGGCTGCATCTCAAGTTCTTGTGCCTTTCAGTATCATATTCAGGCCCTTCTTCCTTTATGAGAGGCAGCCAGATCTTGGGTGATCCTTATTGTGGCACCTCGGATTTAAATGGTTTTTGGCTGCTTGTAAAATTTTTCCTTAATCTGATAGTTCTAAATTTTGCCACAATATTTTTGGGTTTTTATTTTAGGGTTTCTATCAGAAGGTGTTCGATGAATTCTTTCAATGCTTATTTTTACCTTCTGATTCTGAACATTGGGCAGTTCTGTTTGATGATTTCTTGTAAAATAGTATCTAGGCTCTTTTCATCATAGTTTTCAGAGTCCAATAATCCTCGATTATCTCTCTGATCTATTTTCCAAGTCTGTGGTTTTGAAGTAGATAATTCGTGGTTTTCAGTTTGTCATTTTTTGTTTTGTTGATTGATTCTTGCTGTCTCAATGAATCATTAGTTTCAATTGTTCGTTCTAATTTTTAAAGACTTATTTTCTTCATTAGCTTTTGTTACTTCTTTCTGTATATGTCAATTGGTTTTTGAATGTATTGTTTTGGTCGTGGAATTTTTTTCCCTTTCACTAATTTTTTTTTTTTTTAGTGGTTATTTTCTTCAATTCAGATCCTACTTTTCTTGCGTGTTCTTTGTCTTTTCCAATTCACGGATCCTACTTTCTTGCAGGTTCTTTGTCTTTTCCAATTCACAATTCCTACTTTCTAGTTAATTCTTTATTTTTTCCATCAATTCTTACTTTCCTGAATTTTTTTATTTTTCCAATTCACCAATTTTGTTTCCCTGCACTTCCTGGGAATTTTTTTAACTTTCCAATTTATTTCAGGAAGTTGTTCCTCTTTAAGCCTTCTCTTTCCTTTCCCATTTATCTTCTAACTCTCTTTTGAGACTTTTAATGGTCTCTTCTATGAGAGCATTATGTAAAGGAGGACAGTCTGATGCATTTTGCTGTTTGGGGTCTCTTCAGGTTTGCTGACCTGCTCTTTTTCTGCATAGAAGCTGTTGATTGTTCTTTTCTCTTTTTATTCATGTTTTAAAGCCTTTAGGGTGGTCTCTAGGCAAGGGTTACCAGCTCCTCTGCAGAGCAGGGAAAGATGTAAACCGATTTCTGGCTCCGAGGTATGGGAGTGCTCTGGGGAGTTTTCCTTCCCAACAGGAAGTGGATTCAGCACTGGCAGAGCTATGAAACTGCTTAGTGGGCTGGAGTGGATTATCGATTGCCCTCGGCTAGAGACTAAGTGGTGAAAGTGTCACTGCCCCAGGCCGGAGCCTCTTGTGTGACTGTGAGTATTAGCAACTGACCGCAGAACGCAGACAGCCACAAACTCTGCCCAGTGTCTCTGCCTGATGCAAATCGGCCCTGGAAAAGCTCTATGGCCCCAAGCCCAGCTCCCCACTGCGCAGATTGGAGGCTAACCCGGGCTGTGTCCTCCTGCTGTGCAGGATCACAACTGCCCCAAGGAAAAGCCCATACTGCGGGTTGGGGCTGCGCGCTTGTGCTGGAGATCTGTGCTTCACCTCGGTTTGAAACTCTCCCGGAACCTAATTTCTCTCCCAGTCTGCGCCGATCTCCCCCTGGCCCAAACCAACCTTTTGGCGAGACTGCGATTTTCTTCGGCCGGTGAGTTGTTCTCTTCTTATCTTTACGAATTGTAGCAGTCAAGACTATTTTTGAGGCTGGATATAATATTGATAAGAGGGTAAGAAAGGCTTAGAAAGTTGGGTGTCTTCTCCCGCCATCTTGTCCCTCAGTCACCTTGTTCTTGAAAAGAGTCACATCCATAAGAATTGATCATCATATAATCTTGCTGTGTACAGTGTTCTCTTGGTTCTGCTCATTTCACTTGCATCAGTTCATGTAAGTCTCTCCAGGCATCTCTGAAATCATTCTACTGATAGTTTCTTATAGAATAATAATATTCCAAAATATTCATATGCCATGTTATTTAGCCATTCTCTAACTGATGGGCACCCATGAATTTCTAGATTCTTGGCACTATAAAAAGGGCTGCCACAAACATTTTTGCACATATAGGTCCCTTTCTTTCCTTTATGATCGTTTTGGGATACAAGCCCAGTAGAAACACTGCTAAATCACATTTTGACAGCTTTTTGGGCAGTTCTAAGTCGTTCTCCTGAATTGTTGGATCAGTTTGCAACTCTACAAGCAATGTATTAATGTCCCAGTTTTCCCACACTTCCACCATCATTCATCAATAACTTATCTTGTCATCTTAGCCAATCTGAGAAGTATGTAATGGTATCTTAGAGTTGTTTCAATTTGCTTATTTTTGATCAACAGTGACTTAGAGCACTTTTTTATATGACTAGAAAAGGTTTAATTTCTTCATCTGAAAATTTTCTGTTTATATCCTTTATGAATTGGAGAATGGCTAGAATTCTAATAAATTTGAGTTAATTCTCTATATATTTTATTTTATTTTTACATTTATTTTTTATTAAAGCTTGTTAATTTTCAAAAAATAGGCATGGATAATTTTTCAACATTAACCCTTTAAAATTATGTGTTCCAGTTTCTTGCCTTTCTATTCATTCCCTCCACTAGATAGCAAGTAATCCAATATATTTTAAACATGGCAAAACATATATTAAATCCAATATATGTATACATATTTATACAATTATCTTGCTGCACAAGAAAAAATCAAATAAAAAAGGAAAAATAAGAAAATAAAATGCAAGGAAACAACAACAAAAAGAAGGAAAATGCCATGTTGTGATCCACTGTTTCCACAGTCTTCCTATGGGTGTAAATGGCTCTCTTTATCACAACATCATTGGAACTGGTCTGAATCATCTCATTGTTGAAAAGAACCATGTGTATCAGAATTGACAGTTGTATGATTATGTTGCCATAATCTCCTGGTTCTGCTTATCTCACTTTGCAGCAGTTCATGTAAGTCTCTTTAGACCTCTCTGAAACCATCCTGTTGATTATTTCTTAAAAAAAATAATATTCCATAATATTCAAATACCATAACTTATTCAGCTATTCTCCAATTGATGGGCATCCACTCAATTTCCAGTTTCATGTCTCTACTAAAAGGGCTGCCACAAATATTTTTGCACATATGGATTCCCTTCCCTCTTTTTAGAACTCTTTGGAATATATGCTCAGTACAGTCTCAGTTTTCCCACATACCCTTCAACATTCATCATTGTCTTTTCTTGTCATCTTAGCCAATCAGAGAGGTGTAATGGTACGTCCAAGTTGTCTTAATTTGCATTTATCCAATCATTAGTGGTTTAAAGCACTTTTTATGACTGTAAATAATTTTAATTTCTTCATCTGAAAATTGTGTTCTTATCCTTTGACCACTTATAAATTGGAGAATGGCTTGAATTTGTATAAATTTAAGTCAATTCTATATATTTTAGAAATGAAGTCATTATCAGAACCTATGAATGTTAAATGCTTTCTTAATTTATTGCTTTGCTTTTAATTTTGTCTACCTTAGTTTTGTTTGCATCAAAACTTTTAAACTTAATATAATTAAAATTTTTTTTTTGTTCAATAATGATTTCCAATTCTTCTTTTGCCACAAATTCCTTTTTTTTTCATGGATCTGAGAAGTAAAATATCCTTTGTTTCCTAATTTGTTAAAAACATGTCTTTTTATATCTAAATTATAAACCCATTTTGATCTTATCTTGGTATATGATGTTAGGTGAGTGTTAATGCCTAGTTTTTGCCATTATTAGTTTCCAATTTTCCCAACAGTTACTGTGAAATACTGAGTTTTATCCCAAAAACTAGTATTTTTAGGTTTTCAAACACTAGATTACTATAGTCATTGACTATTTTTCCTATGAACCTAAACTATTCCACTGAATGACTGCTCTATTTCTTAGCCAGTACCAAATGGTTTGGTGACCACTGCTTTGAAATATATTTTGAAATAAATGTAGCACAGCTAGGCCACCTTTATTTGCATTTTTATCATTAATTCTCTTGAAACTCTTGACCTTTTGGTCTTCCGCATGAACTTCGTTACTATTTTTTTTTTCCTTTTTTTTAGATCTGGAAAATAATTTCTTGAAAGTTAATTGGCATGGCATTGAATAAGTAGATTAATTTAGGTAGTATTGCCATTTTTATTATATTCTCTCACCCAAACCATGAGCATTTGATATTTTCCCAATTGATTAGATCTGACTTTATTTGTGTGGAAAGTGTTTTGTAGTTGTGTTCCTATAGTTCCTGACCTGTCAGTATCTTATATTATCAAAAGTTATTTTAAATGGAATTTCTCAGAGCCAAAATGGCGGAGAAGGCACACCCGACTTTCTAAACTCTTCTCTTACCCTCTTTACCAATATTGTATCGAGCCTCAAAAACAGTCTTGACTGCTACAATCCATAAAGATAAGAAGTGTAACAATTCACCAGCACAAGAAAATCTGCAGTCTAGCCAAAAAAGGTTTGTCCCCCGGGTGGGGGGGAGGAGATCAGTGCAGATTGGGAGAGAGAAATTAGTTTCCCACAAGAGCCTCAAACTGGAAGTGAGAGCACATATCACAACACAAGCCCGCCCCAACCCGGATAGGGGCTTTTCCTTAAGGAACCCACCAGGGGGAGGCCATCACAGTTAGCCTCTAATCTGCGCAATGGGAGGCTTGGCTTGGGGCCATAGAGCTCTTGCAGGGCCTTGTGTGGGGCAGAGACTTCCACACGGACTTCCAGGCAGACTTCCAGAGAGGGCATCAGGGGTCAAATACCCACAGCCCCCCACAAGGGGCTTCCTGGGGCAGTACATTTTCCATGCCTAGCCTAGGGAAGTCACTAATCCACAAGCCCAATGGGCACTTTTGATAGCTCGGCCAGTTGAACCACCCCTGGTTGGGGGAAGGGAAAACTCCCACTCAGAGCACCCCAACTTTGGAGCGGGCCGGTTTAATTTTCTCCTGATATGCAAAGGAAGTGTTAACCCTTGCCTGGGAGGTACCCTAAAGGCTTTAAAAAAGAATAAAAAAGATGAAAAGAAAATTGAAGCTTCTATGCAGAAATGAGCAGGTCAAAACCTGAAGAGACTAAAAAAAAAACATGCACCGATTGTCCTTTTTTACATGAGCCCATAGAAGAGACCATTAAAAGTCTCAAAAGAGAGAGAAAAAATGGGAAAGGAAAGAGGTTGAAGAGAGCAACAATTCCTAAAAATAGAATTGAAAAAGTAAAAATCTCAGAAAGTAAAACGGGAATTGCAAAAATAAAGATTTCATTAGAAAGAGATTTGTAATTGAAAAAGACAAAGAACCTCAAGAAAGTAGGATCGGAATTGAAAGAAAAAAATTAACTAAAAAAAAATTAGTGAAATGGAAAAAATTTGATAGAATAAAACCAAATTTAAAACCAAATGGAATATACAGAAAGCAGTAAAAAAGCTTTTAATGAAGAAAAATAATTTTAAAAATTAGAACCGAACAATGAAACCATTAGACAGCAAGAATCCCAAAACAAAACCAAAAAACAAACTGAAAACCATAAATTATCTACTTGAAAACGACAGACTTGAAAATAGATCAGGAGAGATAATCTGAGGATTATTGGACTTTCCGAAAACTAATGAAAAAAGAGCCAATACTATTTTAAAAAAATCAAAGAGAACTGCCCAGATGTAAATAGAATTGGGTAAAATAGGATTGAAAGAATCAAACACCTGAAAGAAACCCAAAATAAAACCCCAAGGAATATTGTCCAAATTTCAGAACTACGATTAAGGAAAAAAATTTTACAAGCACCAAAAAAAAAAAAAAAGAATTTAAATACCGAGGTGCCACAATAAGGATCACCCAAATTGTGCCCACACATTCAACACAAAGAGCTTGAATTTGATATTTAAGGCAAAAGAACTTGAATGCATAAGAAAAACAAGTGTTTAGATTTCCTTCCAGGGAAGAAAATAGATATTTAATGAAACAAATGAATTCCATTTGTTTCTAAGGAAAAACCTGAACAAAAAAAACTGATCTCTAACCAAGGACCAAGAGATGAAAAAAGGTAAAAGAACCCCTTGAGAATTTTTTTGTTGTGGATATACAAAAAGACCATATATAATTTGATTTTTGATATAACATAAAAAAGGGGAAGTAGATAGGAAAAGGGAGATGGCAGAATAAGGTGGGAAGGAGGGATAAAAGAGGGAAACCACATTCCACAAAGAGGCAAAGGAAACTTTCAATCTGAGGGTTTAGAGAGGGGGAAACTTGTTTAATCTTATCTCATCAGAGTTGGTCAAACAGAAAAAAATTGACATTTGTTTTAAGAAAATTCTCTTTGCCCCATTAAAAAGGGGGAGGAAAAGGAAAAAAAAAGAGAAAAAAGGAAGGAAAGGGAAAAGATTCAAAGGGAGGAAGGAGGATTCCCAAAAGGTGGAGTTTGATACAAGTGGGAAAATAAGTTCAAAAGGGGAAAGAGGGTTGGGGAGGCAAGAAAAGAAAGCTAATCTGGGTTATTAGGATGGCAGGAAACAAGAATTTAACTGTAAATGTGGAATGGATGAACCCCCCAAAAGAGGGCAGATAGAACTGGATCAAAAAGTCAGAACCCTACAAAAGGTTTACAAAAAAACATTTAAAAAGGAGATACATATAGAAAAAGGTAAAAGGCTGAGTAAAATCATTATGCTTAGGGAATAAAAAAGAGGGTAGCCATCCTTATCTCAGATAAAGGAAAAGCAAAATTGATCTAATTAAAAAGAGATAAGGAAGGAAATATCCTGCTAAAGGGTAGTATAAAAATGAAGAAATCATTAAAATATATAAATTTAATCATCCAACTTCCAAAGGAAAAGTTAAGGGAAAAGAAATAGAAATAAAACTGTTTAGAAGAGCTCATCCTTGTATGCTCCGAATTAGACAAATCAAACCACAAAACAAATAAGAAAGAAATCAAAGAAGTAAATAGAATATTAGAAAAAATACATGTTAGATCTTTGGAGAAACTTGAATGGAGACAGAAAGGAATATACTTTCTTCTCAGCAGTTCATGGAACCTATTCAAAACTGACATATTAGACACAAAGACCTAAAATTAAATGCAAGAAAGCAGAAATAGTGAATGCTTTCTTTCAGATCAAATGAATAAAACTACATTCACCAAAAACTTAGCTGTAAATAGACCAAAAAAGTAATTGAAACTAAAAACTATCTTAAAGAATGATTGGGAAGAGAAACAAAAGATAAAATTAATAATTTCATAAGATAATGACAATGATGACAATCATACAAAATTTGGGGCACAAAGCTGTAATAAGAGGAAATTTTATATCCTTAGAGGGTTTTTGAATAAAACAGAGAAAGAAAGATTAAGAATTGGACGCAACTAAAAAAAAACTAAAAGAAGACCTTAAAACCCCCAATGCAAAATACTAAATTTGAAATTTAAAATTAAAATGAGAAAAAAAATATTCAAAGTAAAAAAAAACATTGAACTAATTATAAAATAAATTTTCTATGAAAAGCCAATAAAATAGATAAGCCTTTTAAATAATGATTAGAAAAAAGGAGGGAGGAAAATGAAAAAGTGGTCTTAAAAATGAAAAGGGAGAACTTTCACCAATGAAGAGGAAATTAGAGAAATAATAAGGAGTTATTTTGCCCAAATTTATAAATAAAAGTGACCCAAGAAATGGATGACTACCCCAAAAAATATAGACTTAGATAAAGAGGAGGGAAAAGCTTTTGAATAGTCCCCCCACAAAAAAAATAGAAAGGCAATTAAACAATCCCTGAAAAAAACCCCAGGACCAGATGGATTTACATGGAATTCAAAACAAAAAAAATTTCCAATTCATATCAATTTTGATAAAATAGGGAAAAAGGGAATCCTACCAAATTTTTTTATGAAAAGACATGGTAATTGATACCAAACCTGAGGTTGAAAAAAAGAGAAATGAAATTATGAAATCTCCAATGAATATTGATGCAAAAATCTTAAATAAGATATTAGCAAAAAATACAGAAAATCATCCCCGGATAATAACATATGATCAAGTAGGATTTATACTGGAATGTAGGGTTTTAATATTAAAAAACGATCAATATAATTTTGGCCATATTAATAAAAAAATTGACAAAAACCACAGATCACCTCTAGATGCAGAAAAAAAGCATTTGAAAAATCCAACATCCATTCCTATTAAAAAACATTTAAATAGGAATAAAAATTTTCCTTAAAAATAATCCAGCATCTATTTAAAACCATGTAAGCATATATGAATGGGGACAAACTGCAACCATTCCTAATAAGATCTTGTGAAAAAGGTTGCCCACTATCACTGTTACTATTTAATATTGTATTAGAAACATAGCTTTGAAAAGGCTGAGAAAGAGATTAAAGGAATAAGAATAGGGCAATGAGGAAACCCAAAATTACCTTTTTGTGATGACATGATGGTATACTTAAGAACCCCAGAGATTCTGCAAAAAGTCATTAGAAATAATCCACAACTTTGCAAAGTTGTTTATAAAATAAACCCAATAAGTCATCAGATTCTTATATATCAATAAAAAACCAACAGTCAGAGTTACAAAGAGAAATTCCATTTGTAACTACTAAATATAAAATATTTAGGAATCTATCTGCCAAGGGAAATCAGAAACTTTATGGAAAAAATTGACCATTTTCACACAAATTAAGTCTGATCTAAAAATGAAAAAATATTAAATGCCTTGGATAGGGAGAGCAAATAATAAAGATGAAATATTATAAACTAATCTTTATTTATTTAATACCAACGAGTCCCAAAAACTATTTTAAACCTAGAAAAAAATAAAAAAAGTTCATATGGAAAACAAAAGGTCAAGAATTTCAAGGGAATTAATGAAAAAAAAACAAATATTTGGCTTATTAAGATCTAAAACTATATATAGAGGAAGTACCAAAAATATTTGGATTGGCTAAGGAATAGATTGGATCAGTAATGATTAGGTTCAAGGGATAAAAAGTCAACAAAATAGCAACCTAGTCTTTAAAACCCAAAGATCCCGGCTTTTTTGGGATAAGAACTTTTTATAAAAATTGGGAAAATTGGAAACTAATATGGCAGAAACTAGGCATTGATCCATACTTAAGCGTAAAAGATAAGGTCAAATGGGTTCATGACCAGGCATAAAGAATGAAATTTTAATAAATTAGAGGAACATAGGATAGTTTACCTCCTGACCTGTGGAAGGGGAAGGTTTTTATGACCAAAGAGAACTAAGATCAACTGATCACAAAAATAGAAAATTTCGATTATACCAAACTGAAAAGTTTTTGTACAAACAAAACTAATGCAGACAAGATTGAAGGGAAGCAATAAACTGGGAAAATATTTTTTAAGTCAAAGGTTCGATGGCCCTATTTCAAAAAAATATAGAGAATTAACTCTAATTTATAAAAAATCAAGCCATTCTCCAATTGAAAAATGGTCAAAGGATATGAACAGACAATTCTCAGATGAAGAAATTGAAACTATTTCTAGTCATATGAAAAGATGCTCCAAGTCATTATTAATCAGAGAAATGCAAATTAAGACAACTCTAAGATACCACTACACACCTGTCAGATTGGCTAAGATGACAGGAAAAAATAATGATGATTGTTGGAGGGGATGTGGGAAAACTGGGACATTGATTCATTGTTGGTGGAGTTGTGAACGAATCCAACCATTTTGGAGAGTAGTTTGGAACTATGCTCAAAAAGTTATCAAACTGTGCATACCCTTTGATCCAGCAGTGTTACTACTGGGATTATATCCCAAAGAGATTATAAAGAAGGGAAAGGGACCTGTATGTGCACGAATGTTTGTGGCAGCCCTTTTTGTAGTGGCTAGAAACTGGAAACTGAATGGATGTCCATCAGTTGGAGAATGGCTGAATAAATTGTGGTATATGAAAATTATGGAATATTACTGTTCTGTAAGAAATGACCAACAGGATGATTTCAGAAAGGCCTGGAGAGACTTACACGAACTGATGCTGAGTGAAATGAGCAGGACCAGGAGATCATTATATACTTCAACAACAATACTAGATGATGACCAGTTCTGATGGATCAGGCCATCCTCAGCAACGAGATCAACCAAATCATTTCTAATGGAGCAGTAATGAACTGAACTAGCTATACCCAGAAAAAGAACTCTGGGAGATGACTAAAAACCATTACATTGAATTCCCAGTCCCTATATTTATGCACACCTGCATCTTTGATTTCCTTCACAAGCTAATTGTACAATAATTCAGAGTCTGATTCTTTTTGTACAGCAAAATAATGTTTTGGTCATGTATACTTATTGTGTATCTAAGTTATATTTTAATATATTTAACATCTACTAGTCATCCTGCCATTTAGGGGAGGGGGTGGGGGGGGTAAGAGGTGAAAAATTGGAACAAGAGGTTTGGCAATTGTTAATGCTGTAAAGTTACCCATGTATATATCCTGTAAATTAAAGGCTATTAAATAAAAAAAAAATAATAAAATAAAATAAAGTCATCAGGAAGGGAAAAAAAAAAAAAAAAAAAAAAAAAAAAAAAAAACAGATTTCAATTTGGGTCTTCCTGCCTACAAGTGTGGTATTCTATTCACTATGCCATCTTGCTGCTTTTTTAGAACATTGGGTCAAGAGAGAAACTTGACATTATAGTGTATGAGGCTACTTTTTAGAGCTCCATATGAGCCTGGAAATCAGAATAATTTATAGGTAGAGGTAGACTGATATCAGAATTCTAATTCCCTACCAAGGGGCAAAGCATTTTTTGAGGGGTAGCATATCATAATAGAAAGATTGAAAAATTTGGAATTATATAGTCTTTAGTTACTCTCAAATATTTACCTGGGTGACATTGGTAAAGAAATTTAATCTTAGTCTCAGTTTAGCATTTGAAAAATGAGACTGGACTAAATAACATTTAAGATTTCTTCAAAATCTAAATCTGTGATTCTCTGATATTGTCTTCATGCTTAATCCTGAAATAATTGCAACTCTCAATCATTCTTGTGTGTCTCCTTTTCAATCTAATGCATGTATGTTAATAGTGAGAAAAGGAGAGAACTTTTCACTTTTATATTATGTAATTTTGACTTAATTATTAAGCATGAAATTATTGAAAGACATGCTGTAAAAGGAGGAAATAGTTAAAAAAAAAAAAAGAATGAAGGAAAAGAAAAAGGGGAGGAAGTAGAGTCAGAGACTTCAACCCAGGTCTTCCTTGTCTCAAGGTCAGCTCCTTATTCACTATGCCATTTTCTCTAGAGGAAAAGATAGAAACAATAATTTAAACACAAAATTTTAAAATTGATTGAATAGCAGTGTTAGTTTTTAAACTGCCCCACTTATTTTTGCATATAAAAAGCCCTATATATCTCACAAAGAAATTTAACAGCTGTCCTCACCCCACTTCTAAAGGAATGCTTAATGGTTTTTCACTATTAGAAGCAAAGTTTTTATTTCATTTCTCTTTATTTTTTTTCCTCTTTTTATTTCTCTCACAGTTCCTAACCAGACTATTCAATTAAAACATTGATTTATTGAATAGAAGATATTTTTTAAAACTTTATTTGTAAAATGCTAATATAGCAACAACTTCATTAAAATTCATTATTTAACAAGATGTCATTTCCCTTCTGCTTAGACTTACTGAAGGAACAGAGTTTTTCTGAGGTTTGAATAGGAGAGAAACTCACTATTCTTTGAAAATAGAAGAATTGGCACATTATCAAAGAATTTTCAGGTCTTCTATCAATAGTTATTGAATTCAACAGCTGTGTTGTCAAATTCAGAAACAATATTGCCTAGTAGGAGAAAACAATACATAATGGCAAAAAGAATTGTTGATGTATCATCATCATCATCATCATCATCACCATCATCAATCCCTCAAACTGGATAATCACAACCTGAATAGTCAACAGCTGACTACATTGTGTTTTTGTTTTATTACAGAGAAATACTTTATTTTTCTATTTTAAATGAAGGTGTCTTTCTAATGAATTAAGAATCATTTCTAAAAATAAAGGAATAAAGGAAAGCACATATTCTTATGTGACAATTTTCAGAAAAAATACCTATACTTTTTGTTGAATTTCTATGATACAATGCAATGCTTGAAGTATTGAATTTGTGTTGTATAGTATCTGGATTCACATCCTGCTTCAGACTTATTAGTTGAGTAATGAAAGATAACCTTCATGTTACTTCAGCAACTCATTATAATTTATCTGAGTAATATAGGTTGTATTAATAATAATAGTAATAATAATAGTAATAGTAATCATAGCATTCAGCATTTGTGTAGCATTTTAAGTTCTGAAAAACACTTTACGTGTACTATCACATTTGATTCATTCAGTCAGTTTTGATAGAATACCTTGGCAACATTAGGAAGTCTCCATGTTGATTAAAAGGGGCAGCTAGGTAGCATTATAAATAGGGTGCCAGACCTGGAGTCAGGAAGACCTCAGTTCAAAGCTAGCTTTAGACACATTAGTTTGGTGACCCTGGGCAAGTCACTTAACCCTTTTTGCTTCGGTTTCCTCATCTACAAAGTGATCTGGAGAAGGAAATAGAAAGTCACTCTATTATAATTGCCAAGAAAACTCCAAAGAGGTGGCAAGATATTAAGAAGCAGTTTTCTTTTTTGAGTTAAGCTCTAGCAAGCAGTCTACACCCTGGTATGGCAATGTGGTATGGCAGTAATCCTTTTCACTCACCCTCTAGATCTCATTATCTATCAAAAGCATATAATTTTTGTATTACTTTGATAACTATTTCCCAAAAAATCCTGGTACTGCCGCCAGCATTATGCAAAAAGTGATCAATCAGATCTCCTTATATGCTAATTGAATAGAACCAGGTCCTTAACTTCTGTTCTAATTCCCATTCTTTACTTGATTGAACAATCAAAAGGTTCAATGATCTTTAAGAGATTTGAGACAATCACAAGGCTCAGTGACTTTAATAACTTGAAAACTGTTCCCATAGGACCCAGGAATGCCTTCATTATCTCAAAAAAGGCCAACCATGGAAACTATTTACTCAAGTCTGGGTTAGGTCCTACCTTTTTGTGATTTTCATGTAGAAAAGTCTTATTCCTGCCACAAGCCAGAAAGCCTTTCTCAAGAGGGCTACAATTCACAAACGTGTTTTCCTCACTCTTAATTAAGCTTCTGTTTTATCCTTGACCCTTCTATCTGTAACCTGCTTTATGTAACTCTGGCTACCCACAGATTAGAGATTGGTTCCAGTCTAGTTGACCTCAGGGATCATAAAGATTCAAAGTTGACCAAAAATGTCTAAATAGCAAATGCTGATTAAATATGGTTCCTTGAGTCTGAAAATACTTAGATAAACACTTGTATAAGGACATGTATAAGTCCTAACAAATGATTTGTGAATCTATGGAATCAAACAAATATGTATCTGTAGTTGAAAGTACTTCTGGAATCTTGTAAAATTAGAATATAGATAGATTGTTTATTCATATTCATATGTGTGTGTGCTTACAACTTCACAATCATTTATTAACTTCATTCTTGCGAATTTCTCCTGAATTTCCTCCACACTTTATTCATTATTTAATTTAAATCAGAAGGACATCCCTCTCCATACACTTAAGGGGATACTAAATATAGAGACTAAAATTTAGACACTTTCAATCCCTTAGTTCCATAGAACCCTGGGTAAGTGCTGAAATATGATATAACATCTTCAGGCAATAAGAATCACTGTTACAATTCAGGTAGGATAATCAAGTATTATATTTTTAAATCTTCTCTTAAGCTAGCCCCAAAATAACTTACTAGTTTTATTTATTGCTATTACCCTTCCTATACTCAACATTTCATTTCAAACTTATCTTCTATGGATTAAGCATTCCAACTCCTTCCTCAAGTACTTCAACATAGTCTGTTTCCCATGCCAGGAATCATTTCTTATCTCTACATTTCAAAAACTTTTCTTTTCCTTCATGTTCCAATTTAGGTTCCACTTTTTCCATAACCTTTTCCTTTCCTTGTACACATACACATACACACACACACACACACACACACACACTCTTGTCACTTATTGTCTATTGTATTTACTCATTTGTGCACATGTTGTATCCTTAAATATATCAACTCACATTGAACATTGCCCTTTCCTATAGTGTTGCATAGTCATTACTGAAATAAGTAATTAGTACAATTAACATTTAGGCAAGTCTTCTTTGTTGTTTAACCAAAGCCTTTTTCCCTTTTATGACTTTTTCTTGTTAAGGATATTTTAATAGATTGGAAGAATGAAGAATAATCATTGTGGAAAGAGTAATATGAATTTGGTGGTTTTAAATGTCATACAAGAAAAAACATTTTACTCTCTACTAATTCATTAGCATATGGGAATAGTGCAATACCAGGATAAAAGTTATTATGTCCTTGTGACACTGTTCCAAGGACAGAATGTTTTTAAGATCCACAGGCAAAGGAAGAGTTTGTTTTTTTTTTTAAATAAGTTCTTCCAGTGTAAGAATCCTGTCTTGTATTATCCTTGTGTTTATATTGCATCCAGCTGTCAACATAACAGGAACTTAGTTAAATGTTTGCTAAATGAATTTTCAAACAAGTAATGCTTTGACTAAATGTATAGTCAAAATTATTCTTGTAGACACTTTTCCTTCTTTATTTTCACAATAAAGCAAAGTCAATATTATAGAGTAAAAGCAGCGATTCACCTGAGTTCTCCACCAAATCCCAGAAAAATTATTTAAATAATAAATCTAGGATGATCTTTCCACCAATGAAGAGGATATTAGAGCAATAATTAGGAATTATTTTATGCAACTGTATGCCAATAAATCTGGCAATCTAAGTGAAAAGAATGAATACCTACAAAAATATAGATTTCTCAAATTAGCGGGGGAGGAAATAAATTACTTAATTAGTCTCATTTTAGAAAAAGAAACTGCACAAGCTATTAATCAAGTCCCTAAGAAAAAATCTCCAGGGCCAAATGGATTTATATGTGAATTCTGTCAAACATTAAAAACAAAAACAAAATGAAACAAAACAAAACAAAACAACAACAACAACAAAAACAATTCCAATACTATTTTGAAAATTAGGGGAAAAGGAGTCCTATTAAATTCCTTTCATGACAAACATATGGTTTTAATATCTAAACCAGGTAAAGTCAAAACAGACAGTTTCTCTAATGAATATGCATGAAAAAATCTTAAATAAAATATTAACAATGAGATTATAGCAAATTGTCACCAAGGAAAAAAACATCATGATCAAGTAGGATTTATACCAGGAAAGTGGGGCTGGTTCATATTAGGAAAAATATTAGCATAATTGACTATAATATTAATTAAACCAACAGAAATTATATGATTATCTCAATAGATGCCTAAAATATTTGACAAAATCCAACACCCATTCCTATTAAAATACTAGAGAGTATAGGAATTAAGAGAGTTTTACTAAAAAATAATTAGTAGCATCTATTTAAAATTAGCATCAAGCATCATACGCAATGGGGATATATTAGAAACATTTCCAGTAAGATCAGGGGTGAAACAAGACTGCCCACTATCACCATTACTATTCAATATTGTATTAGAAGTATTAGATTTAGCAATAAGAAAAGAAAAATAAATTAAAATAATTAGAATAGGTAATTAAGAAACTAAACTATTACTACTTGTAGATATTATAATGGTATACTTAGAGAATCCTAGCAAATCAATTTAAAAAACTAATAGAAATATTTAAGAACCTTAGCAAAGTTTCAGGATACAAAATAAATCCATACAAATCATCAGAATTTCTATATGTTACCAACAAAATCCAGTAGCAAGAGATAGAAAGAGAAATTCTATTTAAAATAACTTTCAATAATATAAAATATAAAGTTACAGCTAATCAACGGGAAAAATATGAAGTGCTCAGAAGTAGGCAAAGTTAATATAATAAAAGTAAAAGTAACAATACTACCTAAATCAATCTACTTATTCAGTGCCATATCAATAAAAGTCCCAAGAAATTATTTTACAAAGCTATAAAAAAGTAATAACAAAGTTCACATAAAAAAAAAAAAACAAAAGGTAAAGATTTTAAGAGAATTAATAAAAAATACAAATGAAGGTGGCTTAGCTTTATCAAATGTAATACTATATTACAAAGCAATAATCATTAAAATTATTTGTTACTGACTAAGAAATAGAGTAATCAGTGGAATAGGTTAAGTTAACAGGACAAAATAGTCAATAACTATAGTAATCTAGTATTTCACAAACAAAGTTTCCAGCTTTTGGGATAAGAGCTCACTGTTTGAGAAAAATTGCTGGGAAAAGTGGAAATTAGTACAGTAGAAACACACACACACACACACACACACACACACACACACATATATATATATATATAATTCAAATTTATAAGAATTCAAACTGTTCTCCAATTGATAAATGGTTATAGTATGAACACTTTTCAGATGAAGAAATTAAAACCATTTCTATGAAAAGATGCTCTAAATCATTATTGATAGGATAAATGCAAATTAAGAAAACTCTGAGTTACTACTACATGCCTCTTAGAGTGGCTATGATGACAGAAAAAAAGAATCCCAATGTGGGAAGGGATGTGGGAAAACTGGGATACTAATACATTGTTGGTGGAGTTGTGAACTGATTCTACTATATTCTGGGGAGCAATTTGGAACTATGACCCTTTGATCCATAAGTGTTTCTACTGGGCTTGTATCCCAGAGAGATCTTAAACAAGGGAAAGGGACCCACATGTGCAAAAATGTTTGTGGCACTCCTTTCTGTAGTGGCAAGAGACTGGAAACTGATTGGGTGCTTAACAACTGAAGAATGACTGATTAAGTTATAGCATATGAATGTTATGGAATATTGCTGTTCTATAAGAAATGATCGGTGGGATAATTTTGGAGAGGATTGGAGAGGCTTTCATTAACTGATGCTAAGTGAAATGAGCAGAGCCAGGGGAACATTGTACACAACAACAAAATTATACAAAGATCGGTTTTGATGGATGTGGCTCTTTTCAAAATGAGATGATTCCAATAATCTTGTGATGAAGAGAGCCATCCATCTACACCAGACAGAGGACTATGGGAACTGAATGTGGATCACAACATAGTATTTTTTCTTTTTTGTTCTTGGCTTACATTTTGTTTCCTTTTCATTTTTGCCTTTTTGAATTGATTTTTCCCGTGCAGCATGATAACTGTAGAAATCTATATAGAAAAATTTCACATGTTTAACACTTATTGGATTACTTGCCATTTCAGGGAGGGGGTATGAGGAAGGAGAGAAAATTTTGAACAAAAGGTTTTTCAAGGACCAATGTTGAAGAATTATTCATCCATATATTTTGAAAATAAAAAGCTTTAATGTAAAAAGTAGAATTTTTCATAAAGAAATTGATAAAATTAGGGGGAGCTAGGTGGGGCAGTGGATAGACCTGAAGCTAGGAGGACCCGAGTTCAAATCTGATCTTTTTTTTTTTTTTATGTAATAGCCTATCGGATTTCTTAAAATATTTTTTTTTATTTTTAAAGACTTTTTTAAAAAAATAATTATAACATTTTTATTGACAGAACCCATTCCTGGGTAATTTTTTACAATATTATTCACTGCACTCACTTCTGTTCTGACTTTTCCCCTCCCAGCCTGTGCCCAATCTAAAACCATCCCCGTCCTCGAGCAAAAATAGACCTTATTTGGTGAATTTCAAGGATGTCTTCCCGTAATTATTTGTGAGTTTTTTTTTCAGTCAAGCACTGATTCCGAGGCTTGTCATGTAATAAATTCTGAGAGAAAACGCAGAGCTTAAGTAGATATGTGCATCCTCTCCACCATCTTGGCTAGAAGTTTCCCAAATCTCATCTTAACACTTAAGACTTCCTAGCTGTGTAACCCTGGGCAAGTCACTTGATCCCAATTGCCTCAGGAAAAAATAAATTCATTAAAAAAAAATGGTAAAAGAAAAGTTCTTAAAATTAGAACTGGGAAAATGGAATGTAATGCCTTTATGAGAAATGAAGATCCAAGAAAACAAAAATAAAAGATTGAAAAAATAGAAAACAATGTGACATATCTCATTGGAAAAATAATTGGCTTGAGAAATAGTCCAGGAAAGACAACTTAAAAGTTCTTGTAGTACTTGAAAGTTATGATCAAAAAGATCCTATTATCTTCTTTCAAGAAATTATGAAGGAAAACTACCTGAGTGTTCTGGAACCAGAGGATAAGATAGGAATTGAAAGAATACATCAATTGTCTCCTGAAAGAGATCCCCCCCCAAAAAAAATCAAGAATATTGCAGCCAAATTCAAAGACTCCCAGATTAAGGAGAAAATATTGTAAGCAGCCATAAAGAAACAACTCAATTGTGGAGCCACAGCCAGAATAACACAAAATTTAGCAGTTTCTACAATAAAAGATCAGTGGGATAGGATTGTTTATCCTCAAATTGTTTATATTATTATAAGGAGAAACATGCTTGTAATTCTTAAGCTTTTTCATTTTTAGACATCATAAAAGGAGTATATACAGAGCACACAAGTGTGAGTTGAATATAAAGGAATGATATCTAAAAATAAATTTAAGAGGTGAGAAATGAATTGGAACAAAGGGAAAGACAGAGCTAGAATGGGGTAAATTAAGTTATATAAAAGAGGCAAGAAAAAGCTTTTATAAAGGAGTGGAAGACTGGGAAATAAAGAGCACTGAGTGAACTTTATTCTCAACAGAATTTGATCAAAAAAGGAATAACCTACAGACTCAATTGAATATATCAATCTTTCATTCTCTTTATATATATTGATATCAATACAGATATAGATATAGATACATATTTCCAACAGGGGTATAGGAGGAGAGGAAAAGAAGAAAACTGGTGACAGAAAGGATGATAGAGGGGAGTGGGGTAGTGAGAAGCAAAACACTTTTGAGGAGATGAAAGGTGAAAGGAGAGAAAATAAAATAAAAAGGGAATACAGTTAATAATGGTAACTGTTGAAAAAAAAAACTTTGAAACAATTTCTCTGACAGGGATCTCTTTCCTCAAAGATATAGAAAACTGAGTCAAACTCATAAAAAGAGCCATTCCCCAAATGATAAATGATCAAAAGTTACAAAGTTTTCAGCTAAAGTAATCAAAGTTATCTATAGTCATATGGGAAAAATATTCTAACAATTAATTGGAGAAATCCAAATTAAAAAAAAATTCTGAGGTAGTACATCATAATTATTAGATTGACCTATAGGACAGGAAAGAAAAAATGATAAATTTTGGAGATGTGAAAAAATGAGACATTAATATACTGTTAGTAAAGTTATGAAAGGATTTCAACCATTTTGTAGAATAATTTGGAACTATACCAATGGGCTACAAAACTCTGCGTGCTTTTTAAACTAGCCATATCACTATTAGTTCTGTATCCCAAAAGAGACTTTTTGAAAAGTGAAAGGAACCTATATAAATCAAAACATTTTAGCAACTTTCTTTCTTATGGCAAAAACTGGAAATTGAGGGGATGATCATCAATTGGGAAATGACTGAAGTTTTGTGGTATGTGATTATGAGGCAATACTATTGTGCTATAAGAAATGGTAAGCAGGATGCTCTCAGAAAAACCGGAAAGACTCCAAGACCTGAGGCAAAATAAAATGTACTGTATAAATTATAGCAATATTGGAAGAGGATCAGCTGTGAATGAATTCACTACTCTAAGCAATATAATGATCCAAGACAACTCTGAAGAACCTATGACAAAAAAAAAAAAAAAACATTCATTTTCATAGAAAGAATGATTAGTATCTGAACATAAATTGAAACATGCTTTAATTTTAATTTTTTATTTTTCTTGAGATTTTTTTTGGAGGGGGTCTGTTTTCTTTCACAATATGGCAATAACCAAAATGTTTTACATGACTATATTTAAATAACCTATATTTAATAGTTTGCCTTCTTAATGAGATCGGGAAGGCTAAAAGGAAAGGACAGAATTTTGATCTCAAAGTTTTAAAAATTAATGTTAAAATTGTTTTACTAGGCAACTGGGGAAAATAAAATGCAAAATATTTTTAATTGCACATATTAAAATTGCTATATTAGCATCACTAAAGAATATGTCTACATGTATCATCCTCCTGGTGAATAATATTGTCCTGAGAATAAATTAGAAGCTTCTCTGTTTGCCATCTAAACATTTCACAATTTTTCCCAAACTATTATTCTAGCTTTCATATGCATAAAATTTCAGAATTTTTTATTTCATTCAAACTGGCATATTTACTGTACTTCATATTCTTCCTACTACCTCTTATCTTCCTGCCTTTGAATGATCCACCTTACATGCACAAAATGTACACTTTCTGACTCCTGACTCCATTTGTAAGAACCCAAATTTAATATACTACAATTTTGATGCCCCTAGTTGTTGGGATTCTCCCCAAATAAGTTACCCTATATTTATTTGCGTGTATATATGTATGTGTATATAATTTGCTCACATTATTTTATGTAATCTTCTTTTTTGTTGTTTTTTAAAAAGGTTTTTATTTTCAAAACATGCATAGATCATTTTTCATCATTGACCCTTGCATAACCTTGTGTTTCAGATTTTACCCTCCTCCCCACCCTCTCCCCTAGATGGCAAGCAATACAATATATGCTATTATGTAAACTTCTTGAGGACAGAATTTCATTGTTTGTCTTTGTAGCCCTAGCACTAAGGAGACTACACAATATATAACATGTGCTTAAAAAATGCTTGTTGAATGAATGAACTCTAAAAGTAGCATGAACTTCATATACTTAATATGAGTTTCAATGTTCCTTTATCACTAACAACTATAATGACAAGAATAATTTATAGGACACTTACTATGTACTACACACTATGTTAAATATTTTACAATTATTTCATTTTATTGTTAGAACAACCCTGGGAGGTTGGTGTTATTATTTTCCCAATTTTGAGCATTTATGGCAAATAGAAATTAAGTTAAATTGCCCAGTTAGGACAGCTAGTAAATCTCTGAGGCCAGATTTGAATTCAGATTTTTCTGATTCCTTATTCTAAAATGGACTTTTGATCATCTATAATAATAATAATAATAATAATAATAATAACAATTATCATTATTATTCCTTTCAGCAATTGCCTTGAGTACAAAATTCAAACTACTTAAAAGAGTCTTTACTTTTATTGATTCAATAGTTTCATTCAACTAGACCTCTCATTTTGAAAAAAAACATTTTTAAAGTAACTTTTTCAGAAAGAATTATTTATACTTTTTGATAATACCCTCCATCTGAAAAAAATCTACATTTTATTTCATGAGATTTATCTTTAATGGTTTGAATTATGGCACAATGAGCTAATGAGATTTTACAAACATGCTTTTCTAGCTAGGAATGATCAGTAAGAAGACATAATCTTTAATGGTATTTTATTTTTTTCAATTACACGTAAAGATGACTTTAAACATTCATTTTTGTAAGATTTTGAGTTACAAATTTTTTTTTCTTCCTCCCTCCTTTCCCTTTCCCCTCCCTAAGACAGCAAACAAACTGATATAGGTTATGCAAGCAAAATGATTTCAAACATATAAGAAAGCATATTATTAAAAGAAATGGAGTAGAGGTAGTTTTCCAAAGAAATTAGCATGTTATACTTGGCATCAAGAAGTATATTTGAATTTGAAACTTTCATCCAGAACTTCACACGTGTGATTATTAACAAGTTATTGAGCTCTCTGAACCTTAATTTCTTCATTTTTAAAATGTAGGAGTATTTGGAATAATTGCTTCACTCAAATGATTGTTAGGCTCCAATAATATAATAAGAATGTATGCTTTGCGAACTTAAAAAAACAAATAAAAGCAACGCATTACTGAAATTTTAGGTAAAAAATAACTTTCAAAAATGGATTTATATATTTGTCTCATGAAATACCTTTTCTATTTTTTATATTTCTTCCCATATAAAAAATAGAAAAGGTATTTCATTTTTACTATAGAAAAAAGACAAGTTATGACTTGATTTCTAAAAATAGATTTTATTGATATCTTTTATTTCCCCACATAGCCTTCTTTCTCCTTCTCCCAGAATACCATGTCTCATAATAAACAGGAAAAAAAATGTAAATATGTTAAGCAAAATTAAGAATACATACATACATATATATGTGTATATACATACATATATACACACATATCTGATATGTGTAGTGGCCTATATCCCAGAATCCTTTACTTCCCCAAAAGAGTGTGAGAAGATTCTCATATTTCTATTTTTGGAATGGAATTTTATCATCATAATTTTCCAATACCTGCTTTCAATTATGTTGTTCTTTCTTTTTCCATGTTCATAATCATTATGTATATAGTTTTTCCTATTTCTACTTACAGGGAAGATGCCTGTATTTCTATTTATGTTGGTAGAAGAAGTTTCACACAAAGAAGAATGAAAATATTTCATTCCATTCCATGTTCAGTTCCTATCTCTATAATAAAGATTTTATGAAATTCTTCCTGAAGTTTTTCTGGTTTCCTTTCACCACTTAGTAGTTTTATTGTATAATGCAATTTCTTTTTCAGGTATTAGAGAATCTAAAACATATATTTGAGGATATTCTGGTTTATTTTATAAATTTTCATGAACCTTTTTTTGAATTCTTAATTTTGTTTGTATATAATAGTGTACAATAGATTCCTAAAAATAGGCTCATGCATATACACACACCTACATTTATTTTCTATTTTATACATTTCACTTCATTGTTCATTAAAATTTTTTGATTTCCTACCTCCTTATCTTTAATCAGATTGCATAAATGTTCATTAATTTTGTTTATGTCAAAGAATTACTTTTTAGTTTTATTTATCAAGCTTTTTATTTCAAATTTTTCTGTTTACCCTTCAATTTAAACATTTTCTTTAGTTATCTGAAATTTTTTTCTATTTTTTATAATTCATATTAAATTCACTAATTTACTCTTTAACTTTAAATTTTTTTATTTTCTAATTTTATTTTAAGAAAAAAGTTCCATTGCATAAAAATGTCTCTCCTTTATGGTTTTAACATGTTATTTTGTTGTCCATAGTTCTTTAAACAATGTCATTTCCTTGATCATCTTTGTTTATACTATGAATTGAGGTTTTGTTTTTTTTTAATCTGATATTATGACTGCAACCTATGCTTTTTTGATTCATCTAATATATACTAGGTTTATTCCATTCTCTCATTTTGATTCTACCTCTCTCTTATTGGAATGTTTTTCTTATTATCCACCTAACCAATCCCTTTCATTTTATTGTATTTTTTTTAATAATCACATTAAACATGATAAAAGCTAAGTTTACATCTTTCTTAATTTGGATTACTAAAGATAGTTTTCAATGACTTTTTTCCCCTTACTCTATTATGGCAAAACTTTCTAGATTTAGCTTGCTGAAGGTCCACCTGACTTGAACCATCCTTTTGTAAGTCAAAACTTTGTATAGTTTAGTGATTTTACTTAAATTATTCAATTGGTTTTCTTCTTTCTCCAATCATCTTTCTATCCCCTATTCTGTCCAGTCTTTCCACAGAACTAGCTCACTGTTTGGGAGGCTCCAAAGGAAAATGTGTGAAAATAGAGGTATTAGCCCTCATTGTTGCACACATGGGAAACCTGGAGAGTATATCACAACCATGCCAGGGAACTGAAATGCTTCCATTTGAATTGTGTTGGGAAGATTCAGAAGATCACCTGGCAGGATAAAATACCAGAAACTGAGGTCCTTTTTTTTGAACTAAACAGCCAAGATTTGCAACTTTATTGAAGAGAACATGTCTCTGGCTGGGCTGGCCACATTATTTAAATGCCAAATGTATACTTACCAAAAAATTTTAGGGAGAATTCACATAAGTATTCACAAGATGGTCAGAAAAAGTGCTACAAAGACACTCTCAGGGGTCTCTCTTAAGAAGTTTAGAATCAATTGTATAACATGTGAGACACTGGCACAAGACCACCAATATACCCTTTTCAGAGAAAGTATTGTGCCCTATCAGCAAAGAAAAATTGAATTAACCTAAAATAATTGTAGATGCACAAAATTAGAGAAACTATTCCAGATGTTAGTAGGAAATATTTGTGTCCAACCTGTCACAAAGAATTCTGGGCTTATTTTTTTTTCTGATTAGCCACAATTGCATGCCTTATACTGGATTCTAACATAGTGGTGTCATTTTAGTCCTTGAGTACAAAGGACAACAATCAACCAACTAATCAACCAACCAATCAATCAACTAATAAAATAACTTACCAACTGCATTTCTCTGAGTTTTATGGTGAGTTCAAGACTTATTTTCTTATTTTATTTTATTGTATACCTTTTTCTTAAAAGGATCTCTTTGATTTATTATCTTCATTAATTTGATCCCTTTTTTTTATTTGTTGGTCAATGGTCTATATCTTCACTCAACCCTTTCTAAATATAATTATGTTTCATATTAAATGAACCATATTAATTCCACTTTAAAGCATCTTCTAGTAACAACTTGCAATGCCATTTCTTTTATAAATTTTTTTCTAGAGATTTTAACCTATTTTTTTGTTGTATCTGTCTGTCATATGATTTGCTGAGGAAAATATTGTGCATAGAAGTAGTGCTTAATAATAATAGTATTCAGTTTGTATATCAAATTATGTAATCTAGTTCTAACTCTGTATAATCATCATCTTTGCTATTTAACATATGCTATTATCTGTATGACTACAATAATTCTATTCTTTCTTCACATAATTTGTTTATCTTTTTCCATACCCTCTTGCAAAAAATCTTTCCTTTCCCCATTTTTCCTCTAACTCTCTTTTAAGATCCTTTATGTAATCTTCCATGAAAGCCTTGTGAAATGGGGACCAGCTCATATCTCCCTTTGGGGCTTCATCTAGAGTTGACATGCCTTTGGGAACCTCAGGGTTTCAGGTCTGTTCTCTCCATAAAAGCTGTCTATGGTCAGAGTTCCTTTTACTTTTTTGCTCATTTATTAAGAGTTAAGATCTGCTCTTAAGACAAAGGAGAGACAGCTGCTTTAGTTTGCCCTGGAGCCAGTATTTCTGACTGACTTCTCAAGCTGGGTAATTGAGGCCAGGTGCAGAGTACTTCTGGGGCTGAGCAGCTTACAATTTGCCTTTAAATTGGCTTTTGGGTGTTTTACAGAAACTCTAATAAGCCACTCACTCTGCAATTAGGACAGAGTGGCCTAAGAGGCTCATATGAGGTTCCCCAGTGTGGGACACAGCAATGCTCTGGCCCCCCGCCCCAGCTCCTTGCCCCTGTCATCCTGTGCTGTGGTCTGGGCTTGGCAGACTGTGCCTCTTCCTGTTTGAAGCAGACCTGCTCTGAAGTTCTTCCAAGGTATCTTCTTCTAGAAATGTGTTGTAATCCAGACATTTGTGGGTTCTGTTTCTTCAAAACCAGTTTAGAGGCTTAATCTGCTATTGGTTCCAGAGAAAGATCAGAGGACAAGTTGTGTCTTTCTCTGCCATCTTGGTTCCATCCCCTCATATTCTATTCTTATATATAATACTATCTCACATAGTTTTGATTTCCTTTCTGCTGAAGTAATAAGTTGTCTTCAGAGGATCAGTTTTCTCTTAGAAGAGGTAATCTCCCTGTTCACCAACTTTGCCCTGATAAATCCAGTATTATTTAATTATATCCAATTTAACATATCATTTCCCCCTCCAGAGTACTCTTGCATAGTACTGCTTCCCCTTATGGATTAAGCTCTTCTCCATTCATCCCCCAAGTTTTCTTTTTTTCTCTGTAATGTGTTTCATTCTCCAGAGCTTCTCTTCTACCTGAGAGGATATAAGAACTGTACTCCTTTCATTGTCCATCCATATTCTTCAATAAATGCAGAGTATTTATCTTCAGGCTCCTCTCTTCCTATTTATATGTCCATCTCCTTTCCTGTAAAAAAAAAAAAAAAAACAGTTTTAATTGATACGGTGCTGTAGAATTTAGTGCTTCATTTATTTTCCCCTTATTATTTCATCCCATTTCTTTGAGTTCTTTTTTCATCTTTAAATATTTGTTTACATTTAAAAACATCTTTATTTTCCTATGTTCTTACAGAATATTTATGCATTCCCTGTGAATACATGTAGAATTTCAGAACATTACTGACTTTGGTCAATTTAATTATTATATATCCTTATGTATGAAAAATGAAAAAGAAAGAAAAATCCCTATGGGGGTTCCAGACATAAGTTTGTGGTTGAGTTGGAGAATCCCTGCTGGAACAAAATGACTAGTGATATACAAGATCTGAGTGAGCATATAGAGATACGTTGTTAGTTTGTGGAATTGTGGTTGTTCTGCATTCTCAAGTTCTTGTACTGTTGATTTGGATATAATTGCTTTATGTCTGTTTTATTTAATAATTTTCCTTCTTAATTCCTTCTTTCCTTCCTTCTTTCTTTCTTTTCTTTCTGTTTCTGTATCTCTCTTCCCTCCTTCCTTCTTTCCTTTTTTCTTTCTTTGTCCCGCCTTTCTTTCCTCCTTTCCTTCCTTTCTCCCTCTCTCTGTTATTCCTTCCTTCCTTCCTTCCTTTCTTTCTTTTTTTTCAGGGTGTAGGTGTTAAGATTTAATGGAAGTAAAATGGCTAGTCTACCATCTTTTTAGCCATGTAACCTAGAAAATGAAGTTCCTTTAAACTATAACTCAAATTAGCATAATAAATAGCAGATCCTCAGCAATTCAGCTTTACTAAATAGATAAGACTGATTAGTAATTAGCATATCCATTGGAGAGATGAAAATGAGTGTGCCCAGACAGCTTGAAAGCATTTGTTTCCCTTAAGAAGGGTAAACAATATCTTGGTAATTCTCACTAAGCTCCTATTCAATTTAGCAAATCCTTTCTTTATAGAAAGAACAAAGGTCAGGTTTATCCTAAATCCAGTCTAAAATAACACAGGTCTGAATTATTAGATTTCAAATTAATGGGGTTTTATTATAGAGAGTAACAAGAATAAATGTAGCCCAAAGATACCAGGAATAATAATGATATTAAGACTTGGTCAGGGGGAGCAACATATATTCTCTTTAAGATAGGTTCTATTGCTAGAAATACAGAAAGATTATAATGATCAATTTACTCAAAAGGTAGAACAGAAATATTTACTGGACTAATTTAGCCAGCTTCTGCCACATCCATGCTTGGGAAAAACAAATGTGAACTTTTCTTTAAAAAAAATGTCAGAATGCCAGAAAGTTAAAGTATATGCCAGAATGATGATGAGTCATTTTTGACTCTGTGGAAATATTTGGAATTTCCTTTGCAAGGATGATAGAGGGGTTTACTATTTATTTCTTCAGCTCATTTGAACTGGAGCATAAGTTTTCCTTAATCCAGTCCTCCACACTATCCACTATATTATATGATAGCAGGACTGGCTAAAATGATACTAGACTAGCCATTTTACTTCCACTAAATCTTATTATTTTTGCAATATATATTTGCATATTACAATAAGCAATTGTACAAGGTGTTATATCGGTTCTTAAGAAGAATTGAATGGCAGGAGGTATAATTTATTCTAAGGAGGGTTCATTCTCCCTAAACAAAGAAAAAAAAGAAGATCAAAGTTTCAGTGTTAATGAGCTGTACCTATTTATCTATCTATTTGTCTGTCTGTTTTTCTGTCTGTCTATCTATCTTTGAATTTTTCTGTTATTGACTATCATTTGTAGGTATACATATTTACAAACATACACATATGCAATCCAATGCAATATTTCATTATTATAAAATATTTTTGCTTTTTAGAAATATATTTTACATTTATTTTGGGGGAATGTCTCCACCATTGCACCACACTCTACCACATAGGCTACTTCATTCAAAATACTGAGAAGGAATATCAAGAACTGGGGCAGATCTTGGTCCCAAGGACAAATGGGAAGAATTGAAAGATCAATAGAGAGGATGCAGTCTCAGCACAGACCATTCCAGTGCAGCTCCAACCGCATCCCTAGCTCCAATATCAGCAAAGCAGAGCTCTGTTGCTTTAATACACTAGCTCTTTCAGCTACTCTAAGGCTGGGACCAACTCCAGGGCAGAAAAGAATGCTTTAGTCAGGTACCTGAAAGGAACTTCAAAAACACTTGCACAAAACCCCTGAAGCTTGAAACAATGTACTCTCTACCCTGGAAAAAGAGCCCTACTTTGGCAAAGAGTCAAAAACCTAGTACTACTTAAAAGAAGAAAAGAATTATTTTCTGTCCATTGAAAGTTACTATGGTGAGAAGATCAAAACACCCACTCAGAAAATACAAAGTTAAAGATATTCCAAGAAAAATAAAAATTGGGCTCAGGCCATGGAAAAGCACAAAATGGATTTTGAAAATCAAATAAGAGAAACAGAGGAAAAATTGGGAAGAGAACTGATAATGATCCAAAGGGTAATACAAAAAGCTAGGGAAGGGAAGAATGCCTTAAAAAGCAAAATTGGCCAATTGGGAAAGGAGATACAAAAGCTCACTGAGGAAGATAATTCCTTAAAAATTAGAATTGAGCATACATAAGCTAATGATTTTCATAGAAATCAAGATACTATAAAAAAAAAACCAAAAAAAGAAAAACAAATACAAAAAATGTAAAATATCTCATTAGAAAAACAATTAATCTGGAAAATAGATCCAGGAGAAATAATTTTAAAAATTATTGGTTTACCTGAAAATCAGGATAGAAAAAGAGGCTGGATATCATCTTTCAAGAAATTATCAAAGAAAACTACTGATCTTCTAGAGCCAGGAGATAAAACTGAAATTGAAAGAATCAGGGAAATTCTTGAACTTCAAGGACAAGGAGAAAATATTGTGAGCATGAAGAAAGAAAGAACTTAAATATAGTGGAGCTACAGTAAGGATAAAACAAGATTCAGCTACTTCTGCATTAAAGAACTGGAGGGCTTGGCATATGATATTTTGAAGAGCAATGAAAGTAGAACTGCAACTAAGAATCACTTACCCAGCAAAATGGAGTATAATTCTTCAGAGAAAAAGGTAATCATTCAATGAAATAGACCATTTTCAAGCATTTGTGATGAAAAGACCAGAGCTGAAAGGAAAACTTTATTTTCAAATACAGGATTCTGGAGGAGCATAAGGAGGTAATTAGAAAAGTGATATCATAGGGAACTTAATGAATTTTATCTTTTTATATTCCTATATGTGAGGGTAATACTTATAAGTCATTAAAATTTTCTCATTATTATGGCATTTTGGAGTAGTAGATATTGAAAGAGGACACTGGTATGAGTTGAATATGAAAAAAAATGTTTTTAAAAATATGATGAAATTAAAGTTTGAAAGAGCAATGTACTGGGAGAAAGGGAAAGGGAGAAGTAGAATGGTACAAATGGTAATGGTACCATTAAAAAGAAGCAAGGAAAAGATTTTACAGTATAGACAAAGAGGGGGAGGAAAATGGGAGTGACTCAACCTTACTTTTGTCAAAATTGGCTCAAAAAGAAAATAACATCCAAATTCAAGATGGGAATAGACATCTAGCTTGCCCTGCAGGGCAATATGAGGGCAATGGGATATATGAAGGCAGGAGAGGATGATAAAAGAGAGGACATACTGGGGGGGTAATGATCCATATCAAAATACTTTTGAGGATGAGTAAGATGAAAGAAGAGAGTAAATAGAATACATGGGGGAAAGGCAATTTGTATTTAATAGTTGTAAAATGAATTTTGAAGCAAGTTTCTCTGATAAGGCCTCAATTCTCACACAGAAGAAACTGAGTTAATTTTTTTTTTTTTAAAAAAAAAGAGCCATGCATGGACTCACACTTAACACCGTATACCAAGGTAAGATCAAAATGGGTCCATGATTTAGGCATAAAGAACGAGATTATAAATAAATTAGAGGAACATAGGATATTTTGTCTCTCAGACTTGTGGAGGAGGAAGAAATTTGTGACCAAAAATGCACTAGAGACCATTATTGATCACAAAATAGAAAATTTTGATTACATCAAATTAAAAACTTCTATACAAACAAAACTAATGCAAACAAGATTAGAAGAGAAGAAACAAACTGGGAAAACATCTTCACAGTTAAAGGTTCTGATAAAGGCCTAATTTCCAAAATATAGAGAGAATTGGCTCTAATTTATAAGAAACCAAGGCATTCTCCAATTGATAAATGGTCAAAGGATATGAACAGACAATTTTCAGATGATGAAATTGAAACTATTACCACTCATATGAAAGAGTGTTCCAAATCATTATTGATCAGAGAAATGCAAATTAAGACAACTCTGAGATACCACTACATACTTGTCAGATTGGCTAAGATGACAGGAAAAAATAATGATGAATGTTGGAGGGGATGCCGGAAAACTGGGACACTGATTTATTGTTGGTGGAGTTGTGAATGAATTTAATCATTCTGGAGAGCAATTTGGAATTATGCCCCAAAAGTTATCAAACTGTGCATACCCTTTGATCCAGCAGTGTTTCTACTGGGCTTATACCCCAAAGTGATACTGAAGAAGGGAAAGGACCTGTATGTGCCAAAATGTTTGTGGCAGCCCTGTTTGTAGTGGCTAGAAACTGGAAAATGAATGGATGCCCATCAATTGGAGAACGGTTGGGTAAATTGTGGTAAATGAATGTTATGAATATTATTGTTCTATAAGAAATGACCAGCAGGATGAATACAGAGAGGCTTGGAGAGACTTAAATGAACTGATGCTAAGTGAAATTAGCAGAACCAGGGCATCATTATATAATTCAACAGCAATACTGTTTGAGGATGTAATCTGATGGAAGTAGATTTCTTTGACAAAGATATCTAACTCAGTTTCAATTGATCAATGATGGACAGAAGCAGTTCCCAAAGAAGGAACACTGGGGAATGAATGTAAACTGTTTGCATTTTTGTTTTTCTTCCCAGGTTATTTTTACCTTCTGTGTTTCAGAAGGTAAAATTCTGATTGCACCAATTCTCCCGGTGAAATAAGAGAATTGTATGGTTCTGCACACATATATTGTATCTAGGCTATGCTGTGACATATTTAACATGTATAGGACTGCTTGCCATCTGGGGGAGGAGGTGGAGGGAGGGAGGGGAAAAATAGGAACAGAAGTGAGTGTAAGGGATAATGTTGTAAAAAATTACCCTGGCATGGGTTCTGTCAATAAAAAAGTTATTTTAAAAAAAAGAGCCACATTACAATTGATAAATGATCAAAACATGTGATCTGCCCCCAGAAGGCTATATATTCATGCATAGCCTTTGACATAACAACATAACTAGTAGGCATGAATCCCAAAAGATTTTTTTTTTATTTTTTAAATTACCTATATGTACAAAAACTTCATAGCAGATCTCTTCTCAGGGGAAAAAAAAGGAAATTCAGAGGATGCCTGTCAATTGAGGAATGGTTCAATAAACTGTATTATGTGTTTTTGATGGAATATTATTTTTCTCTGGTTAATGATGAGTAGGATGTTCTCAGGAAAAAAACAATAACAACTTGGAATGTCCTCCATGAATTCAAGCGAAGTAAATTGCACTGTATACATTAATAACAATGTTCTGGGACGACCAGCTGTAAATGACTGATGTTCTTAGCAGTACAATGATCCATGCCTCCACTAAAAGAGTTACAACGAAAAATCCTATCCATTAACAGAGAAGGAACTGATTAAGTCTAGTACAGATTGATGCAGTCTCTCTTTCTTTCTCTTTTTTAAAACTTTATTTATATGTTTTCTTTTACAACATGACTTTTACGGAAATATCTTGCATGCCTTTTTATATAGCTGCTTAATTGTAGGTGGGAAAATGTTGAGAATCTAAAACTCAAAACTTTAAAAAGAAAGATAAAGAAAAATTTTAAATGGAAGTGGGAAAATATTGAACAAATAAGTACATAGATAAAAATAGGAACTTACTGGGAAAATGTCCAGGGAAGTGTGGTAAAGTCAAGATAGGGGAGAAGGGCAAGGAGTCACTTGATTTCTGCCAAGTTGTTTGCTTCTAAAATTTGTTAAATAGCATCAAAAAATAATGGAATGGTAGAACCCACAAAAATATAAAGTCAAATTATCCCCCAGACCAAAATAACTTAAAAAATAAAAAATCAATCTCTTATACCCGAGTGTAAGTGGAACTCAGAGTGTGCCAGTTCAGTCTCAAACTCAGCAAACCAACAACTGGTCTTGGAAGCAAGTAAAACTGCAACAAAAAGTATTTCCAGAGTTTTAAGTCATTAGAAAGTCAGGGTAACTACTTTGCTTTCAATTGGCCAGTAGAAAATTATAGGAATCCCCTTGCTTCCTCTACTTGCCTGGCTCTGTTGTAATGAACATACTCAGATCTAGGTCCCAGTCCTGAGTCACAATCTCTCCCTTTAGTTCACATGAGATACCAACTTTAATATTAAGTTAAAAGTCAAGAAATAAGATTTAGAGTTACTATGGAGCACAGTAGACAGGTCCTTGCCTAAGTTTTTCCAGTTGTCCCTCAGATCAACATGAGATCAAACCTGTGAATGGATTTTGGAGTGACAGAACACACATATATTTGTAGTGTGATAAATTTATGGAAGATAATTTGGAAGAACTTCAGGAAAGGTTTATCTTAATAGAACAGTGGTGGGAATTGCAGGCCAGCACAGTCACAGCACAGTGAGGTACAATGCAGGAAGACCTAGGGCAGAGTGACTTCTGCAAACTGGAGGAATGTAGAGGATTGTAATCAACATAGAGCAGTGTTTGCTAATCTGTCCTGGTTCAGAAGCCAATGTATCAATGGATTAGCTGTGAGATAATCCATTAGGAGTATAGAAGACAAATAGGAAGCACCTGAACCCCAGCATAATGGGAGATTTGGCCATACCCACGCAGTATCAGGAGAAAGCCTATAACAGCAGCCCCAGGGCAGCCTGAAGCCTCTGCAGCCTGTGGAATAAGCTTGAAATAATCTTCCCTTTGCCTTAAGAATAGATCTAAATCTTTAAAAGTGAGCAAAAATGAAAAAAGAGTTTTGACCATAGATATCTTTTATGGAGACAGAGAAGAACAGACTTCAAATGCTAAGAATGCTATAAGAAAAACATCTCCAGATGAAGCCTCAAAGAGTAACATAAAATTGTCTCCATCTCACAAGATCCTCTTGGAAGAATTAAAAAAGGAACTTAAAAGAGAATTAGAAGAAAAATGAGGAAAGGAAATGAAAACTCTGGAAAAGGAAACAGGAATAATCTGAAGAAAATCACTCCTTAAAGAAAAGTTTTGAAGAAGTAAATAGAAAAAGAAAGTAACAGAATTTTTGAATGAAAAAAATTCAATGAATAAAACAATTCATTTAAAGTTCAATTTGTCAAATGGAAAATGAGATAAAAATGTTAAATGAAGAAAATAATTCACTAAAAAGTTAGAATTAAACAAATGGAAAGTTATGGCTCAATGGGACATCAAAATCAGTCAAAAAAGTGAAAAAATAGAAGAAAATGTAAAATGCCTCATTGGAAAAACAACTAACCTAGAAAAGAGATTCAAAAGAAACAATCCAAGAATTACCTGAAAAACATTGTAATGTTCTTCTCTCTCAAATATAATGTTCTCTGGGAGCAGATTTCTTGCAGGGCTTCTGGAGGCAGCCTTCGTTTCAGTTCAAAGTAATAATCACCTCAAATGCTGTCAGCTCTTAAAGTCCAGTCCTTTATTCTCTCTTCCAAAATAGCTTGGTTAGTTTTCATAGAAGCCTATCTTTCTCCTTGGTTCTGAGAGCTCTTATTGCTAGTCCTTTAGCTCTTCCAGCTTCTGCCTCTAGCTCAACTCTGACTCCAAAGCCTCCAGCCAACACTAAAGTGATATATGCAATGGATCTGACTCTGCCTCTGAGAATGTGCTTGTGGGTTAGTGGGCTTGTCCTTCCTGACTTGTGAATCTCCTAGACTCCTCTCTGACTTGTGAATCTTGTAGAACTCGAAAGAGTACTAAATACATTAGTTAACTAGAGAACTGTTAAGTATCATGCTAAATTAGATAACTGACTTAGCACCTTGTAAGAATTCTAACAAAAAATGATAAAAAAAAAAAAGCCTAGACAACAGCTTTCAAAATATCGAGGAAAACTGCCCTGATGTCCTCGAATCAGAGGAGAAAACAGCCACTGAAAGAATCCACTAATCAATTCCTGAAAGACACTCCAAAATGAAAGCTCCAAGGATTATTGTAGCTAATTTCCAGAATTATCAGATCAAGGAGCAAAATGAAGCTATGAGTATAATATGGGTTGTACTGGAAGAAGAGAGAAGGGGAGGTAAAATAGAATAAATTGCATAACATGAAGAGGCAAAAAAGAACTATTACAGTTGAGGGAACGAAGGGAGGGGAATGAGCATTATGTGAAACTTAATTTCATCATCTTTGGCTCAAAGAGAGAATATCAGACATATTTAATTTAATTAAGAAACTTTTCTCATACTATAGGAAAGTAGGAAGAAAAAGAGGAAAGGGAAGGGAGAGATAATAGAAGGGGGAACAGAAGTAGAAGGGGGAAAATATAGATAAGGGGTAGGGGCTGTAAAAGGAGAGGGTGGATTGAGGGAAGTGATATGCAGAAGCAAAACATTGGTAAAGAGAGGAAGAGAAAAATATAACTGGAAAAATAAGATGGTGGGAAATGTTTTATATGTGAATGTGAATGGGATAAACTCTCCCATAAAATGGAAGTAGATAGCATACTAGATGAAAAGCCAGAATCCTACAATATGTTGTTTACAAGAAACAAATTTATAGTAGAGTGATACATTAGGAGTAAAGGTAAAAGGCTGGAGCAGAATCTATTATGCTTCAACTGAAAAAAAAATCAAGTTGTAATTTTTAGTGAATTATTTTTTTTAAATTCACTTCTTTATGTCCTTTTCATTTGAACAATTTTACTTTTAAAAGAGTTTTTTCATTCAGTGGAATTATTTTCCTTTTTGCCTATTCTACTTTTTAGGCTACTTTCTTTTTTCAATTTCATCAATTTTATTTTTAAGGAGTTGTTTTCTTTAGTCAATTTCTGTGCTTCATTTTTCCAGCTGTTGCCTTTCCCCCAAAACCTTTCATAATTCTCCTACATAGATAGCTCTCATTTATTTCCCCATTTTTCTTCTAGTTCTCTTTAAAGATTCACTTAGAAAGATGAAATGAAGATTCACAAGAAAAAAGATTGATTAACTTGGACCTTACAAGAAAGATTTTATCCTCTTTCAGGAGAAATAGGAACAAACAAGCACAGTACACTTTGACATAAATGCATGTTAATACATATGCAGATATATATATATATATATATATATATATGTATGATTAAAGACATATGTCTTTAAAGACATGTGCATTTATGTGTGTGTGTATATATATATATATATATATATATATATATATACATGTATATATATATACACACTGTTTTTTTGTTTTGTTTTTATTATAGTAACTTTTTATTGACAGAATCCATGCCAGGGTAAATTTTTTACAACATTATCCCTTGCACTCATTTTTGTTCCGATTTTTCCCTCCCACCCTCCACCCCCTCCCCTAGATGGCAAGCAGTCCTATATATGTTGAATATGTCCTAGTATATCCTAGATACAATGTATGTGTGCAGATCCAAACAGTTTTCTTGTTGCACAAGGAGAATTGGATTCAGAAGGTAAAAATGACCCAGGAAGAAAAACAAAAATGCAAACAGTTTACATTCATTTCCCAGTGTTTTTTCTTTGGGTGTAGCTGCTTCTGTCCATCATTGATCAATTGAAACTGAATTAGGTCTCTTTGTCAAAGAAATCCACTTCCATCAGATTACATCTTCATACAGTATTATTGTTGATGTATATAATGATCTTTTGGTTCTGCTCATTTCACTTAGCATCAGTTCATGTAATTCTCTCCAAGCCTCTCTGTATTCATCTTGCTGGTCATTTCTTGCAGAACAATAATGTTCCATAACATTCATATACCACAATTTACCCAACCATTCTCCAATTGATGGGCATCCACTCAGTTTCTAGCTTCTAGCCACTACAAACAGGGCTACCACAAACATTTTGGCACATACTGGTCCCTTTCCCTTCTTTAGTATCTCCTTGGGGTATAAGCCCAGTAGAAACACTGCTGGATCAAAGGGTATGCACAGTTTGATAACTTTTGGGGCATAATTCCAGATTGCTCTCCAGAATGGTTCGATTCGTTCACAGATCCACCAACAATGTATCAGTGTCCCAGTTTTCCTGCATCCCCTCCAGCAATCATCATTATTTTTTCCTGTCATCTTAGCCAATCTGCAGGTGTGTAGTGGTATCTCAGAGTTGTCTTAATTTGCATTTCTCTGATTAATAATGATTTGGAACACTTTCATATGAGTGGTAATAATTTCAATTTCATCATCTGAAAATTGTCTGTTCATATCCTTTGACCATTTATCAATTAGAGAATGCCTTGGTTTCTCATAAATTAGAGTCAGTTCTCTATATATTTTGGAAATGACCTTTATCAGAACCTTTAACTGTGAAGATGTTTTCCCAGTTTGTTGCTTCCCTTCTAATCTTTTTTACATTAGTTTTGTTTGTACAGAAGCTTTTTAAGTTGACGTAATCAAAATTTCCTATTTTGTGATCAATAATGGTCTCTAGTGCATTTTTGGTCACAAATTTCTTCCTCCTCCACAAGTCTGAGAGATAAACTATCCTATGTTCCTCCAATTTGTTCATAATCTCACTCTTTATGTCTAAATCATGGACCCATTTTGATCTTATCTTGGTATACAGTGTTAAGTGTGGTTCCTACATACTGTTTATGTATATGTGTTTGCACATGTGTGTGTATTTATTTGTGCATATATGTATGTATATGTATATATATTTCTGTGTAGGTGACTGATAAATAAATCAATAGATATAAAACTATATTTAATTTCCTCTTAAGCATAGGCTTCTTGGGGTTGGTGGGAAGTAAGGTGCCAAATTGAATGAAGTAAAAAGTTCACAGCAGAGAACAAAAACAAACAGGGCCCTATAAAAAATCAAAGGGAAAATTGATGATACTGAAAACATGGTAAATTACTTCTCATATAGGCTTTCTTGGAAGTAAAATTTATTGCTTTATACTTTGTATCCTCTCATGCTCTGCTTTGCACATGAAAATGTATTTTCTTCTTCTTTTTCTGTCTAAGTTTAAAATAAATAGATAAAAGAACAGTCTCATGTGGAAGGCTTTGCTTTAGTTGCTTATTTAGACAGACGTGAGAAGGGAATATATCATATGCATTGTGGATGGATAGTACAACACACAAAAATAGAGTATTAGGAAGAAAGGCAAGGCCAAAATGGCTTGATCTCAGAATACATAAAGAGACTAATACCCAAAGATGATGGAAAAACAGATTGGATTCAGTTTACAAACACCTTTAAAATCAAAGTGTATCTTTTATCCTAGAAGCAATAAAGAGTATCAAGACTTTCTATATAGAATAAGTGGGAAAGTGACATAGTTAGATCTGAGTTTAATGAAAATAATTTTGGGACAAATATGTTTGGAGATTTCAGTGAGGAGAAATGAAGCAAGAATAATTATCAGCCTATTGAAATATTCTACATGAAAAGATGAAGTCATGAACTATGGTAACAAATAACAGTGTGAATAAGGGAAGAGGGATCAAAAGCAATAGGAATGGCAACAATCAATAATTGATTGCATTGATAAGGTAAGGAATTGTGTAGATCTTGAGGATAAAGACAATGTGATAAAACTAAGACTATGGAACTTTGAAAATGATTTCAACAGAAATAGAAATAACAGTTGGCTGACCCCATCATTTACATCACAAATATCTTTTGACAACCTTCTAGGTTGTTTTGGGCAAATTTGCATTTGAGGATATAATATACATCGTTATAAGCCATAGACTTGGGTTCATCTTGAACCATTAAATTCATTGTAAATTGAGATTGAAATCATTAAAATTGGTGTATTTTGATGTAAGTGGTATTTGTGCCTTTCACTCTATCTACTTTGCCATCTCAGTTTTCTACTGTTATCTCTGATATAAGATAAAATTTCTTCTTGTGCATACTCGCTAACAAAAGCACTTAAGGGTACATTCACACTGAGGTGTTCCTGAGATATCACTTAGCTTCTCCATTAGCCATTAGTGATGTTTGCCTGCTGTGCCCTGAACATGACAAGAACTAATGTCTGGGATGAAAATAAACTAAAAATGAGTAGCATATGTTGATACCAGCAGCAAGGGTCCAACTTAAGTATCAGAGTCAAAGTAAAAGCAGGAGAAGGAGTATCTTAAAACATTGGAGGACACAGAGCTCCAGGACTGCTGGTACTATACTACTAGTATCTGCAATAATGAGTGGTTTTAACTTGTTTCCAAGCCCTTTTAATTGTTGTCTTGAAAAGAGCAATGAACTAGAAATTAGCAAACAGCTTCTAGTGTTAGCTCTTTTTTCCTATTGTTCAACTCATTTGAAAGTTTCATATGTAAAATAGACTTGGTAATCTGACTAAAGGATTCGAAGTTCTCTTAAAGATACACAATTCTATAATTATTCTATTAATTAATTAATCAACAGATATTTATTTTTTTTAATAACTTTTTATTGACAGAACCCATGCCAGGGTAATTTTTTACAACATTATCACTTGCACTCTCTTGTGTTCCGATTTGTCCCCTCTCTCCCTCTACCCCCACCCCCAGATGGTAAGCAGTCCTATGCATGTTAAATAGGTTACAGCAGATCTTCGATACAATATATGTGTGCAGAACCGAACAGTTCTCTTGTTGCTCAGAGAGAATTGGATTTAGAAGGTATAAATTACCTGGGAAGAAGAACAAAAATGCAAGCAGTTTACATTCATTTCCTAGTGTTCTTTCTTTGGGTGTAGCTGCTTCTGTCCATCATTGATCAATTGAAACTGAGCTAGATCTTCTCTTTGTTGAAGAAATCTACTTCCATCAGAATACATCTTCATACAGTATCGTTGTTGAGGTATATAATGATCTTCTGGTTCTGCTCATTTCACTCAGCATCAGTTCATGTAAGTCTCGCCAATCCTCTCTGTATTCATCCTGCTGGTCGTTTCTTACAGAATGATAATATTCCATTACATTCATATATCACAATTTACTCAACCATTCTCCAATTGATAGGCATCCATTCATTTTCCAGCTTCTAGCCGCTACAAACAGGACTGCCACAAACATTTTGGCACATACAGGTTCCTTTCCCTTCTTTAGTATCTCTTTGGGGTATAAGCCCAGTAGAAACACTGCTGGATCAAAGGATATGCACAGTTAAATCACTTTTTGAACATAGTTCCAAATTGCTCTCCAGAATGGCTGGATGTGTTCACAATTCCACCAACAATGTATCAGTGTCCCTGTTTTCCCACATCCCCTCCAACCTTCCGCGTTATCTTTCCCTGTCATTCTAGCCAATCTGACAGATGTGTAATGGTATCTCAGAGTTGTCTTAATTTGCATTTCTCTGATCAATAGTGATTTGGAACACTCTTTCATATGAGTGGTAGTAGTTTCAATTTCATCATCTGAAAATTGTCTGTTCATATCTTTTGACCATTTATCAATTGGAGAATGGCTTGATTTCTTATAAATTAGAGTCAATTCTCTATATATTTTGGAAATGAGTCCTTTATCAGAGCCTTTGACTGTAAAAATGTTTTCCCAGTTTATTGTTTCCCTTCTAATCTTGCCTGCATTAGTTTTGTTTGTACAAAAACTTTTCAATTTGATATAATCAAAATTTTCTGTTTTGTAGTCAATATGATGTCTAGTTCTTCTTTAGTCATAAATTCCTTCCTCTTCCACAGGTCTGAGAGGTAAACTATCCTATGCTCTTCCAATTTATTTATAATCAACAGATGTTTATTAAGCAGCTGCCATGTAATAAACATTATTTTAAGTTCTCTAGATTCAAATACATAAATGAAATGGTTTCTACTGTAAATGAGCTACTATAAGGAGAAGAGACCTATTCCTATACAAATACCTAAAAAATAAGTTCATAATATTTTCAGAAGGAAAGACTCTAACAGTTGAGGGGAGAGAGAATTAGGAAGATACTCATGAAGCAAATAATTCCTAAGCTCAGTCTTGAAGGAAGCAAGAGACATTATAAGGCAAAGGGAAGAAGGTTGTTATTCAGAGTGAGTACACAGTGAAAAGATATGGAAATTGAGATCAAGTGCCATGTGTGAAAAACAGTAAGAAGAGTACTACATATGCTCAATTATATCTTCAAAGCTACTAGTTAATCCCTCTTTACTTTACTACTCCAACTCAGTATCCTATTCTCCATTGTTTCTTCAAAACTTTATCAATCATTTTTAAATATTTCATAAATCTCTCTTCTTATTACCTCATCATCTGAGAACTTGAACTTTATTTTTTTTATTGGAAAAATGATATTATTTACTAAGCACCCTCTTTTCTCCCTTTCTTCTCATCATAACTCTCCTAAATGCTTTCTATCGCTTTCTTCTCCATCATCCATCTCAGAAAAGGAAATGAACATTTCTTTTCTCAAGCCATATTCTCCTATTGTATATAAGATTCTATTTTATCCTTACAATTGCTTCAAATTATTTCTTCGTTATTCTTATTTTTTCATTTACTTTCAATTTATTTGTTTGGACTAGTTCTTCCCCTACTCCCTACAAACATATCAATGCCTCACTATCCTCAAAAAGCCTTCTTGAACTGTATCACCCTGTCCTTTTTTGACTAAATTCCTTGAGAAGGAAGTTTATTAGAAGTACTTCTACTTTTTTTCCTATAATTCTCTTTTTTCATGATGCCAAAAGATTAAAGCCAAAATGTAATAATATCTATTATTAATACCTACTTAATATTAACTATATCTAATCTAATATCTAATTAATATATAATATTTAAATATCTAATTAATATTAATAATATGTAATAAAATGCTGCCCAAAGTGCTAGGAAAATACAAACAATACACCACACACACACAAATTGCAGTGTCCTGGTTCTCAAGTAGCATGCATTTTGCTGGATAATACATGCAAATATACATGTAACAATATCATAGGTAAAGTGGGTTTGGAATTTTTATTTTGTCCCTAAAATGGAACTATTTTGCTACTTTCTTTATTTTTGTAAGAGTCAATTTAGTCAATCAATCAATAGCACCATTGCATTTAGCCCTGATACTTTTATGAGGTAATAAAATATCTATTGAATAAAATCAAAGATATTCAACTGTGTACATAAAAAGTCTGTTTGAATTAGTTATATGTAATATTCTTCTCTAAAATTTAATGTTCTCTGGGAGCAGGTTTCTTGGGGTGCTTCTGGGAGCAGCCTTAGTTTCAGTTCAGTAATCACCCCAAATGCAGCCAGGTATTAAAATCCAAATCCTTTATTGTTTCCTTCAAAGTCTTATCTCCTTCACTTGGGGCTCCACTACTTTTCTGGAGGTCTTTTGGATCTTGGTTTCAGTGTTCTCCACAGGACAGCCTGCCACCATTTTTCTGTCTTCCTTAGTTCTGCTTAACTGCCTTCTCTGGCTTCTGAATCTCCTGGACTAAATCCTGGCTGAGGCTCCGAGAGCTTTTAGGGGGCTTGCCCTTTCTGCCCCTGACAGCTCCTCCTTATATGTTCCACACTGAGTATAGGCCAATCATTATTTCACTAGGAAACCATTATTTGTTGTAGGATTCAATCAATACTAAACTGGATTTAATCACTGTCTCCTCAATTCCACTTACTTAGCACCTTGTTTCAAGTTCTGGCCCATAACAGTTATAGATGAGGAAATCATGGCAGAAAGAAATCATGTGACTTCTCCAGGGTTATAGATGTATTTGAGATAGGATTTTAACTCAGTTCTTTCTGACTCAAATTTCTGTGCTTTATCTAGTACACAAGCAAACTGAATAACATTAAATCACAGTATCATAAATTTCAAACTGGAAAGAGCCATACAAATAATTTCTCAAGTACCCTTAATCTTTTTTGTGTGTAGATCTCTTTGGTGAATAATGGGGCTTATAGACTCTTCAGAATATTTTAAAATTCATAATAAAAGACATAGGATAAAAAAGGAAACTAATTATATTGAAGTTTGTGTATATACATTTAAATATCTATATGTATACATACACATAAATATGCTTATGTATATATATATATATATATATATATATATATATATATATATATATATATATATATAAATAGGTTATGTTTATATGTGGGCACACATATAGGCATATATGTTTTTTTGTGCATGCATGTATATGTGTGAATAGATACATATGTAGTCTAGAGTGTATTCAGGGAAGATTGATACCTGTTCTGAGTGCTTTTAGGGCTGCTTTCCATATGTGGTGTCTATCTTATCCACTTAACTCTCACCTATTACTCCAAGAAGCTATAGCACGTGCAGCTGCTACATCCCAGTAAACTGTTTTGGCAGAGGGATAAAGCAGATTGAAGGCAACTGAGGAGTTTCAAACCCCTCAGTGAGTTAGGTATGTCTATCCCAGGCACAAGAAGCCATTCCTTGGTGGAATGGACAGATGAGAAAAAAAAAATTGTTCCAATGTCCATGAAAGCAGTTAAAGTCAGGCATTGTGGAGGGCTCAGAACTTGGTTACACATAAAAGATGCCAGTGTCCTCCACTGAATCTCAAGCCATCATCAGTCATCTTGACATAGTCCATGCCACTGGACTATGATGACTATGGAAGGTAGAGTGAAACCAACAACTCCATGGAACTCTGCCTCACTTAAATCCAATTTATACATAAAACAAAAGACATTGCCCCTATCACTTTACAATTTTTATCTATTTCAAAATCATCTGGTAACAGTTAAATGAAAAAGCAGCAAGTGCAGATAAGCTGGGAGCTGTAGCCATAATCCTGAACATAGGCAACCCAGGTCATAGGATCATTTCCCTGGAAGCAAAAGTGGGATTCAGCAGCACCCTGGGTGTCTGACCAGCCTTTTAAGAACCCTACTGCTCACCTCTGATATGGGGAAGCAACTAGAACCAACCCTAGCCTGTATACTGTGTCAAAACACAAAAAGAAATACAAAAACTTCTTGAAAATTGATTCTATTAACCATCAGTATGTGGAATGTATGTACACTTTTGGGCAACACAAAAACCAGTACACATGAAAGACTAATGTAGCTCCTGTCAGAAAACTCAGCAAGTATCATATTCTGATAGCAGCCCCGAATGAAACAAGGCTGGCAAATGAAGGTCAGCTTACAGAATACGGAGCTAGATACATGTTTTTCTGGAGTGTATAACTTAAATGGAATATCATGAAGCTGCTCTTGATTTTGCAACCAAAGTTAATCTAGTGAGAAAGCTTTTTTGCTTGCTAAACAAACTGAATGAGAGGCTTATGACAACATGATTGTGTCTTGTAGGAAATTGCCACAATATCTACCATGATGAATCCTGATAAGGTCAAAGGACAAAAAAATGGAGAACTGGAGACCTTTATCATCAAGATGCCAAAGAGAGAACAAGCTTATAATTCTGGGTACCTTGAATGCTTCTTTAATAGGTACTTTTAATGGCTCAGATTATCAGACATGTCAGGGAGTCCTTGGGAGGAATGCATCTATAATGGTGTCAGTACCAAAGACCTGTGCGTCACCAACACTGTCTTCTGCTTACCAAAATACAATAAAACTTTATGCATGTACTCTTGCAGCAAACACTTGCATTTAATAAAGTGTTTCTCTATTACAAGAGGAAAGAAAAAGGATGTGAGAGTGAAGAAGGTAGTGTGTAGCACAGAATGCTGGACTGATCATAAACATCCTCTTCAAGTTAATTAATCAATCACATTCAACAAAAGCCATGGACCCAAGGCAAGATTCTTAGCATAAGATCATACTTCTTCAGTAAGCGGGAACAGTTATTTGCTAACTTGAAGGGAAAGTTGAGCCAATAAATGGTTAGTAACAATGAAGCAGGAAAGAAGTGGGAAGCTTTCAGAGATTTGATGCACAACATTGTATTTACTCAGATGAACATGAGCACTTGCAAACATTGAGACTCTTATGAGACTAATTTGGTGATAATAGTGGGGAAGTTGAGAAGCTGATAAATAAAAAAAGTAAGAATTAAACAAGGTATATCATCAGGGTGATTCATTTGTCTCTAAGAAGACAACATTAATTCTATCAAAAATAAAATACAAAGGAAGCTTAGAAAGATTAAGGATTCTTGGTGCAGAGCTAAGGTAGATGAAATTCTGTTTTATTGTAATAATAACTACCTAAAGTGCTTTTATAATGCCCTGAAGGTTATTTATGAGTCATTTTATATATGATATATCTCAACTACTCAGTGCTGATGGAGCCATTTTGATTAGTCATAAGGAAAGGATCATTGAGAAATAAGCTGAACATCATTATTTTGTTTTCAAAATACCATCTAAGTCATTGGCCATTTTCCTCAGTTTGAAGTCAATCTCTCTCTAGTCAAATTTCCAACTAAAGAAGCATTCTGAATTCCATTAGGCTCTTCTCATGAATAGTTCCTGGTGCTGATTCTATTCCAGTTGAGATTTATAAGATAGGGGGTCCAGTGCTCATAAAAAGCTAACTCAAATCTTCCCAGTTATATAGAAAGAGAACATTATTCCCCAAGAATTCACAGATGCCTCTATTGTCCATCCCTTTACAGGTAAAAGAAATAGATTATCTTGTGTCAATTACAAAGGGGAAAACATTTCTCTCTTCACTTATTGCTGGTAAGATTACTGACTGTTACCTGATTACAACAACTTAATATATTGTTCCTTCATCTGTAAGATGGTCATTTACCTGAGATTCAGTGAGCCATCAGAAAGTGCTAATAAAGACTAAATATGGTGTTTGCTACCCAACAACTCTAGAAGTAATGGCAAGAGTAAAATAAATCTGTATACAACATTTATTAATCCAGCCAAGGTGTTTGATACTGTCAGTTGTGAGGACTTATAGAAAATTATATCAAAACCTGGTGATCTAGAGAAGTTGATTAGTATTGTAATTGAATTTCATGATGACACACTTACCCAAATTCTGCATAATGGGTATTCTCCCATGTTCTCCCAGTCACCAATGGAGTGAAACAAGCCTGTGAATTTGCTCCCATGTTTTTTAGTCAAATATTTTCAAATATGCTATTAGATACCTTCAATAACTATAACCATAGAATCAAGGTCAACTACCATACTGACAGTAAATTATTTAACTTGAAAAGGCTATAAGCCAAGATTAAAGTAAAGGGAATATTGGTACATGATTTTTAATTTGCATATGATCATGCATTCAAAACAACCTCTGAAGTTGAGAAGCAACAAATATGAATTGATAATTTTGCTGCTTGTGCTAATTTTGGCCTAACAGTTAATACTAAGAAAATATATGTTCTTTACCAGCCAGCACTACACAATGCATCCAGCTAACTGAAGAAACTCACACATTTTTGTAGGAAATAAATACTTTCTTCAAATACTTTCATTATACAAAGGGAAATAGTTTCAAAAATGGCAGGTGGGAGAGGGGAAGGAACAAAGAGGAGACATCTGATTCATGAATGATGGGTCAATCTAGAAAAGCAATGGTGTTAATACTACTCGAATGAAGAGGATTTTTTTTTAAATGGACTTTTTTTTTTTAATTTTTACATCAGACCTTTCCTTATGTCATTCTGACAATCCATGTTCCAAACTTTTTTTTGAGACCAGAACGGCCTTTGAAATGTCTTTAAAAGGAGCAAATCCAGTTGTTTTGAGTCTTCACAAAAGGAAGTCTTACCCAGTAATAACTGGATTTGTTCCAGTTATTTGTACAAAAGCTAATGACTTTGTGAGAAACCAAATGTCAGTCAAAAATACTAAACAGAATGGGAAAAACAGAAGAATGTGTGAACTACTTTATTAGAAAAAACAGTTTTTTGTGGAATGTGGAAAATGTGGAAAATAGATCCAGAAGAGACAATTTAAATATTGACCTACTTGAAGACCACGATCCAAAAAAGAGCCTTGAATAACAAGCATTGTACAAGAGAATATTCAGAGAAATTACCCCAATATTCTAGAAACAGAGAGGGAAATACTGACTGAAAGAATCCATCTGTTACTTTTGGAAAGAGATCCCACATGGAAAATTCCAAGGAACATAGTTGCAAAACTTCATAACTGCAGTCTTAAGATGAAAATACTACAAGCTCCCAGACAAAAGAAGTTTAGATATTAAGGAGCAAAAGTCAAGATTACCCAGGATCTGATAGTTTCTACAATAAAAGATCAGAGGGTTGGGATACCATGTTCTGGAAATCAAAAGACCTAGGGTTACAAACAAGAATTAATTAACTACCCAGGGAGATTCTGCATCATCTTTCAGGGGAGGCAATGGAGCTTCAATGAAGTGCCTTTCAATCATTCCTATTGAAAAAATAAGAAGGAAACAGAAAATGTAATCTACAATCACAGGACTCAAGAGAAGCATAGAAAGGTAAAAAGGTATATATATAATTCACAGCTTAAAATGTTTACATCCCTAGATGGGAAAATGATATCTGTAACTTGAGAACAGTATCTATCACTCAAGCAGAGTTGGGCATCACATGAACTAAGGATGTGACAACATCAAATAAAAAGACAATAAAAGATGAGTAAAGCTTTGTACTGGGAAAAGAGGAAAGGGAAAGTATAATGAAAAAAATAGTTCACATGTGTGGCTCTCTTCAATAATGAGATGATTCAAACCAGTTCCAATTGTTCAGTAATGAAGAGAGCCATCTACACACAGAGAGAGGACTATGGGAACTGTGTGAAACCACAACATAGCATTTTCACTCTTTCTGTCATAATCAAATAAGGGAGGGGGATGAGCAAAGTCTGACATTTGATCTCATCAATTTTATTTCTAAGAGAGAATAAATTAATCATTCACTTCAGTACAGAAATTTATCTAACCCTATAAAGAAGGAGAAGGAAAAAAGAGGAAAAGAATGCAAAGGACAGGAAAGAAGGGAGGACAGAAAGACTAGGGAAAAAAGATAAGAGAATAGGGGAAATATTGATAGAAGACAAGGTAGTGGGAGGAGTGTGTTAAAATAAAACACTACTAAAAGAAGGGAAAGGGGATATAGGAGATAAGATAATGGGTAGGATGTGTAACAAAAACACTAATAAGATAAGGGGAAGGGCTCATGGGAGAAAAGGGAGACAGTGGGTTGCATTTAAAAAAACACATAACTAAGACAGTTTGGAAAGAGAGAACAAAAGTATATAAAGGGAAGAAAATGGTATGAAGAGAAATACAGAGCTAGTAATAATAACTGTGAATGTGAATGGGATGAAATCTCCCATAAAATGGAAGCAAATAGAGCAGATTTAAAAACAAAATGCTACAATATGTTATTTACAAAAAACACATTTGACTCAGAGAAACATACAGAGTAAAGGTAAGTGCATAGAAGAGAATTTTTAATACTTCAGCTGAAGTACAGAAAAGCAGTGGTAACAATTCTGATCTCAGATAGAGCAAAAGGTAAAATAGATCTTATTAAAAGAAATAAGGAAGGAAAGAACATCTTGATAAAGGTTACTGTAAATAATGAAGTATTAGCAACATTAAATGTTTCTGCACCAAGGGTTATGGCAGGCAAATCTGTAAAGGTGATTTTATTCAAGTTATAGGAAGAAATAGACAGCACAACTATTCTATTCAGGACCTCAAACCTCCCCTTTCAGAATCATACAAATCCAACCACACAAAAAACAATAAAGAAGTTAAGAAGGTAAAAAAAAAAAAAAAAAAAAAAAAAAAAAGATGCTAAAAATCCTAGATATGAGAAACCTCTGGAGAAAATTGAATAGGGACATAAAAGACATGGAGCCTACATAAAAGTTGACTTTGTATTAGGATATAAAAACCTCACAATCAAATGCATAAAAGCAAAAATGCTTTCATTTCAGGCCAAGTGCAACAAAAATTTTATTCAATAAAAGACCAGGAAAAAAGAGAGACTAAAACCCTCTGGAAATTAAATAATCTAAATTTTTAAAATGAGTAGGTAAAACAACAAATCACAGAAACAATCTATAATTTCATCCAAGAGAATAATAATAATTAGACAACATACCAAAACCTATCGGATGTATCCAAAGCAATTTTTAGAGGAAATTTTATATCATTAAATTGCTACATGAATAAATAGAGAAAGAAGAGATCAATGAATTAGGCATGCAACTAAAAAGCTAGAAAAAGAACAAACTTTAAAAGCCCAATTAAACACCAAATTAGAAATTCTGAAACTCAAAGCAGAGATTAAGAAAATAGAAACTAAGAAAAATATTGAACTAAAGATTAAAACTAAGAGTTAGTTTTATGAAAAAAACCCTACAAAATAGATATGTTTGGTTAATTTGGTTAGAAAAAAGAAAAAAAAATACCACCAGCATCCAATATGAAATGGGTGAACTTACCACCAATGACAAAGAAATTAAAACAATAACTAGGAGCTATTTTGCCCAACTGTACAGTAGCAAGTTTGAAAATCTAACTAAAATCGTTGAATATTTACAAAAATATAAATTACCCAAATTAACATCAGAGGAAATAATTTACTTAAATAGTCCCATTTAGAAAAAAAAAAAGTTGAACAAACCATGAAAGAACTCTCTATGAAAAGTCTCCTGGGCCAGATGGATTCACAAGTAAATTCTATTAAACAATTAAAGAATAATTAATTCCAATGATATGTAAACTATTTGGAAAAATAGTCAAAGAAGGGATCCTACCAAATTTATTTCATCACATAAATATTGCACTGATACCTAAATCAGGAAGAATCAAAACAGAAAAAGAAAATTACAAACCAATTTTCCTAATGAATATTGATGCAAAAATTTTAAATAAAATCCCTTCCCCTTTCTTGTACCCTTCCCTTATTACTCTTTTTCCTTTTCCCTTTTCCTCTTCCACTTTTTCATGAGGTAAGAGAAGATTCTCTGTAAAACAAACATTTCAATTATTTCCTCTTATTAGCAAAATAATACACATTAACCAATTGGAATTTACATTAGGAATTCAAGGCTGATTCAATATCAGCAAAACTATTACCATAATCAACCATATCAATAACAAAACCAAGAAAAATCATATGACAATCTCAATAGATGCAGAAAAAGACAACATTCATTCCTACTAAAAACATTAAAGAGCATAGGGATAAAGAGAGCTTTCCTTAAAGTAATAAGAAGTATCTTTCTAAAACCTACAGCAAGCATTAGTTCTTATGGAGAGAAGCTAGATATATTCCCAATAAGATAAGGGGTGAAATAAGGACACCCATTATTACCACTACTATTGAACATTCTACTAGAAATGTTGGCTTTAGCAATAAAAAAAAAAAAAAAAAGAAATTAAGGAAGTAGAATAGGCAATGGGAAACAAACTATCACTCTTTGCAGTGATATGATGACATACTTAACAGAATCCTACAAAATCATCTAAAAATCTACTAGAAATAATTCACAATTTTAGCAAAGTTGCAGGATATAAAAGAAATACACATAAATTATAAGCATTTCTATATATTACTGACAAAGTCAATCAGCACAAGACAGAAGGAAAAATTCCATTTAAAATTACCGTAGACAAAATAAAATACTTGGGGAAGCACCTGCTATGACAAACCCAAGATCTTTATGAATACAATAACAAACCACTTCTTATACAAATAAAGTCAGATCTTACTAACTGGAAAAATATCAATTGTTCTTGGCTTAGATGAATTAACATAATAAAAATGAAAATTCTGCCTGAATTGGTCTATTTGTTCAGTGTCATACCAATCAAACTATCAAAACATTATTTTATAGAACTAGAAAAAATAATTTTATAAAAGTATATGGAAGAGTAAAAATCAAGAATATCAAGGGAATTAATGAAAAAAAAAACCAAAGAATGGTGGCTTAGCAGTACCATACTTAAAACTATATTATAAAGCAGCCATCATAAAAAGTTTTGTACTTACTAAGAAAAAGAGTGGTAGATCAATAGAATAGCTTAGATATACATGGCGCAATAATCAAGGCCTATCACAATCTAGTATTTAATAACCTCTCAATTCCAGATTCTGAATAAGAATTCACTATTTGATAAAAATTTCTGGAAAAACTGGAAAATATTGTGTAAGAAACTTGGCATAGACCTACATCTCACACTCGTTCCAAAATAAGTTGGAACGTACAGTGGGTACATGATTTAGACATAAAGAATGATACCATAAATAAATTAGAAGAACTAGGGATAGTTTCTCTATCAGATTTTTGGAGAGGAGAGAATTTTATAACCAAAGAAAAACTAGAGAATATTCTGAAAGTTAAAATTGACAACTTTGATTACATTAAATTTAAAAAGTTTTTGCACACATAAAACCAACAGAAACAAGATTAAAAAGGAAATACAAGGCCAGGAAAAAAAGGTCTTATTTCTAAAATATATAATGAACAGTCACATTTACAAGAATTCAAGTCATTCCCTAAATAATAAATGGTCAAAGGATCTGAACAATTTTCAGATGTGAAAAAATGCTTTAAATTACTAGTGATTAGAGAAATGCAAATTAAAACAATTTTGAGATACCACCTCACACATCTCTGATTGGCTAAGGTGACAGGAAACGATAATGATAAATTTTGGAGGGGATATGGGAAAACTGGAGTACTAATGCATTATTGGTAGAGTTATGAAAGGATCCAACCATTCTGGAAAGCAATATGGAATTATGCCCAAAGGGCTATAAAACTGTGCAAACTCATTTATCCAATAATGTTTCTACTGTTCTTATATCCCAAAGAGATCTTAAAGGAGGAAGAGGGATCCGCATGTGCAAAAAAAAAAAAATGTTTAAAGCAGCTCTTTTTATGTTAGCAAAGAATTGGGAAAAAAAGTAGATGCCTATCAATTGGGGAATGACTGAACAAGTTATGGTACACAAAGATAATGGAATATTATTGTTCTATAAACAATGATGAATAAGCTGACTTTAGAAAGGGCTGGAAAGATTTACGTGAACTGATGCTGAGTGAAACAAGCAGAGCCAGGAATACATTGTACAGAACAGAAAGAATATGCAATGATCAAATAGGAAAGACTTGGTTCTTCTCAGTGGTTCAGTGATCTAAAGCAATCCCAATAGACTTTGGACAGAAAATACCATCTGCAAACAGAAAAAGAAATAAGGAGACAATGTAAATCAACACATGCTATGTTTGCTTCTTTTTTTTCATTGTGTGTGTGTGTGTCTCCAATGTTTTTTCCATTTTGCTCTGATGTTTATCTCCCAATATGAAGCAATGTGTATTTAAAATAAATAAATAACACACAAATAAATAGTTGCCTTCTTTTCCAAAACAAGCAGGTCAAAGGGCTTCATTTATTTATTTATTTATTTTGAGTATTTGAGGAGTGGAGGTGGAGAGGGTACTCCTTTTATTTATTTATTTATTTATTTGTTTGTTTATTTTTTAAAATAACTTTTTATTGACAGAACCCATGCCAGGGTAATTTTTTTTACAACATTATCTCTTGTACTCATTTCTGTTCTGATTTGTCCCCTCCCTCCCTCCACCCTCTCCCCCAGATGGCAAGCAGTCCTATACATGTTAAATAGATTACAGTAGATCTTGGATACAATATATGTGTGTAATTTTCTTGTTGCTCAGGGAGAATTGGATTTAGAAGGTATAAATAACCTGGGAAGAAGAACAAAAATGCAAGCAGTTTGCATTCATTTCCTAGTGTTCTTTCTTTGGGTGTAGCTGTTTCTGTCCATCCTTGATCAATTGAAACTAAGTTAGATCTTGTCTTTGTTGAAGAAATCTACTTCCATCAGAATACATCCTCATACAGTATCGTTGTTGAGGTATATAATGATTTCCTGGTTCTGCTCATTTCACTCAGCATCAGTTCATGTAAGTCTCGCCAATCCTCTCTGTATTCGTCCTGCTGGTCATTTCTTACAGAACAATAATATTCCATAACATTCATATACCACAATTTACTCAACCATTCTCCAATTGATGGGCATCCATTCATTTTCCAGCTTCTGGCCACTACAAACAGGGCTGCCACAAACATTTTGGCACATATAGGTCCCTTTCCCTTTTTTTAGTATCTCTTTGGGGTATAAGCAAAGGGCTTCATTTCATAGAGATCTATCCTTGGTCTGTGCTGTAAGGTTTTCATTGTTTATTTTTTAATCAATGAATTGTATAAAGTAACAAATAGTATAATTATCAAATTTGAAGACCATGTGAAGTTCTTAAGAATGATCAACATATTTTGATATAAACATATCAAAGATATAAACATAAACAGGCGAAAAGAAATTTCAACCAAGTAAAAGAATGAGCCAAATTTCAAGAACTGAAATTTATTAAACATGATAATGTACATTAGCAGTTAAACAAAATTCCAAAATGTAAGTATTGCCTATATTGCCTATCAAGACATTATCCATAAAGAAGATTATGCAAGGATATGCTGGAACTAGCTTAAACCTGCTTCTGTCATCCAGTTCTTCAGTTTTCAGTGTGATCATTTACACTTCCTAAAATTAGCATATGTATAAATGAAGGAAAAGCTCAATTTATTGTTTTGATGATCATGAAATCTAAGAAAATGTTGTAGAAATATTATTACACATTGACCTTAAAGGTGTGTTGTTTAAATTCTTTTTTGATAGTCTGTTGTTAAACATTGACCAACATACTCTTGACTAATGGACTAAGTTCATAGAAATCAAGTTCAATATTACAGCTGGGTAGTACAGTCCCCAATTCTTCCCTCACCCATCACCACCACCATCACCACCACCACCTTTCATTCCAGTGTAAAAGAAAAAACCAAAAACAAATGATCAATTAAGAACTTAGGTTACATTTGGGCAAAGAACTGCACAACAAAAATCGTATTTTAAGGCTTGCAAAACATTTTTATGTGTATAATCTTAGTTGATTCTCACAATCTCATGAGGTAACTATAATTATTATCTCTATCTTTTACAGACGGGTAACAAAGGATGAAAGGTTAAGTGATTTGTTTAAGGTAAGATTTGAACACAGCTCTTTCTAACTCCAAATCCAGAATCCTATCCATTGAGCTACCTAGATACTGACATCATATATTTTATTTTTAGTTAGCTTACATTGATTTTGTATCTGAAATGTGATAATTAATAAAATATGACTGGGGTCTTAGTTTTTTTTTTTTATTTTTCATTTTTGAAGTAAGGGATTTGGAAAAATTGCTCTCAAAAGACTGACTTATCTCTAATCTTTTCATTTAAGGGAAATATGAGAAGAATTGTAAATTGATATGAAATAAAGTTAATAGAATTGGTAAAGAACATGAGCAATGACTGGATATAAAACAAAGATAGAACAAAATTAATACTAAATACTGAGTAACTGTAATGATCAAGCTAGCCCTCAAAGAAAAAGATAAAATATATGTATTTTTCTTTCCTTCTTTACAGAGATAGGAAACTCTGAGTATAGAAAATTGGAATATGTCAGGATCATCAAATGGGTATTTTACTTTTATTTAACTGACTTTTTTTCCTCTTCTTAAAAACAATATTTACAAGGGATATCTCCTTGGATAATGAGTGAGGAAAATATGCTTGAAAAATAAAATGATCAAAAAATCAATAATTAAAAATAAACAAATACAATTTACCCTTTATTCCACTTCTTTTTGGCTTAAATATTTGTATCAGAAAGATGGAACTGTTCTTTTTGTTGAGAAGACCTAGATAGGAGATAAATAACTATTATTTCTGGGGAAATACAGAGTGTAATCATGAGCCAAGAGATTTTCAAGAGCAATTCCTTGATCAAACTCATCCACATGAGTTCATTAGTTCTTAATGGACTCTATGATATATCCTCATATTACCTACCTTGTAATTCACTTCTATCATCTGCTTTTAACTATGAGTATGACTTGAATTCTGAGAGTTATGCTGTTAGTTCATAATTTAATGGGATTCTACAAAGATTAATAAAAGGCATAAGAACAAACATGGCACTGACAATGGATGACTGGATTATTTGCTAAGTACCAAACTAGCTAAAGGTAAAATGATTCATAACCAGCAGTTCAACTATGAAAATTTTGTTTTTGTTTTTGTTGTTGCTGCTATTGTTGACAAGCTATTCATGAAAACTACTTACTTAGGCATAGAGTGTAGAAGATGCAAATTACATCAAAAAAGAGAATGCATAATGTGATAAAAGAGTTTTTGAAATATTGAATAAATGATGACTTGTGACAAATGTTTGTAGGTGTAAATGAAAATTATAACAATAACATGATGCAAATAGCATGTGTTATATTATGCATTGATAAGCATTCTATCAATAGCAAGTTGATTTTAAGTTCTCTCCAACATGGACACATGAATTCTATTTTTATTAAATGGTCTATTTTCCTAGCTTTCCACATGTGATTTTCATTGTAATCCAATAAGAACCTCCAAAGGCAATTGAGCTTTAAAAAATATAAATATCTGCATATATAGATAGCAATTATTGTACTGTGCATATTATACACCATATTTTAAAGATAATTAGATAATAAAAATTACTCTGGGACATGAAAAATTCATAGTAGCATATGGCAAGATCCAGACAACCTGAACAAAGACAGAAATTGGTTTTTGCAGAAAAAAAGGTCACTAATCATACCAACTGAACTTTTAATAACCTAGTCATTCTTCTCCATGGAAACAGCTGGAAATGTGTATTGTGTATTGTGTATGGAGAAGCTACTACATAAGTGAAAAAAATACTGAAAAAATTCATTTTCCTTTTATTCATCAACACAAACATGTGCACTTCCTAATTAAAGTCAGTATATTAGAATATCCAATAAAACTATTAGAACCTACATTCATGAACAAATAGTATAGCAAATAACAAGTCAATCTATTAGTGATCTCATCAAGGCATTATGCAATAATTACAAAGAAACCAATAATCCTTTATTGGTTAGAGATCACCCCTATATTAATTAATAAATAATAATTCAAAGAATTAAAGGAATTATTTTAACAAAGAGAAGTCCTCATCAAGGATATTTTTGAGGAAATGCTATACAAAGTTAAGAAGTGAAACACACACATATGTATATTCATGCATCTTTTTAGACACATATACCTACCTATACATAAGTCCACAATTTTACATATACGTGAATACATGCATATAGAGTGGTTTATATAAAGGAAAATCAATGGTATATCTTTCTGGCTTTAATATATTACAGAGATAGGAATCAACTTATTTTGTGTAATAACTAAATAATTATCACATCATTTTTGCTCTGGGAACATATGTTCCCTTCTTCTCCTTAACACCTTCTACATTCCTAATCATGGTCAAATGGAAATAACCTTTTAATGCCTCATGTAATTAAGAGGAAAAAAATGCAATATATCTGAATAATCTATCCTTTTCAGTTATAAAAAAGGTTTTTAATGGTGGCACTACTTCCAGTTTGGTAAGCTACTAAACAAAATCCTTCCTACATCTTCTTATGATTAATTTATGAATCAGATGATCAGCACTGGAGATAATCCATGAGTAAATAAACATGTGCATGCAGTGGTGCAATATGCTCAAACTTCACTCTTCTCTTCTCTTTGAGCTGACCCTTTATATAAGCTACATTCCTTTTAACAAAAATGATTATCAGAATGAGGAAACATGATGCAACAATTAATTTTCCAGGAGTCTTGGTAGAAGGGATAAATTTAGTTTCTGAATTCCTACCAGTTTATTTGAGTATAAAATGTCAGTAGTAGTGGTAGAAGTAGTAGCAGTAGTAATAATAGACATAGGACATAGGACATAGTCTAGTCCTAGACCTATGTCACAGGACCTCTGTGAAGCTTAAAATAATATAAAAGCTGTTTAAAAACTACAAGGTATTATTTAAGTAAAAAAAAAAACAAAACTATTGCTATGGCTTTGTTATATAATTCATTTTTATTCTCTTTGCCTCATCTAACTTTGGTATGCCCAACTAAAAAAATGCCTTATATTATTTATATAATAAATGGCCTTCATAGAATGTTTGAAGATTGAATCAGAATAAACTACCCTAGGAATATTTTCCATTCCTGTCCCAACTGTCTTTTGCTTTCTTAGTATATTGGAGTTTTCAGAAAAGGAGGAAAAAAGAAGGTGAAAAGAAAAGTGAATGGCTGCAGTTTGCACCAAATCCAAAGTTGAAAAACAAAAGTATAGTCACTCACAGAAAATTATCTCTCCAGTTCTATTCAATCACTACCTGCCCTTAGCATCTGATAATGTTAAAAAGGAGTCTTTTAAGTAAAACCATGGCAGAGAAGAGAAGCCTTTGAAATAAAAGAGTAGTTTGAAGCAGAAAGAGATGTAATGGGAGTCAGGATTTTCAGTACTATGGATAATTAGTTCTCTGACTTTGAGCAAGTCCTTTTCGTTCCTCTGTCTTAGATTTATCATATTTAAAGTAATGGTATTGGATAAATGACCTCTCATGTCTAAAATTGTGTAAGTTCTTTTACTCTCCATTTTCTTGCGTTTCTGTTTTTATAATTCTTCTTTATCTGATGAAAAGATTCAGGGTGATAATGAATGATTCAATTTTCAAAATATTACCCTCTATATTCATCTAACCAAGCAAAGAGCAGGAAGCAATGGGAAAACACAGTCAAAATTTTATGAATAATCTCTGAGCTCCTCAGCAGCATCCTGGTTCCTGGTTTTTCTCACATTCGTAAGGTTCACTGAGTAGCAGGAAGAAGAAATAATTCAAAATATAGGCAGAGGAATAATCTATTCATTCCTAAATATAAGAAATTCATTAAAAATATGTTCATGCAATGAATAGTGAATTAACTGAAAATTATAGAAAGATTTATATCAACAAAATTATTACAAACACACTGTCCAAGGCACTTATTTCATACTGAAAATTGAAAAGAGAAGTTTATTTTGGTAAGATCCTACTTGTAAAATGCACAGAAAACTAGAGGTGCAAAGAAGATCTGAGTTTGAATCCTGCCTCAGATACATTCTAAGCATAAAATCCCACTCATTCCTTAAATCTCTTTTGGTCTCAGCTTCTTCATCAGGAAAAGTAAATATTAACCCAAAAAAAATCTCAAATTTTATTAGTGAAATAGCATGCATTATTGATATAACAATATAGAGGTGAAGATCTGACAGCAATAATGAATATAAATAGTTACAGAAAAGGTGGAGTGTAAGTCAATTAAATAATTTTCAAATCTTACTCAAAATGAGTAGAAAGATGCTCGATACAAATACCTCTATCATGTTATAAGATCTCTCCTTGATAAACAAAAACAAATCCTGCATACTTCTATTGAACCAATTTACATATATTGCACACAAATTATGGATTTTTTATGATTTGTTGTTTTACCCACTCATTTTTTAGAATTAAATTATTTCATTTTCAATTGTTTTTTTACTAAATCTTTCCTTTGCTCTTTATTGAATGTAGGTTTTATTGCATCACAGTCTTTAAAGACAGCATTTACTATTTCTACCTTACTGCATTTGATGATAAAGTTTTTTTTTCTGAACATTTCTGCAAAATCTTATTTGGCTCCATCCATCTTTTCTTTTTTTTTTTCTTTTTTCTTTTTAATTGCCTTTAATTTACAGGTTAATATGCATGGGTAACTTTACAGCATTAATAATTGCCAAACCGCTTGTTCCAGTTTTTCACCTCTTACACCCGACCCCCTCCCCCAGATGGCAGGATGACCAGTAGATGTTAAATATATTAAAATATAAATTAGTTACACAATAAGTATACATGACCAAAACGTTATTTTGCTGTACAAAAAGAATCAGACTCTGAAATATTGTACAATTAGCTTGTGAAGGAAATCAAAAATGCAGGTGGGCATAAATATAAGGATTGGGAGTTCAATGTAATGGTTTTTAGTCATCACCCAGAGTTCTTTCTCTGGGCGTAGCAGTTCATTTCCAGTTCATTACTGCTCCATTGGAAATGATTTGGTTGATCTCCTTGCTGAGGATGGCCAGGTCCATCAGAACTGGTCATCATATAGTATTGTTGTTGAAGTATATAATGATCTCCTGGTCCTGCTCATTTCACTCAGCATCAGTTCGTGTAAGTCTCTCCAGGCCTTTCTGAAATCATCCTGTTGGTCATTTCTTACAGAACAATAATATTCCATAATATTCATATACCACAATTTATTCAGCCATTCTCCAACTGATGGGCATCCATTCAGTTTCCAGTTTCTAGCCACTACAAAGAGGGCTGCCACAAACATTCGTGCACATACAGGTCCCTTTCCCTTCTTTATAATCTCTTTGGGATATAAGCCCAGTAGTAACACTGCTGGATCAAAGGGTATGCACAGTTTGATAACTTTTTGAGCATAGTTCCAAACTACTCTCCAAAATGGTTGGATTCATTCACAACTCCACCAACAATGCATCAATGTCCCAGTTTTCCCACAGATGATAAAGTTTTAATACATAGTTTGTGTGGAGGTGCTAGGTACTGCTGAGAAAAAAAAAAAGTATATTCTTTTCTGCTTTTATTCAATTTTCCTCAGAAGTCTATTATATCTAAGTTTTCTATGATTCTATTAACCTCCTTAATTTCTTTCTTTCTTGTTTATTTTATGGTTATGTTAATTCTCAGTGGTAACAGTTGAGGTTCCCCCAGTAATATAGTTTTGCTGTCTATTTGTAACAGTTGAGGTCCCCCAGTAATATAGTTTTGCTGTCTATTTCTTCCTGAAACTGGCTTAACTTCTCTAAGAATCTGGATGCTGTAGTGCTTGATGTATATACATTTAATGCATATATTAATTCATGTTTTTATTTTGATATTATTCTTTTATAGGTAATTTTCTATTTTTATTTAATATTTTCCTAGTTACATTCATAACAATTTTTTTTATTTGCTTTTGAGGTTTTTGACTTCCATGTACCCCCCCTTGGAAACCACATGTGAAATTATATGAAACACATCCAAAAAAGTCGAGTTGTGAAAGAAAACATAGATCTCTTATGAGATGAAAGAAATGAAATGAAAATGAAAAAAAAATGCCCTCAAGAACAAATAAGTTAAATGATTTTATCTGGACTCAGACTAAATCAATTCCTTCTCAGGGTACAGATAGGATTTTTCATCTTTAGTCATTCAGGTTAGTTGTACATGATTGCATTACTGAAAATAACAAAATAATTTATAGATAGTCATCTCAAAACATTTATTCTTTTTGTATACAGTATATTTCATTTTGTTAATTGAGGACTTTCCAGGATTTTTTTTTCCCTCAGAGCGTCCTGCTCATCATTTCCCCAGAAAATATTTCATCAGAGAAACTTGCTTTGGTTTAAAAAAATATATTATTGTTAATTTTATTTCCTCCCATTTGTTGTATCACCCTGTTCCTGCTCACAAGTCTTTTGCTACTGACCACTCTTCCCCCAATATGCCCTGTATTTTACCACCTATTCCCTTTCCCATATCCTATTCCTCCCCTATTTTCCTGCAGGGTAAGATGGATTTCTATACACCTATTGAGTATCTATGTTATTTCCTATATGAGCTGATTTTGATGAGAATAAGGTTCTCTACTATAAAAATTTGTCCTTGCCTTTTTTATGAAAGATAATTTGCAACATTCCACTTCTCCCTTTCCCTTTCTTAAGTTTAATAAACTCAATAAGTAAACTTGTTTATTATACATATATATGTATGTATGTATACTCCTTGTAACTGTCATAATAATGAGAGCATCCTAATGAGTTACAAATAATACCCCCCATGAAGAAATGTAAAAATAAACCTTATTAAATCCCTTAAATCCCTTATTATATCACTTTTCTGAATACCACCTTATGCTTCTTCAGAATCTTATGGTCGAAAATCATTGTTTCCATTCCATTCTGTTCTTTTCATCATGAATGCTTGAAAATCCTCTGTTTCAATGAGTGATCATCTTTTCCTCTGAAGAATTATATTAAGTTTTGCTGGGTAGGTGATTCTTGGTTACAATCCTAGCTTCATTGATCTCTGGAATATTATATTTCAAGCCTTCCAGCCATTTAAGATAGAAAATGCTAGATGTTGTATTATCCTGGCTGTGCCTCCACTATACTTGAATTATTTCTTTCTGGATGCTTGCAATATGTTTTCCTTGACCTGGGAGTTCCAGAATTTGGCTAAAATATTCCTGCGTGTTTTTATTTTGGGATCTCTTTTAGTAGGTGATAGGTGAATTCCGTCAATTTTTATTTTACCCTCTGACTCTAAAGGATCAGGACAGTATTCTTTGATAATTTCTTGAAAGATGATTTCCAGCCTTTTTTTTTTATCATAAACACTGTTTTTTAATTATTTCTCCTGGATTTATTTTTCAGGTCAGTTGTTTTTCCCAATGTGATATTTCACATTGATCACTTTGATCAAACACATAATTACATCATTATTGAAAATAGACATGTCCATCAGAAATGATCATCATATAATCTTTTTATTGCTGTGGATGATGACATTTATGTTCTATTCACTTCACTTTCCTCAACCTGGCCTCCCTTCCATTAGGTCCCCCTTTTTACACCATTCTCTTAATAGTTTTGCCTTTCCTTGTATCCAGCAGCTCTGTTTCTTTTTTCATTCTCTGCTGACTTTCTTCAAGGTCAAGATATATTTTTATACCCAAGTGAATGTATTATTCCATCTTTAATCCAAAATTGGTTAGATTAAACTTCAGACAATACTCATTACTCTCTCTTCTTTATCTCTATTATGATAGGTCATTTTTTGAATAATAGTCTTTTATTTTCAAAATATATGCATAGATAGTTTTAAGCATTCATCCTTGCAAAACATTGCATTTCAATTTTTTTTCTCCCTCTGTTCCCCCATCCTCACCACAAGACAGCAAGTAATCAAATATATGTTAATAATGTGCACTTATATTATACATAAACCCACAGCTTTCACGTAGCAAAAGAAACACCAGACCAAAAAAAAAAAAAAAAAAAAGAAAAGAAAAGAAAAAGAAACAAAGAGCATGCACATAACAACAAAAACAGTTAAAAAAAAAAAACTATGTTGTGATCCACATTTAATCCCCATAATCCTCTTTCTGGATGCAGATGACTTTTTCCATCAAAAGTTTATTGGAACTGGCCTGAATCACATCATCTCTGGAGGAGGGGGGGAAGGAGGGGGTGGGGAAATTGGAACAGAAGTGAGTACAAGGGATAATGTTGTAAAAAATTACCCTGGCATAGTTTCTGTCAATAAAAAGTTATTTTTAAAAATAAATAAATAAATAAAACACTGAAAAAAATAAATAAATGAATAAATAAATAAATTATATACCCACTTCCTTAATCTTCTCTTTCTCTATTTTATATAAGTAAACATCTAGATATATAAAATTTCCCCTAAATACTACTTTTCTACATCCCACACATTTTGGTATATTGTTCTCTTGGATGAAATTATTGATTGTGTCTATGATTTGTTATTTCACACACTCATTTTTTAGTATTAGATCATTTAGCTTCCAATTAATTTTTGGTCTATTTTCCCTTGCCCTGTTTTTGTGTGAAATTTTTGTTGCATCATGATCTGGTAAAAATGCATTTGCTGTATCAGCCTTTCATCATTTGATTTTGAGGTTTTTATGCTCTAATGTATGATCAATTTTTGTATAGTTTTCATGAATCCCTGAAAAAAATTGTACTCCAGTCAGTCTCCATTCAATTTTCTCCTAAGATCTATCATAACTAACTTTTCTAAAATTCTATTTTCCTCCTTTACTTCTTTCTTATTTGTTTTGTGGTTAGATTTTTCTAGTTCTGAGAGATCAAGATTGAGTTCCCCTACTGGCATAGTTTCACTTTCTATTTCTTCTTGCACCTCTCTTAACTTCTTTAGCAATTTAGGGGCCATACCACTTGAAGCATATACATTACTTCACTTTCTATGGTACTCTTCTAGTAAGATATACTTTCCTTCCTTATATTTTTAAAATTAGATCCATTTTTGCTTTTGCTAGACTTGAAATCAAGATCTCTACCCCTTGTTTTCTTTTTTTTTTTTCACATGAACCATAATAGATTCTGCTCCAGCCTTTTAACTTCCCTCAAAATGTATCATTCTGCTTTAAATAAGTTTCTTGTAAATAACATATTGTAGGAATCTAGCTTTTGATTTAGTCTGCTGTTTCTGTTTTATGGGAGAGTTCAACCCATTCACATTCACAGTTAAAATCACTGTATTTCCTACCAGCTTTTTTACCTTGCTGTGCTTTTCTATTTCCTTTCCCTCTTTCTCTCCTCCCCAGTATTTTTCTTCTCACCACCACTTCCCTCAAATAGCCTTCCCCCTTTTTTATCACCTCCCCCTTTCTTATACTTTCTCATACCACTTTGGTTTTTCCTTCTATTAGCCCCCTTCTTTCCTTTCTCCTTTCCCCTTCTACTTCTCTATAAGGTGAAACAAGTTTCTCTGTGAAGCCAAATATGACTAATAGTCTCTCTTTGAGCAAAATTCAATGAAATTAAGAATCACACAATGTTCATTCCCTTTCCTTCTTTCCTTCAATTACAATAGGTCTTCTTTGTCTCTTCAGAAGATGTGATTTCCTTCATTTTTTTGCCAATTTTTCTGCTTTCCCAGTACAATCTCCTTTCCACCTCTAATTTCTTTTTTTTTTATTTTATCACAGTAAAATCAAATTATATCTGCACTCTCTAAGTATATGTATAACAGAGATATAGTTCCCAAAAGGTTTTTTTTTTCTTTTACCTTTTTATGCTTCTCTTAAGTTTGATATTTGGAGGTCAAATTTTTTGTTCTGCTGTGGTCTTTTCATCAGAAATTAATGAAATTCACCTGTATCATTGAATAGCTATCTTTTTTTTCCTGAAAGATAATGCTCAGTTTTGCTGGATAGTTTATTATTGACTGCATTTAAAGTTCCTTTGCCATTCAGAATATCAGATTCCAGGCTCTTTGATCCCCTAAGGTGGTTGCTGCTAGGTCTTGGGTAATCCTGATTGCATCTCTTCTGTATTTTAATTGTATTTTTTTGGCTCTTTGCAATATTTTTTCCTTGGTCCAATAATTCAGAAATTTAGCTACAATATTCCTTGGAGGAGTCATTTTGTAGTCTATTTCAGGAGGTAATTGGTGAATTCTTTTAATTGTTATTTTAGCTTCTGATGCTAGGACATCAGGATGGGTTTTCTTGATGAATTCCTAAAAGATAATGTCTAGGCTCTTTTTTTTTCATCATAGTTTTCAAAGGATTCATCATAGAATCCTTAGATTCTATCTCCTAGATCTATTTTCTCAGTCAGTTGATATTCCAATCACTCATTTTACATTTTTTCTGCTTTTTCAGTTTTGTTCTGATTTTGTTTGACTGATTCTTGAGGTCTCATTGATTCATTCACTTCAGTTGGTTCAATTCTAATTTTTTGTCAATTATTTTCTTCAGTTAGCTTTTAAAAAAATCTCATTTTGCCTTTAGCCAATTAGAGTTTTATATGAATTATTTTGTTCATTGCATTTTTTTCCATTTCAGAAATTGCTTTTTAAAGAGTTGTTTCCTTTTTTCTAATTTTGTCAAATCTATTGCTTAAGGAGTTATATTTTTTCCCTCTTTCACTAAATCTATTTCATAAGGAATTATTTTCAAATAATTTCTGTGTTTTCTTTTCCAAACCCTATTGCAACTGTCCCACTTTTTCTCATTTTCTTTTCTTACTTTTCTTTTCTCTTTTAAGATTCTTTTTGAGTTATTCCAAGAGAGTCTTGTAAGATGATGACCAATTCATATCACCACTGGGGCTTCATCTGGAGACAATCTGCTTTACTGTCCTCAGGTTTTGAAATCTATTCTTTTCCTTCTTCATAAAAACTATCTATGATCAGAATTCTTTTTGCTTTTTTGCTCATTAAAAAAAAAAGGTTGAGGTCTGCTTTTATGGCAAAGGGGGGGATTATTTAAGCTTCCTCTATAGGCAACAGGCTGACCTGGGTTAGTGCTGACTCAGTTCTATTGCTGGGTGGGTGTAGCCAGGTTCCATGATATTCTAGGGTTTAATGGCTCACTATTTGCCTGTCTTTTGTATTTGCATTGGATGTTTGACAGCTAATGTACCGATCCTCTGACTTGTAACCAGGATAGAGTAGACAACATTGTTGTGTATTTCTCTCAGTAAATGGAGCCCACAGTACCCTGGTTTTGTGCACTGCCTATGCTGAATGCCTGTGCTTGCCCCACCTGTACTCAGGCCACCTGCTCTCAGTCCACCTCCCTCCATGCCTGATCGAAACAGGCATTTTATCAGATCTTCCAAATTATCTTATGCTGGAAATTTATTGCACTCCAAATATATGTGAGTTTTGTCACTTCAAACTAGCTCAGAGTCTGGATTTGTTTTTAATTTGAGGGACATGGTGAGAGCTCAGAAAAAGTCATGTCTTGTCTCCTCCATCTTGGTTCCACCTGACTGGGCATTTTTCAATGTTGTTTTTTTTACTAGAAATTTTTGAAAGTCCCCTGTTTTATGGAAAATTAATCTTTTACCCTAACTGATTGTGGCCAATTTTGTTGGCTAGTTGATTCTTGATTTTGTCCAAGCTCCTTTGCCTCACAGAATATTATAACCCAGATCTTCTAAACTTTTAATGTGCAAGCTGTTAAATCCTGTGTATTCCTGATTAGGACACCTTAGTATTTTAATTTTTTTCTTTATGACTGCTTGCTGTATTTATTCATTACCTGATAGTTCTTGAATGTAACTACAACATTCCTTGCAGTTTTAATTTTATAGTCTTTCAGGAGGTCACTGGCATATATTTCTATGTCTATTTTAGCCACTGAGTCTAGAATATCAGGTTAGTTTTCCTAGATAGTTTCTTAAAAGGCATTGTCCAGGCTTTTTTTCCCCTCTAATGAGGTATTTTACATTTTATTCTATTTCTTACAATTTAAAAAATTGTTTTACTGCTTCTTTATGTCTCATTTAGTAATTCTTTTCCCACTTGTCAAATTCTAATTTTTAATGAATCATTTTCTATGATTAGCATTTTTATTCTTTTTTTTTTCATTTTGGCCAATTCTGCTTTGTAAAATGTTGTTTTGTTCAGGGATATTCTTTTCGTTTCACCTATTATTTCTTTTTCTCCTCTTTTAATAAAGTGGCTTTTTTATTTTCAATACATATTCATGGATAATTTTTCAACATAGATCCTTGCAAAACTTTGTATTCCAAATTTTTCTTCTCCTTTTCCCTACTCACTCCCCTAGATGTCAAGTAATCTGATATACTTTATACATGTTCAAATATGTTAAATCCAATATATGTAAACATATTTATATAATTATCTTGGTGCACAAGAAAATTCAGATCAAAAAGGAAAGAAAATGAGTAAGAAAACAATGTAAACAAACAACAAAAAGAGTGAAAATGCTATGTTGTGATCCACATTCAGTTCTCATGGTCCTCTCACTGTGTCTAGGTGCCTTTTTTCATCACAAGATCATTGAAACTGACCTCAATCATCTCATTTTTCAAAAGGGTCATGTCCATTAGTATTTATCATTATATAATATTGTTATGTACAATGATCTCCTGGTTCTTCTCATTAAACTTAGCGTCAGTTCATGTAAGTCTTTCCAGGCCTTTCTAAAATCATCCTGCTAATCATTTCTTATAGAACAATAATATTCCATAACATTTATATACCATAACTTATTCCTCCATTATCCATCTGATGGGCATCCATTCAGTTTCCAGTTTCTTGCCACTACAAAAAGGGCTGCCACAAACAATTTTGCACATGTATGTCCCTTTCCTTCCTTTAAGATCTCTTTGGAATATAGGTCTACTTGAAACAGTGTTGGGTCAAAGGGTATGCATAGTTTGATAACTTTTTAAGCATAGTTCCAAATTGCTCTCCTGAATGGCTGGATCCATTTGCAATTCCACCAACAATGTATTAGTATCCCAGTTTTTTCCATATTCCCCACCAACATTTGTCATTATCTTTTCATGGCATCTTAGCCAATCTCAAAGATGTGTAGTTGTATCTCAAAGTTATCTTTATTTGCATTTATCTGATCAATAATGATTTAGAGCACATTTTCATATGGCTAGAAATGGTTTTAATTTATTCATCTGAAAATTGTTCATATTTTTTGATTATCAGTTGGATAATGGTTTGAATTCTTATAAATTTGACTCAATTCTATATATTTTAGAAATGAGGCCATTATCAGAACCTATTAATGTAAAATAGTTTCTTAATTTATTGCTTTCCTTATAATTTTATCTGCATTAATTTTGTGTATACAAAAACTTTTTAACTTAATATAATAAAAATTATATATTTGGTGTTCAATAATGATCTCTAGTTCTTCTTTGGTCACAATTTTTTTTCCTTCTCCACAGATCTGAAGTAAACTTTCTTATGTTCTTCTAATTTGCTTATGATATCCCTCTTTCTGTATAAATCATGAACTAATTTCAACCTTATCTTGGTAAATGGTGTTTGGTGTGGGTCAATGCCTAGTTTCATGCATTCATTCTTTTAAGGAGTTTTTCTTTTTTTGTTTTTGTTTTATTTTTTGTCCATTTTTGTGCTTCTTTTTCTAAGCTGCTAACTTTTTTCACAATTCTCCTGTTTAGTTGTCATTTCTTTACCAATTTTTCTTTTACCTCTCATATATAATTTTTAATCCTTTTTAAGCTCTTCCAACAAAAGCTTCTTAGGTTGAAACCAGTTTATATTCTTATTTGTGGGTTCACATGTATACATTTTGTTACTGCTGTCCTCTGAGTTTGTGTTTTGATCTTCCTTGTCACTATAGTAACTTTCTATTGTCAGGACTCTTTTTTGTTGTTCACATTTTTAAAGTTGAGCTCTTTTTCTAGGGAAAGGGGTCACTTCCCACACTTCTTTTATGGGGGGGTCAGAGGCTCAACGATGTCTTTCTGCACTGGGGCCCAAAGTGCTGACAGATTTTCCACTATGCTAAGTTGACCTGGTCTGTTGTGCCAAGGTTAGAAGTTCATAATTTCATTCTGCATAGATGATTCAATGGCCTACTGAGACAGGTTTGAGGTGATAACCTGTGCTGTGGCTAAGATCCTCTCTCTGGACACTCAGTACTACTCTTGCACTAGGCCATGCTTCTTTTTTATCAACTTGAGACAAACCTTTCCTAAAGTATCTTATATTGAATTGAAAATTTGTTTCACTCTTAATTTTTGTTGGTTCTCTTACTCCAATATCCATTTGGATGGTTGATTTAGTGTTGTTTCTGAGGAAAACTTTAGAGAGCTCATGCAGTTTTATGATTCCTCTTTATCATCTGTCTGCTTTTGTTTGATGGGAGAGTTCATTCCACTCATATTCATAGTTTTGATTACAAGTTGTGAATTTTCCTCAATTTATTTTCTTCCATGTATATTCTTTTTTTCCCTCTTTTCATCCTATCCTTCCTTACCAGTGTTTTTCTTCTTACTAGTTCCTCTCTCAATTTCTACAGACTTTCTGCCTTTTCTTTCCCCTTTTTCCTTCTACTTTCCTATAAGGAAAGAGAAATTTCTATACCCAGATGAGTCAATATGGTACTCTTTTTTTGAGTACAATCTAGTGATATTAAGATTCAAATGATTATCATACCTTCCCTTTATTCCTTCTACCATAAGGAATCATTTGTACCTCTTCATATAATGTAACTTACCATATAATCTTTTCCCATCTCTTAATTTCTTTTTTCTATCATACCATCAACATAAACCATAATCCACACTCTCTGTTGGTATATACCCCTTTTAACTATTCTAATAAAGATACAGTTCTCAAGGATTAAACTATGATCTTTTCATGGGGATGTAAATAGTTTAACTATTAATAATATTTTTTCTTTCCTATTTACTTTTTAATGTTTCTTTTGTATGTTGTATTTGAAGATCACATTTTCTGTTTATTTCTTTTTGTTTCATCATAAATTATTAATTTTTTTCATTTCATTGAATGTCCATTTTTTGATCAAAATTCTCATTTTATTTTTTGCTCTTTTTTTGATCTATTTGATAGTTTTTTAAAATTAAACTTTCCTATTGAACTATAGTGGGCATTTTTCTAAGCTTTCTTGTATTGAGGAATTGTGACTTGTATGGGGGTTGCCCAGCCTCCTGGGTTTTGTTGTTTCTTGGTCTCTGGAAGTGGCAATTTGCCTTCTGATTTGGGAATAGAGGCTCAAGAACTGGCCTGATGTTACCCTGGCATGTTGAGTCAGAACTGAGGGGTATTACTTCTTAATCTGTACTATGGTTAACAAGTTTTAGCTCTCTTGCTGAGAGTCTGTCTATGCTGGGCTATGCTTCTAATTTATCTTATGCTGGAAAATTTTTTCACTCCATCTTTTTGTAGGTCTTGTTACTCTATTCTCTTTATCAGTTTGATTTAATTTTTTTGCAAAAAAAAAAAAAAAGGGAAATTTCACAACGCTTTCTGACTTTTTGCTGCTATCTTGGCTCTGCCCCTCTCTAATTCATTACTGAGTAGAGAAATTCAAATTAAAACAAGTCCAAGGTACCTAATACATATTGAATTGACTAATAGCACAGAATAGGAAAATGGCAAATTTTGATGGAAATGTTGGAAATATGAGACAGACAGTAGACTGTTGGTGGAGTTCAACCATTCTGCAGAACAATTTAGAATTGTGCTGAAAAGGCTATAGAATTACACAATGCTTTGTCTTAGCAAGCACTATCAGTTCTGTATCCCCCAAAATATTTTACAAAAAGAAAATATATATGTATACAAATATTTTAGCAGCTTTTTTTCTAGTCATAAAGAATTGGAAATTGAGGTGGTGCCCATCAATTGCAGAATGGCCAAAAAAAATTATAGTATTTAAATGTAATTGGATACTATTGTGCTATGAGAAATGATGAACAAGATGTCTGAAAAGACCTGGAAAGCCTTACTGAAGCTGGTGGAAAGTGATATGTACTGTGTACGAAGTAACAGCAATATTGTAAGATGATAAGTTGTGAATGACATAGCTATTCTCAGCAGTACTTGGATCCAAGACAACTCTGAGGAGTGAGTTACAATGAAAAATTCTATCTATCCACAGAGGAAAAAAGCTGATAATTTCTGAATAGAGATTGAAATATACTTTTTTTTCTTTATTTCTTAAAGTTTTTTGGGGGAAAGGGAGAGTTCATGTTTTGGTACACAGTATGACTAATATAGAAATATGTTTAGTATGATCACAGATGTATAATCTATTTTGAGTTGCTTGCCTTCTCAATGAGCAAAAGTGAAGAGGGATAGGGGCAGCTAATTGGTCCAGTGGATAGAGCATCAGCTCTGAAGTCAGGAGTATCTTAGTTCAAATCTAACCTCATTCACTTAGCACTTCCTAGCTGTGTGGCTCTGGGCAAGTCACTTAACCCCAAATATGAGTGGAATCAAGAAAGGTTTATTTATAAACTACCAGAAAAAAAATGGATTCAGTGTGATAGGGAGTATGTAAAGGGGAAATAAGAATGACATGATAGATGTGACAAAAAGACTAAGAGTTGTATGATCCAATTGTAGTAAATGCTTCATCTGCAAAAAAAAAAAAATGAAGAGGGAGGATGAGAGACAATTTGTAACTTAAAGTTTCAAAAACAAATTTAAAATATTTTCCCATGTAATTAGGGGATAATAAAATATTAAACAGAAAATTCCAAATTTTATCATCTCCAGAGTTTAAAAGACTGAACAATATGATCAAATTGAATTTATACCAAACTAATTAACTATTAGGAAAACAAATAATTAATCATTAAAAACAAATCCATCCAACATCTCACAATTATAGGAAGAAGTGAAGGGGTAAAAACTCTTTGACAAAGTACAGCAGTCATACTAACCCCCTATTCCTATCCCCAAAAAGATTTAGTTAGCAGAGTCTTTTACTTCATTTTATCTGTGGAGACTTGTGATTTCACTTCTGGAGGAAATTCAAGCTGATCATACTCCATCTAACCTGTATCTTTTACTTACAGTCTTGGTAATTTGCCTGGAGCAATAGTAATTTAAGTAATTTGCTTAGAGTCACAGTACAATATATGGAAAACTTGAACCTAAGCCTTCTTGTGTCTGTGATTTATCCTTATTCTACAATGTAGTTGCTCCATTTCTACAATATCTAAAGTTTGAAAAAAAATTCTTTTAAATATGAGATGAATACCCTTTTTTTTTTTTTTTAGCATTAACTCTGATGCTATATATAGACAGCAAAATATTATAGTGCAGCTTCATCAGGAAGCCAAATCACAGATCAATGAAACCAAATAATATTTCTAGCTCCAAATAAATACCATTCATGCTTATAATTTGTTTACTCTAGTTTTATATTTTCTAACTGCCAAGTAAAGACTAGTTCACTAAATGTAAAATATGATGTAAAGATAATCTCCTCGAGGTCATGTATTGGTTTTTGAACCATGTTCTGATTCTCCGAAGTCCCTTTCATCTCTTAAATCTAACTTTACAATCATTCTAAAACTGAATGCCTTTCAAAGGATGGATGGGATAAATAATCCAAGTAATCAAATCAAAGAAGATTTATTAAGTGCATACAACACACACTGACACTTTGCTAGACATGAGGATACAGTGTGAAAATGAATCAATCTCTACTCTTAAGGTCCTTACATTACATTTCATTTTGAAAGAAAATATTTATCTCTAAGTAAATGCAAAATAATTATGCAGAATATCAGTAGAAGAATTATGTACAAGATAGTGGGAGAGAGTATTACCATATGAGTGGGATCAGGAAAGGTTTATTTATAAGCTACCAGAAAAAAAAAAATGGATTCAGTGTGACAGAGAGTATGTAAAGGGGAAATAAAAATGACATGATAGATGTGACAAAAAGACTAAGATTTGTATGATCCAATTGTAGTAAATGCTTCACCTGAAAGTATGAAACTAGAGTACAAATTGGCCAAGTTATTTTAAAATTACTTAGAAAATTGATTATCCAGCTTTATCTCTAAACACAAAGGAAGATGGTAAGCACACATTTATTTATGATCTATCCTATATCTTGCTCAACACTCTGGAATATTGCTACTAGATTGACTAATGTGCTATGGTTTCAGACATGTGACTATTAGACTCCTCCAACAACTTTTTCTGAAATATAGAAGTTTCTTTTAAACCAGTGGCTAAAAGTTCAAACAGGTTCCAAGGAAGGTAGAATGCTGCATGTAGAAAACATAAATATATTCAATAAAATTGAAAATCCAAACACGTTTGAGAACACTTATTTGAATTTTTCACTTCTGCTGGCTTGTCAGAAATCCAAGGTAATGAGGAAGCTAAGAAAATCAATTCAGCTGTTGACTGCTCTATGAAGTGTGACCCTGCAGGATAGCATACCTGCTAGATCCCCATTAGGGGTCCAGGATGTGCCTGTAGCATGAAAATGATATCCCCGCTGCTAACTTCATTTGGTTTGTCACAGCATGACCCCTTGTAGCTTAAATTTTCACATCATCCTTAGGATAACCACAGAGTATTTAAATGACACAATTACTTGGCCCTGGTCTTTATAACCTTTCTTTCTTGATGTCAAGAAAATTCCCCAGAAAGCTCAAGGAAACATAAATGATGCATAGATTATCTTCCTTCCCTCATCTCTTTCATGTAGTCAACATGGATGTTACCCACAGAAACTTCTTTCCTCAGTTGATTTCTTCCAACACTTTCCAGATCTGCCTTGACCCATGTTCAGCCATGATTTGGGACTTTTTGCCTTCATTATTTAAAAAGCACAAAAAAGCATGCAGGAAAACCAAAATGCATCACAAAGGAAATCAATTTTCTTTTATTATTTCCACACAAACACTATCATTTTTATTCCAGTGGGATCTATTTTAAAAATAGAATAACATTGCAAAAATGACATTCATTTATATCATTCCTTTAAATACGCATGATTTAAAATTATTATCTAGAAAACTAAGTGATGGAACAACAAAGTAAAAAATAAATACCTTTGAGAATTAATATCTATAATTACCAATGCAATAAAGTCCACTAGAAGACTTAAAGATTCAGAATGCTGAAATGAATTTCTGCCCTACTCACAGTGTTTTCACAGGAGAAATGGCATGAAGTATTTTTATAATGCAATATTTTAAATACTCTGTTTCATTCATGTGGAAATCTCATTATATTCTGGTTGTGTAGACTTTTTAGAATGATCTCATTTTTCTCTTTGCATATCCCAGAAATGAGTGTATGTGTGTATGTACTACTCTATTGTAAACTTGCTATGAGGACAAAATTGCAAATGCAATAAATGAAATAAAAGAAATATAAAATATATTCAAACAAGTATTTAAATATAATGAAAGTTAGAAGGATATATAGGTTATTTAACTTGAGAATAGGAAAGCATAACATTTGAAACTTTTCTCTGTAAATACACAAACACATTGTCCTCACAAGATCAGACAGTAGTCAGTCAAATTAAAATATTCTGGCAATCAAGACTTTTGTTAATGAAAAAACACAGATTTAAAAACTTTAAATGATGTTTTAAAATGAAATATTATGCTATAATAGAATGGAGCAACGAGGTGGCGCAGGAAGACTCATCTTCATGAATGCAAATCTGGCCTCAGATACCTTCATTGGGCAAGTCACTTAACCTTGTTGCCTTGGTTTTCTTATCTGTAAAACGAACTGGAGAAGGAAATGATAAACTACTTCATGAAGAACCCCCAAATGTGATTATGAAGAATGAGACACAACGGATAATAAAACTGAACTGAACATGGTAGAAAGGTAACTCGATAGGGTGTCTGTCAGAAGCCCTAAGTTTGAGTCAAGCCCCTAACATTCAGAAAATGCATGTTTTTGTAAAGTCTCAGATTAAATGGGCATATTAATGCTTTCCCTAACTAACACTTCAATTTGCTAAGTTCATTGTATCAAAGCACTTTTATGAATATAAAATATTATGCTAATTTAAAGCTTTATTGTCATTCTTTCTTCACAATATCTATTATATGTTGAAGTAATGCATAGGTCTATTTACCAATTTAATAGTCCAATTTGGTTTCTTAACCTGAAAAATATTTCCAGAGATTCACAGATTTCTTAAATATAGAGGTGAAAGTTCAGTTAGTTAAATTCTCTCATATTTTAGGTTAAAAAAATGATGAAGTCCAACATGATTAAATGACTTCTCCAAAGTCATGTTCAGGAAGTGATCAATAAAGTTGAAATTTGAATGAAGATTCGTTAATCCCATATCCCTTCTTATTTCCACTGACCCCTGATGCCTCCTTAGAATGAATAAGAATAATGACTGCTCACATTAATAAGGGTTTTTAAAGATGATGCATTCCTTTCCATTTACAATACTATGAGAGTTAGGATACAACACAAAACTATTGCCTCTACTTTTCATAGGTTCTAAGAAGGGAAGTAAGCTAGTCAAGTTCAAAGATTTTATAACTGCTGAGGTTGATGCTGAGATCCTATCCTCCTAACGCCATTTGGCCTATTCAGACTGTTATCTTTTGAAAAGAGAAATGATGATTATTTTGCAGTACATATGACATTTCATATGACATATGACATATGACAGTTCATATGCATTTTTGCACTTTGCAGAAAATTCCAAAGCTCATCCTTCTCCTTGTGGTGATTTTTACAAAATAATGGAAAGAATAAGAAATTATTAGTTTCTTTTCTTGGTTAAGTTTACACCTAAACTAGGTAGTTGTTTAAAAAAGTTGGTTGAAGTGTTTATATATGAAATCAATAGATAGTGTTGAATTAACTGGTTCTTTTGACCTTAGTAAAGTATCATGAGTGAATGGGAAGTCCACAGAAAAAACCCTTCCTCCCCGCCTTCAACACATACCCCAGGAATGTTTGTTCTTTTGTTATTAATAAAATTTTCAATCTTATGTTGTTCTTTCAAATAAATAATTTCTTTTGTACAACATGAGTAAAAATCAGTCAAAAATAACTTCATAAACCAGCAAAGTCTTACCATAATCACATCCATTAAGCTCCCAAGGTTTGGAAATATTACTGTAGCACAATTAAAGAAATGTTCTAGCCCTTATGTGAAGTAGTCTGGTATAGTAGAAAGTGACTGTGTCTGACAATTGAACTGTGTTCTTAGCTCCATACTATTCTCATATCCATCCATCCTCATCTTTGTTTTACACATATATACAACTTCATTAGGTAATTTTATAGCTTCTATGAATTCAGTCAAGATCTCTACATTGGTTTTCAAATCTATTTATTTATTTCTAACCTCTCTGTTGACTTGCAGGCTTATGTCTCTACCTGTTTCTTAGACATTTCCAATGGAATATCCTGCAAATTGAAGATGTCTTCAACTCCATAGGTTCAAAACTGAACTTATTATTTTTCCTCTCTCGTTCTCCTTCCAAACTTTTGTGTTACTGTCAGGGTACCATCATTTTCTCTGGTTCCCTAGGCAATTCTCTATTTCTCACTATATCTCACCACTCATATCCAATTTGTTTCCAAGGCCTTTTGATTTCACCTTTATTACATCTCTCCAATGCCTAATGCCCTTCTTTCCTCTGATAAGACTACCATCCTGGTGCAGCCCTCATCTTTGCATCCCTGGATTATTTCAATAGCCTTATGGTCCATCAACCTGCCATATTTCTCTTTACACCAGTCCATCATTCACTCAGCCATCAATATATAATGTAGATTTGATCATGTTAACCCTCTACTATAACTACTATGACTTCAGACCAAATATAAAATCTTCTATTTGGCATTTAAAATGATTTTAACTAACCCTCACTTCTACCTTCAAAATCATTTTACACTTTATGTTTTCCCTCTGTATCCTATGATATTAACTTCTTTTGCTATTCTTCAAATAAAACACTTCATCTCCTGATTTTGGTCATTTTCACTGGCTCCTTCCCATGCCTAAGATGCTCTCCCCTTCCCTATCTTGACTTGCTAACTTTCTTGGTCTCCTTCAAGCCCCATCTAATATCTCCCCAATTCTAGGAAGCCTTTGTCTGTTGATTATTTCCAACTTAGCCTTTCTATGCCTTGTTTAAACATAATTTTCACTTGAAAGTTCTTTAAAGTCAGGGATCATCTTTTGCCTTTCTTCAGATCCTTCATATTTAGAGCCAGTGCCTAAAATGTACTAGACTTTTGATAAATATTTATTTACTGATACACAGAAATGCTGGACAAAATCTCATTCTGTGGTATTTATATAACAGATAACACAGATGAATAAATGTAACATAATACAAAGAATTTGAGTGAAAAAAGAATTGACACCTGGAAGGAAGCAGAAGGGACTCTATTAATGTACATATCTATGAACCAGATATGTTCATTGTAGAGGCATAGTTTGAATATTTTGAACTGATTATGGGGGCTCAATAAAAAAAAAAGTTGAAAAATGAATCTCACAACTATGGTGAGCAAGTGATTTGACTTCAGATAGCCAAGTACTGATGGGAGTCAGAACTGAAATGACCAATCCATATGGATCTCATAAACAACTTTCATTTTGAATGAAGCATAATTTCCCTTCATTCAAGGTTTGTTTGTTTTTATCTTTGTTTCAGTATCTAGTGTAAGTGTCTGTGCATAGAATATGCTTAATCAATGATTGCTGTCAACAATTTGTTGCATCTTAATACTTAGCCAAATTTGCTCATCTTTTTTCCTTGAATAGCATTTCTTTTATCTTTATGATAATTAGGGTGGGTTTTTTGTTAATTTATTTATTTTTAATACACATTGCTTCATGTTGGGAGACAAAAATCAAGGCAAAAGGAAAAAAAAACCCATAAAAGAGATTAAAAACAAACAACCAACCAAAAAAAGAAGGGAAAATAGCATATGTTGATTTACATTCAATCTCCTTAGGTCTTTTTCTATATGCAGATAACACTTTCTGTCCAGAGTCTATTGGGATTGCTTTAGATCACTGAAACACTGAAAAGAAGCAAGTCTTTCATAGTTGATCATATAATAATTATATTGAAAAAACATATAAAAACTCTTGGGGAAAGACTAACAAAAGAATATTTTTTTTTCATAATTTATTTATTTACTTTTTATTTAATAGCCTTTTATTTACAGGTTATATGTATGGGTAACTTTACAGCATTAATAATTGCCAAACCTCTTGTTCCAATTTTTCACCTCTTACCCCCCACCCCCTCCCCCAGATGGCAGGATGACCAGTAGATGTTAAATATATTAAAATATAAATTAGATACACCATAAGTATACATGACCAAACCATTATTTTGCTGTACAAAAAGAATCAGACTCTGAAATATTGTACAATTAGCTTGTGAAGGAAATCAAAAATGCAGGTGGGCAGAAATATAGGGATTGGGAATTTAATGTAATGGTTTTTAGTCATCACCCAGAGTTCTTTCTCTGGACGTAGCTGGTTCAGTTCATTATTGCTCCATTGGAAATGATTTGGTTGATCTCATTGCTGAGGATGGCCAGGTCCATCAGAACTGGTCATCATATGGTGTTGTTGTTGAAGTATATAATGATCTCCTGGTCCTGCTCATTTCACTCAGCATCAGTTCATGTAAGTCTCTCCAGACCTTTCTGAAATCATCCTGTTGGTCATTTCTTACAGAACAGTAATATTCCATAATATTCATATACCACAATTTTTCAGCCATTCTCCAACTGATGGGCATCCACTCAGTTTCCAGTTTCTAGCCACTACAAAGAGGGCTGCCACAAACATTCGTGCACATACAGGTCCCTTTCCCTTCTTTATGATCTCTTTGGGATATAAACCCGGAAGTAACACTGCTGGATCAAAGGGTATGCACAGTTTGATAACTTTTTGAGCATAGTTCCAAACTACTCTCCAGAATGGTTGGATTCGTTCACAACTCCACCAACAATGCATCAATGTCCCAGTTTTCCTGCATCCCCTCCAACAATCATCATTATTAACAAAAGAATATTTGACTATCAACCAAGTTTGATAATAGAACTAATATTACAAAGAATAAGTAGATGAACTTTTCCCCTCCTTACCCCAAATGACTGGAACTGTCCACTGGGTGATCATATCCTTTCTTAGTACCACAATAATAATTAGTATTTTATACTATTCTAAAGTTTTAGGAATATAACATACATTATCTCATTTTATAAACAACCTTATGGATCATGTATCACATGAATTATTTCTACTTTACAAATGAGGAAGTTGAGATTAGAAGAGGTTAAATCTCTTGCTCAGGAACACAAAACTTGTGTCATGGAAGGGATTTGACCTCAGAAAACAAAATAAAAAAGAAACAAAACATTTTGGGAAATTCCATTTTACTGAGTAAGGCAATATATAAATATAAGAATTATTTTGAGATTGAAAATTGTATAGAGTGGTCATATGATGAACACAAAAAACATTTAATTTTGAAAGGTTCAGTATCTAGTTTCAACTTCGGTTATCAAAAAAAACTGATTCTCTTCTCATATCTTTATATACGAACATGTAGTTGTGGAGCAGCTAGGTGGCACAGTGGATAGAGCACCAGCCCTGAAGTAATTAAGGAGGACCAAATTTGGCCTCAGACACTTAATACTTCCTAGCTGTGTGACCCTGGGCAAGTCACTTAACCCCAATTGCTTCAGCATGCACACACACACACACATACACACACACAAAGAATCCTTTAATTATTCTTTCTCACTGTCCTCTTATATAGGTGCCTTGATTGGATATGATGTTGTATAATTAGCAAATATATTTACACCTAAATAAGCCCATACATATGTAGAATCATATTTAAGGGGTGAAAAAACCTGTTATAATTTGGTAACCTATGTCTTCAAAAATTAGTTCTATCTTCATTTTGAGGACACACACACATGCATATATATATATATATATATATATATATATATATATATATATATATGCATGTGTGTCTCTCTGTGTGTCTTTATATACAAAAATGTGTATATACCAATCTCAAAAGAATTAAAGATGGGTGTTTTCCCAAAAGGGAAATAAAAATTAGTATTATAATTGTAGCACATTGCAAATGTCCTTTTAAGCTATACATTATATGATCCTATATTCTGTGAGTTATAACAGATCAAGAATTATGCAAGAGAATTCCCAAAATTTACTTTATCTTAATGTAGAAAAAATGGAACTTTTTTCAAAAAAGAATAATGATTTAAAACTAGTCACAATTAACAATACTATATCCAAGACATTATGGTAGTCACTAAAGATATAAATATAAAAGAAAACAATTCTGCCCTGAAGGAGTTTACATTCTAGATTCTGAGAAATCATGGTTGTGGTGTAAGTATATCTTTAAATAATTATATACAAAATCCAGAGAAAGTATTATTTTTCCCCTGGAGAAGAGGAGGCCCTAGTATCTGAAGAGATCAGGAAAGTCTTTCTATAGGACCTTTTTTTTTTTTTTTTTTTTTTTTTTGTATCCATGCAGTAGAAAAAGCACTAAAGCCATAACATCAATGTATTGGTTGAACCAACACAATACGATTTCTAGGAAGACAGATGAGGTATAGTGATAGATAGGAAGGCCAACATTAATATCACTGAGTCCAGCTGGATGTCTACTTTCAGGAGGTCCATCTTAAATGTTTCTGCATTTCTTAGGATAAAATGGGGCTAAACACTCTTAAAAATAAATGTAGACTTACAAGGTTAATTTCTTAGCAATCTAGAGGTTGAAGAATCTAGGTCTGCCTCTGCCCTAGCTCCATTTCTTTTATATCCCTTCTTTTTATAGCTCCTAGCTTCAACTGTTTTTTTTTCTTGAAGTTTTTTTTTTTTTTAATTACTTAACTATCAGAGAAGTATTTGTGCACATAGACATTTAATTGAAAAATGAGGAATAGAATTTATCTTTTAAGCAGTGGTTCATATAGATTTTGCTAAAAAGATGTTTGAAAACACTTGCACTCTCTCCCTCACTCTATCCCTTGCTCTCTCCCTCACTCTCTCACTCCCTCCCTCCCTCCATCTCCCCCTCCCTCCCTTTTTTGCTCCTTCCCTCTCTCCCTTTCTCACTCACTCCCTCTCTCTCTCACTAGCTCTTACCCTTGCTCTCTACCTCAATCTCTCCCTTGCTCCATTCCTCTCCCTCCCTCTTTCTCTCCCTCCCTTGCTCTCTCTTTCACTCTCTCCCTCACTCTCTCCTCGCTCCATTTTTCACTTCCTTTTTTGCTCTCTCCCTCGCTCCCTCCCTTGCTCCCTCTCTTGCTCCCCCCTTGCTCCCCCTCTTTCTCCCTCTCCCCCTCCCTCCCTTTTTCGCTCCCTCCTTCACTCTCTCCCTTGCTCTATCCCTTGCTCCCTCCCTCCACAATTGATTGACATTCATTTTTGCTCCACCAAAACACCCAAAATTTAATTATGTAAAGATTGGCAATAGAGGCTTTTCCAGGTCCTTGTTTTACTCAGTTAGTGAGTACACTCCTATCCCACTTTTCATTTTATTCACTTTCTTTTTGAAAACATTTCACCACATATGAATGTTATGGAATATTATTGTTCTGTAAGAAATGACCAGCAGGATGAATACAGAGAGGCTTGGAGAGGCTTACATGAAATGATGCTAAGTGAAATGAGCAGAACCAGGAGATCATTATATACTTTAACACGATTCTGTATGAGGATGTATTCTGATGGAAGTGGATTTCTTTGACAGAGACCTAATTCAGTTTCAATTGATCAATGTTGGATGGAAGCAGCTACACCCAAAGAAAGAACACTGGGAAATTAATATAAACTGTTTGCATTTTTGTTTTTCTTCCCAGGTTATTTTTACCTTCTGAATCCAATTCTCCCTGTGCAACAAGAGAACTGTTTGGTTCTGCACACATATATTGTATCTAGGATATACTGCGACATATTCAACATATATAGGACTGCTTGCCATCTAGGAGAGGGAGTGGAGGGAGAGAGGGGAAAAATCGGAACAGAAGTAGGTACAAAGGATAATGTTGTAAAAAATTATCCTGGCATGGGTTCTGTCAATAAAAAGTTATTATAATAAAAAATAAAATTAAAAAAAAAGTTAAGGAAACTGAAACAGCCAGTGGTTAAGTGACTTTCCTAGTATCTAATAAATAAAAATAAAAATAAAAAAAAGAAAACATTTCCCCACTATCTCCCTTCACAGGATACTAATTTCAGCAGAAATAATTTTAAACATTCCTTTTCTCCTAGAATTCTTTCTATTCTCAAATTTTCCTAGGGCACTTTATCTGGATCATTTCTCTCTTTGTAGTGATTGCTGCCTGACTTGGATAATATGCCTCTATGTAGATGCTATTTCTGTTTTGTTTAGTTTATTTTTTTAAACATTAGTTTACTAGTGATGAGGCTGTATATCTGTGAGTCAGGAAATGCAACAATCTTTGAAGACTTAGAGTTGAGAGTCACTGAGAGGACAATGAAGAGGCATAATAGTGGACATAAACAATCTGCAGTATATTTCAAGATGATCGTTTGAACAGAAGCAGCATTAAACAGACATGTTGAACCTACTTTTCACTGCTACAAAATTAGTTTATGAAACCAGATAAAAATGTAATTAGAAAATGCTTAACAAAATAAAGTGGAGGATTCTGGGAAGACTTGGGGCAAAACTAGGGTCCTTAGGATACAAATGGAGAAGATCTGCAGAAAGGCTCCAGACTGGGGATTAACCTGTCTGAAATACAAACACCTCGAGGCTAGCTCTTCAGAAAGGTCAAGTGGGGATCCCTCAGGCTAACTGAGTTTGATTGGAACCTCAGCAGAAACAGAGAGATTTTCATCTCCCAGACTGTTTTGAGCCTGGGAAGCAACCTTACCTGTTTGGGGAAACTGTGCCTGAAATGAACCCTGGGTGATAAGGAACCAGCACCTGGTGAGTGCAGAAGCAATGGGGTAGGGATGCTACTGGCTGTGGGATCTTGCAGGAGAGTGGAGCCCTTTGTTTAGGGTCCCTGGTCAGAGTGGAGAGCCATCACCCACCCCACAATCCCAGGTGCTTACACAAATACCTCTTATCAGGAAAAAAATGTATTGATAAGGGAGAACAAATCCTTATTATGGGAACTGGGAAGATCAGGGTTCATCTTCAGAGCACTATATTAGTAAAAAAAAAAAAAAAGCTTCTACCCCAATGAATAATGTGAAATGCTCCTTACCAAGAGAGAATTTATAGATGAATCCAAAAAAGAATTCAAAAATCAAATGAGAGACATTGAGGAAAAATTAAAAATAAAACATGCAAGAAAATCAATAGGCTTATGGAAAAACTAGTCAACCAACTATAAAAATAGGTACAGCATGTCAAAATAGAAAATTAGAATAGACAATGAAGTTATGAGAAACCAAGAAATAGCAAAACAGAATGTGAAACATAAGAAAAATGACAGATCTAGAGAACAGATCAAGAAGAGAAAATTTAAGAATAATTGAACTGCCAGAAAGTTCTCACCAAAAAGAGAACCTTGACACAATAATGCAGAAAATAATCCAAGAAAATTGTGCTGTAATGTTAGAACATGAGGGGAAAGTAGAAATAGAAAAAAACCCAATGATTGCTATCTCAAAGAGATCCTCTCTGGAAAACACACAGGAATATGATTGCTAAATTTGAAACCCCTAGAGCAAAGAGAAAATTTTGCCAAATGCAAGGAAAAAAAAGCAATTCAAATACACTGGAGTTACAATTAGAATTGTACTTAACCTATCAACAGGTACCATAAAAGACCACAGTCCCTGGAATCAAATCTACTGACAATAAAAAGAACTAGGCTTGTGACCAAAAATATCACCTCTAGCAAAATAATCTATAATTCTGAATGAGAAAAAATGGACATTCAACGAACTTGCAGATTTTCAGGACTTTCTATCTAACCAGAACATAACAGAAAATTTAACATATAAGTAACAATATGAAATAATACTATTAAGGAACTTAACATGGACAAACTAAATATGGACAAATTATTTATGTTCAAGAAAGAAAGTACACAAGAAAATATATGACAGGTTGGCATGCAGGTATCACCAGATGGAATATCAACAAATGATGAGGGCACAGATTCACAGATGTGACAGAGTTGGATCATACTTTTTTTTTCCTTCCTAGTACAATGAAAACTTCTTGAAGGTAAGGACTAACATAGTCCCTGACACATAGTCATTGCTTAATAAATTCTTCTTAAATTGATTTGAATTATTAATTCTTCTTGCCTAAGAATTTTCCCTTTCAAGGGCTATCTATAGAAAGGAGATATGAAATGCATTTACTTGATCTTTTATTAACTTCCTATTCCTTGAGGATACCTTTCGAAGTCATATTTAGAATCTCATTCTCCAAGAAGTCAATCTAATGATGTTAATCTCGGTTACATCCTTCTCCTTAGAACACCACTGCATTCAGAGTCTGGAAAAAAGTATTTAGTTTTAATTTTTCTTATATGATGATGTACCCTTATATTAGTTTTGTTTCTTCAATTATACTGAGAAGAATAACTCAGGAGTAGGAGCCAAGCTTTATGCTTCTGCATTTTATCCCAGCACATTACCTTCTGACTGATTCCATAAAGACATATATGGAATGATGTTTTCCCAGGTGTTGCCAATTACTTTAGCATCTCATAACTTTTGCTCTGGTACTCTTGATGGGGGGGGAGGGGCTGAGGTCACACCATCTTCACAAGGTATCAGTGAATCTTCAAAGTGACTCCAACCACTAAAAAGATCAGTTGTGTGATTCCTATTCACCCTACAAGGTTCCTAATAGGTAAAGAAAGGCACTTCCCATTCCCAAACTTCTTACAGAAGAGATCAACAGACTAAAAATTACTTTTGCCTCATTGAAATGAAAATTCAAAGCATCCATTATTTTCTTTTCAATATTTTCAAATGATTTTGGCATTGTTTTTTTCAGAAACAAAGTGGGGGGAATAAAGAAATCTTTAGATTGGATGTGTTTAATTTTTTTTTTAAATCATCATATGCTTATAAGGAAAAAGAATGCCAAATAACCACTGCTATATTTTAAATAATGATGGAGTCTTTCTCATCAAGGAGGTTTTTAAATTTTTTTTTCATATTTGAAGGGACTTTCAAAGCTTATTTAATTTTAGGCTGTCTCAGAAATAGAGACAATTTTCATAATTTTGTTTTTAAAAGTATAGACCTGTCAATCTTCTAGGAAACTTAAGGAAGCAATTTTCTCTAAAAGGTTACAAACCCTTTCCCTCTTCCATTCCATCATATTTCTCTTTAAAAAACAAAAAAACTTACCCACTTTCTCAGATATTTTATTTATTCTATTTTACATTATTCTACCATCTGAGCACCAGGAAGAATTTTTTTTGTCTTTTATTGATGATAGCATATTGATACTGATTATGCATGCTTATTTTTACACATATATGTGCATGTATATGTTAATACATGTGTACATATGGACAGCATTACACAATTAATGGAATGCCTGCCTCAGCATCTGTAAAACTAAGATAAGTCACCTAACCTTTCAAGCTATAGAGTTCTCTAAGTTTCTGAGTTTCAGAGAAGGTGTCTAATTAGGGTACACTTGTACCATCTGAAAGCAATTTAAAATAAAAAGCTTTTTGCTTTTTGGCTGATGTTTTATCTGATGTTCAAAAGGGCCTAAAATGTGCACTCGCTCTCTCTCTCTCTCTCTCTCTCTCTCTCTCTCTCTCTTTCTCTCTTTCTCTCTCTCTCTCTCTCTCTCTCTCTCTCTCTCTCTCTCTCTCTCTTTCTCTCGCTCTCTCTCCCCTTTCTCTCTATTTGACTCTCTCTAAATATGACTTCGAAAGGTATCCTCAACAAATAGGAACTTAATAAAAGATAAAGTAAATGCATTTCCCATCTCCTTCCTATTTATAGCCCTTCGAAGGGAAAATTCTTAGGCAAGAAGAATTAATAATTCAAATCAATTTAAGAAGAATTTATTAAGAGACAGAGATGTGTGTGTGTATGTGTCATGAAATGCTTTTATCCAGATATTGCCTGGATAAATTGTGTATGTGTGTGTAGCAATTTTCTCTAAGACAGAAGAGAGCAGAGATAGGGTCAATTATGCAACAAAGATTAGGGAAACACTTACTTAAAGAGCCTCATTTGGACAGAGAAAGTGTCTGGTGCAAATTATTTTCATAATCTATTGTCCTAAGAGCTCAAAACTAAAGTGTAGAAATTGTAGAGCTGAACTTTGGAGAAGCTTACTTGAAAAAATATACTTGTAACAAGGATTAACTCAGTGAAATTGATGATATGATGGTTCTCTAGTTTACATATATACTTAGTACTTAGTAATGTAATGGTTCTCTAGTTCACATATATTCAGTATGCTGTAATGATGTAATTGTAATAGGGTATATAAGGGCTAAGAAGGACTGGAAAACAGACATTCTATCTTTGACCATCCTTCTCATGTCTCCTGCATTCAGATCAAGACTGGGCCAGAATAAAGAATCTTGACTCTATTCTTGACTATTCTCTGATGTCTATCCTGCTGAGACCAAGGCCCATCTGAAGCACCTCCAGAAAGCTAGCCTGAACATTGCAAGAAATAACAACATTAAGGATATATTTGAATAGAATATTTTATTCTTTTTGTTCAATTGTGCCTGACCCTTGGTGACTCATTTCAGATTTTTTGTGGCAAAGATACGGAAACCATTTCCTTCTTCAGTTCATTTTGCTGATGGAGAATGGAGGCAATCAGAGTTAAGTGACTTGCCCAGCTTACACAATTAGAAAATATCTGAAGCCAGATTTGAACTCAGGAAGATGAGGCTTCCTTACTTCAGGCTACTGCATTACCTAGTTGCTCCAATCACAACTTTTCCCATTTGGAATAGTGGTTGAAGACAGAATTTAATACAGATTTACAGAGTAATAAAGTTTTGCTACAAAGTAAAATGTAAGTGTTGGTTTAAGAAATCAGTGCAGAGGAAATTCAGAAGGTGTCTAATTAATCGATTTTAAAGAAAAGAGTCAGTTGCATTTGGGGGGGGGATTGTGCAATAAAAATGCATGGACTTGAGGTTAAGAACAGATGCTATGGGTTGAAAGTAAAATGCTGTCTCACTGATGCTTGTTAAATTCTATATTAGGAACAAAAAATTATCCCAGCAAAACTGTGTATGACAGAAAGTGAGTGACCAAATGATAATCAGAAGTGACCTTATCCCACTCATGTAACTCCCATTGAAGTCAGTAGCAATTATGCATGTAGGAGGAGTAAAGAACATTATGAAAAAAAGAAGCATCACAAGTTCAGTTAAGAATTGATGATGGCTGCCTTTGATGTTTGATGATTAGGTCATGAAAATGAATGGGGGCTAAACATGAAAGAATTCAAACTTCAGAGGTATTCAAAGGAAGATAAATTAAAGAAAGGGGAGCAGGAGTACAGGAAACCAACTTAAAACAGAGAATAGGGCAGGATCTCTATCTGGCTGGCAGGCAGGTAGGCAAGCAGTCTATTGAATTGATCATTGAAGCAAGATCACTTATTATAATGGAGATAGCAAGTGCCCTATCAAAGTGATTTAGGTAAGTTTCAAATGATGCTAAAATAACTGTACAATTGAGCCAATGGTTTAATTTCATAAGCATAAAAATATCATTGTTTGACTGAATTCTTCCATCCAATTAACTCAAAATAATACTTTTGATTGACCCTCAGCGTATCCAGAAAGTCATAGGAAACAAAATTTCTGCTAAAGCAGTTTTTAGGTATATTTCTATGCAAACCATACTTAATAAGCAGAGATCACTCCTATGCACTTTACTGAAATTTGAACTGGAATGATTAGCAGCATGGTAAGTTAAAAGCATGTCATGTCAAATTTTAGGAACCAATTATCTCTTTTCCCACATTATTTTATTTTTCAAAGTTATTACTTTTAAAAATTTTTCTACCACTTAACATTTTTTTCAATTACATGTAAAGATCATTTTCAACATTCACTTTTATAAGATTTTGAGTTTCAATTTTTTTCTCCTTCCCTGCCTAAGATAATAAACACTCTGAAACAGGTTATACATATGCAATCATATAAAACATATTTCCACTTTAGTCATGCTATGAAAGAAGAACCTAAATAAAAAGTGAAAACCATGAGAAAGACAAAAACATAAAAAAGTGGAAATAGTATGCTTCAATTTGATACAGAATCCATAATTCTTTCTCTGGATATGGACAGCATTTTCTATCATGAATCATTTGGAATTGTCTTGGATCATTTGATTGCTGAGAAGAGCTAAGTCTGTCACAATTCATCATCACACAATGTTATTGTTATTTTGTATACTCTTCTCCTGGTTCTACTTAACTCAGCTTCAGTTCATATAAGTCTTCCTAGGTTTTTTTCTGAAATCCTTTTGATCACCATTTCTTACACCACCATATTATTCTATTATATTCATATACTACAACTTTTTTACCTGCTCATTAATTGATGGACATCACCTCAGTTTCCAATTTTTTGCTCCCACAAAAAAAGCTGCTATAGATATTTTTGTACATGTGAGTCCTTTTCCCTTTTTTAATGCTCTCTGGGATACAGACCTAGTAATGGTTTTGATGGTTCAAAGGATATGCACAGTTCTATGGCTCTTGTAGTATAAGGAAACAATTGTCAAGAATGCTTAAAATCAGATATAGTCAAGATTTAATCAAGGTCCTTTCAATCTCAATCAAAGAACATTTTGAATTTGAATATGTCAAACTGTCATTATATCTTAAGAAAGAGCTGTGTGATAAAAGTGCAAATGCTCAGTTATCCCCAAGGAGTCAACAATCCTTGGACTAAGTTTGATACTAGTTTTTTTGGAAATATCAAGGGGTTATTTTCAGAAGTCTTGGAATCTTATTCTAACATTGTGTTAGAACATGAGAATGAACTTTAACTTTGTTAAACCTGTTCCTTAATGTTGAAAATAAAAAAAAAGGTTAAAATAAACATTTAAGTTCTTTTTCTCTTTCTTTTTTTCTCCCTTTAAATTTTTATAGTAAAAATTTGTAGTGGAGGGAACAGAAAAAGAGAACTTTTGTTGGGAAAAAAATCATATACATGACTAAGAAGTTTTTAGAATAGTGAATTCGGACACAAATTCAATTTGGGGAAGAAATTTTGACTACATTTCAGAGAAATTAAAAAAAAATTAAAGAAAAAGATTATCAGGCTCAGATATTTATATTAGCACAAATTCTATTCCAAATATGCAATTTGATGGCTCAATTAATAGAATGCTGGGCCTGGAATCAGGAATCCTAAATTCTAATCTGAACTCAAACCCTTGTTATCTGTGTGATCCTGGGCAAATCATTTAAATTCTTTGTCTTAATTTTTACCTCTTTAAAATAGGAATAATGTTAGCCTTTGCCTCATAAATTTGCTGTGCTACTTTATTATTATTATTATTATTTTTCTGAGTTTTATGGTAACCTGGATTCAGTACAATTGAAAAGGATGTAAAAATTAAGGAGAATTTAGGAAGACCAAAAAAATTAAGTAGGGAGACTGTAACAAGCAAGACAAGCCAAGTCAACTAGTGTCCACTATGCAATGCACTGGGGATTCAAAGAACGGCAAAAAGATCCTTATTTTCATGGATTTCACAGAGTAATGAGAGAGGAAAAAATGTCAGTAACTGTTATAGGCCAGAACTTGAAACAAGATGCTAAGTCACTGGAATTGATGGAAACAATGCTTATGTACTTGTTTCACACCTTTGGAATTCACACCTTTGGGAGGGTTCACACATCAGTTCACACATTAGAGTTCACACCTCTCACACCTTTAAGAGAGGATATATAAGGAGGAGCTCCCACAAGCTCACAAGAGACTTTGAGAGATTCACAAGTCAGGATTCAGTCAGGAGATTCACAAGTCAGAAATCCATAAGCCCACTCTCTGGGAGGTAGAGTCAATTCATTATGTTTCCATCCCTGTGCTGGCTGGAGACATTCGGAAGAAGAGAGGCTGAAGCTGGAAGAGAAAAAGGACTAGTGGCAAGAGCTCTCAGAACGAAGGAGAGAGATAGGCCTCTAAGAAAGGTAACCAGGCCCCAGGAAGGAGATTCAGAAGCCAGAGATAATAAAGCATTTGGACTTTAATCTCTAGCTGCATTTGAGGTGATTATTACACAGAACTGAAACTAAGGCTGCCTCCAGAAGCCTCCTCCCCACCAAGAAATCTGCTCACAGAGAACATTATACTTTAGAGAAGAGAACATTACAAGTAACTATTCATAAAGAAGATATAAAATACTTGAAAAGAGAAGGTAAATGAAATAATTAGATGATCTTCCAGTTGGTGAATAGGACAAATAGTGAACTATCGGATGGAATATTTTTTCTCTCTGCTATCACCTCTCCCTCAGTTGACTCATCTTTTCTATAACTGATGAACACTTTAAAAGTCTGATTCTTCATCTTCAAGGGAACTTGCCACAAGACAGGATCAACTTTATGGTAACTCACATTAGTCAGGAAAATTGTTATATTCCCCAAAAGGTTCAAGAAATAATACCCCTCCAGTTAAGCTGAAGATATATATATTCCATATCATTTTCTACTTTGCCATATCATTCTTCTATATTCTACTACCAAATTTTTAATTGTGCCTCTGGGATTCCTACTTCCCAAATTGCTGTTGTTACATTACAGGAAATAATAGTTATAGACTCATTTTTTAACTTAGTCATCCTATGCCATTGACCTATATACATTTAATAAAATTAATCAATTTTCCTTATTGCAAATATCCCAATATTATACAGTAGTTAGAACACTGGACCTGAAATCAAGAAGACATGAATTCAGATGTAGCCTCAGATACTTGTTAGTTATGTGATCCTGGTCAAGCCATTTAAGCTCTGTCTGTTTCAATTTTCTCACACATACAGAATAAGCATAACAATATGATCTACCTCCAGGATTCTTTTAAGGATCCAAGGACAAATTGTAAAGTACTTTGCACTGTGCCTGGCATATAAGAATCACTATCTAAATGCCAGTTATTATCATTTTTCCTGGCAAAGGAATATGTCTGCTGGATTTCTTAATGAGAAGTGTAGGATTTTGAGCATAAAGGAAACTTGAAGATGACCTCCAAAATCCTGTTGTTTATCCTTTGATTTCAAAGAGAACTAATGATATCACAGTTGATGTCTAATGGATTTAAGTAAGACAGAGTTTCAGAAAGTTGGCAGTCTCATTCTCTCTTCCTAAGACATCTAAGTTCAGTGGCAGGAAAAAAGTCAATAGGATTCTCAATAGTTGCTTCACATGCTTTTATTGACATTGAAACAAAATGTTTTCATTCACCCATTTCACTGGAGAAAATTTTCACATGCTTGGGATATTCATTCCCATAAGTCATTGAAAGGTTTGAGGCCTGTCAGTTACCCTCAATCTGATTTAGCTTATTTATTGATATGGTTCACTGTGTATGGGCACTGCATATGCTACAGTTTCATGGAACTATAGTTTAGAGTTGGGTCAGTCAGGTGAACATTAAGGTGAAAGAGAAATCCCTGAACAGCATTTGGTAAGCTCTCACTCAAGAGGTGCTAGTCCTTCCAAACACTCCAGAGAACCCTGAAAACTTCTAATTTTTCATTTGAAGAAATTGTATTCCATATAGAGGAAATTCCTTCCCCCAAGTCACACAGATCATAATTAACAGAACCAGCACTTTAACCCTGTTTTAGAGACTAAGAGTATTATAATTTCCACTAGACTATTGTCTTGGCTAAAAGTGTTATGGCCCAGAACTCGAAACAAGTTACTAAGTCAGGGAGAGCATGACCCCCTATGTTCTAAAAACAAAAGAAAGCAGGAGAAAATGTGAAGTTCTTTTTGGTTGCTGGTTTCCTGGAGGTCTCTGGGATCAGCCTTCATTTCAGTTCAGTAATCACCACAAGAACAGCCAGGTATTAAAGTCCAAATCCTTTATTATCTCTTTCAAAGTCCTGTCTCCTTTCCTAGGGCCTGGTTAGCTTTTAGAGGCCTATCTCTCTCCTTGGTTCCGAGAGCTTCAGAATTGTCACATGTTAGCACAAAAAAGGCAAGTAAGAACGGAAACAAAAATTTATTAGGCACCTGTCAGTGTGCTGAATCCTTAAAAAAAATCTTATTTGATCTTTCCAATGTTTCTGGGAGTCTATTTTTATTTTAAAATTGAACAAACTAAGGCAGAAAGACCTTAAGGGACTTCACTAGGATCACACAACTAAAAAGTGACTAAGACCTCATTTGAATAAATACTTTCTTGTCCCTAGGCCCAGCACTGCACCAACCAGCTGCATCTTTGTAGGATGGAACTTTAGAAAATGATCATGTTTTATCTAGAATAAGATAATTAGTGACTTTGGAAAGAAAAGTTACAGTGAAGGATACAGAATAGGAAAGGGCAGAACAGTAGAGAAGACAGATCAAAGGGATTTAAAAAGGAAATGGGAATTATAGAACCTGAGGTCATTAAGGACAAAGGCTGTTTTTGCTTCTCTCTGTATACTCTGTAAAAAGCACAGTGTCTGGGACATAGTAAATGCTTAATAAATGCTAATTGACAAAGTGATAGATAATAATGTTGAGGATATTTTTTATCAGGACTTTAATTGAACAGTCAGAATTTTTTAAGCCAAAGGTATATATATGGTCTATCACGGGGACATTAGGAGCAATCAAGATTTACTGAGTTTTATTTTGTTTGGGAATGGAATTACAATGGATGATTGTGCCAGAAAACAAAATGCTACTAATACAACACTTTCTGTGAACCTCTTAGGCTATTCTGTCCTGACTGTAAGCGGGTAGTTTGACATATATGACACAAAAGGCAAATAGTAAAGCACTGAGCCCCAGAAGAACATGGGACCTAGCCACAATTACCCAGCTCTGGAACTCAATCAGCAGAACTGCCCCAAGGCAAACAAAAGTAGCTGTTACTTCTTTTAGTTAAGAGCAAACAAAAAGCCTTTAAAATGAGCAAAAAGCCAAAAAACAAACAAACAAACAAAAAACCTCTCACCATAGACAACTTTTATGGAGAGAGAGAAAAACAGACCTCAAATCCTGAAATTCCTAAAGGCAAATCAACTGCAGATGAAGCCCCAAAGGGAGATATGAGCTGATCCCCATTTCACAAGGCTTTCTTGGAAGATTACATAAAGGATATTAAAAGACAGAAGAAAAATGGGGAAAGGAAATGAGATCTTTACAAGAAGGGATGGGAAAAGCATATTACTCTCTACAAAAGAGATTTGATGAAATGGAAAAAGCATGTAATGCCTTACAAAAGAGATATGAAAAACATACCAATTTTTTTAAAAAACAATATTTGTTAATGAAAAAAATGCAATGAACAAAACAATTCAATTGACCAAATACAAAAGAAGCTAAAAAAGGTAACTGTAGAAAATAATACACCAAAAATTACAACTGAACAAATGGAAGTGAATGACTAAATAAGACTTCAAGAATCAATCAAACAAAAACAAAAACAAAAAAAAAAAGGGAAAAAATGGATAAAAATATGAAATACCTACTAGGAAAAACAACTGACCTACAAAATTGAGGAGAGGGTTATTTGACTTGCTGAAAGCCATGATGGAAAACAAAAACAATCTTGTCATTATCTTACAAGAAATCATAAAGGGAAACTGCCCTGATGTCTTAGAATCAGAAGGTAAAACAACCATTGAAAGAATTAACTGATTACCTCCTGAAAGAGACCCTAAAATTAAAACCCCAAGGAATATTGTGGGTAAATTTCAAAATATTGCACCAAAGAAAAGATATTGCAAGCAATCAGAAAGAAATAATTTAAATACCAACAAGCCATAATTAGAATTGCTCAGGACCTAACGGTTTCCAGCTTAAAAGACCAAAGGGCCTGGAATCTAATATTCCAAAAGGTAAAGAAACTTGGATTAAAGCCAAGAATAAGCTATCCTGCTAAAATGAGCATTATCTTTCAGGGAAGAAGATGGACATTCAATGATATAGATGGTTTTGACATATTTCTAATGGAAAGACCAGAACTGAACAAAAGAATTGATCTCTAAACAGAACTCAAGAGAAGCATAAAAAGGTAAAAATGAAAGAACTTTTGAGAACTGTATTTCTGTTATGGGTATACTTAGAGAGTGCAAGTAAAATTTGATTTTATTATGATAATATTAAAAAGAAACTAAAGGTGGAAAGGGATCATACTGGAAAAAGAGGAAAAAGAATGTAAAATAAGGGAAATTACATCTCACAGAGAGGCTAGAAGACCTATTATAATTGAGGGAAAGAAGGAAAGAGGGATGAGCATTGTGTGAATAATATTCTCATCAGATTTTGCTTAAAGAGAGAATACCAGACATATTTGGTTTCACAGAGAAACTTGTCTTACCTTATAGGAAAGAGGGAGGGGAAAGGTAAAAAGAAAAGAGAAGGCTAATAGAAGGGAAAACAGATATATCATTCTTTTTGTTGTTATTTGCTTGCATTTTGTTTTCTTACTCATTTACTTTCCTTTTTAACTGATTTTTCTTATGCAGCAAGAGAATTGTATAAATATATTTACACATATTGGATTTAACACATATTTTAACAAGTATAACATATATTAAATTGCTTGCCATCTAGGGGAGGTGGGGGGGGTGAGAAGAAAATCTGAAGCACAAAGCTATGCAAGGATCCATATTGAAAAATTATCCGTGCATGTTTTGAAAATAAACGCTTAAAAAAAAAAAAACTTTTATCTGTTATTTTTTCCTTTCTCATAGTTTTCCCCTTTTGTTCTGAGTCTTTTTTCCCCCAACATAACTAATGTGGACATATGTTTAATGTGATTATACACATACAATCTATATGAGATTGCTTGCTATCTTAAAGGGAAGGGAGAAAAAAAGAAAAAAAAAATTGGAGCTCAAAATTTAAAAAAATGAATGCTGAAAACCATTTGTACATGTAATTGGAAAATAGATAAAATATTGTTAAGTTGGGTGTGGAAAAAAAAAGAAAAATATTTGGGAAAAGAAGAGAGAATATAATAAGGAAAGAGTGAGAGAAACAAGATTATAGAAGACCGGAAAAAGGATAGGTCCCCATTCTCTGGTGGGCATTGAGAAATTTTGGGCATTGCTGGAGATATGAAGGCCTGTTTTGAAGGAATTTCTTCTAATAACCATGCTGGTAGTGTCAAAAGTCCATGTTAGTCTCCCAGGAGAAATATATTTAATTCCTTTTCTCATCTTCCTGAATTTTTCTTACTGTCTCATAAAACCATTCAATGCTGCTGCAGTCAGCATCACTTTACCCAGTTGCAATAATTAAATGTAAAAGGGTGGATGCTTGTCACATTTAACAATCCAGAAAAACCTCCATTATACTGAAGAGGTGTCTTGTGAACCACTAATGTATCATATGGTCATTTGCAAATTACTTTCTAGGACTTAATGGATTTGAATTGATTGGGAAAATATAAATTTCTATGCTTTTCTAAAGAATAATTATAACTTTTCAGTAATAGTTATATATTTTCTATAGGAATGGGTCATGTGCTCTTTCACTTGAAGCACTCTCTGCCTGGAATTTTTAAAAGAGGGTTAAAATACAGGCTGTTAGTTGGGCATATGTGCCATATCTCAGAAATGGTTATGGGATCTCCTTGTAAGAATTGCCTCACGGATTATCCGTGCTACAATCCAGCTAGACAAATAATCCAAGGGCAGTTAGGGAGCCTTTTTGGTACACCAATTCTAACTCCCCCACCCACTATGCTGATAGTGGCTCATTTTCAAGTTCATTATCTAGGTCATGTATGATGTATAATAGGTTCTTAATTAATGTAGGTCATTAACAACAGCTCTCAGTCTTAGAATTGTAGTGGCAAATAAAACTTTCTAAGTAGCTCTGATTATGGTTTCTACTTTGAGAAGGTCTTGCTACATCCAGACACCTGGGTGCCTTTGAAAGGATGTTAGCTTTGGAATTAAAGGATAGCTGTTGGAATAGAAATGATGCTACTTATAACTAATGTCATAGCAGGAAAGTTCATCTCCTTTATGTGCCTTTATTTCTTTGTATTTGAAATTTTGACTTTAGATTCACTGATTTTATATGACTTTATTATGTTAAATATGCTTTTTTCATTGAATAAGTTGTGGCCACAACATTCTCCCCATTGTTTTAAACTGGACTTTGGGATTGTTTCTATTAAAGATAGACTTAAATGGAACAAGTCTGGTTTACTCTCAGATTGATTAGTCAGCTTGTTGATGATATAATTGAGGAGGGTCTCATCCTTTTTGTTTTGGTCTTTAGCATCAAAGGAATTAACATAAAAGAAAATGACTTTAGAAGTTACCCTTTCTTTCCCTTTACTCTTTGAAAGCCCAATTCTTGGATATTCATTAGCACATTCATCTGATAATTAAGAGGGAAAGCCACAGAATCACAGGGTTTCAGAACTGCAATGGACCTATGAGGTGATCTGATCCAGGCTTCTGATTTTACAATACAGTAACAGAGTACAAGTACAGGGAAATGAGTTGACCAAAGTCATATAGTAGCAGAAACCCCCCAAACTTCCAATCTAGTAATCTTTTCACTGAAATATACAGGAATCCTTATTAGAATATTTTCTCTTTCCAGGATCTAAATTAAAAATCAAATGGTCAAGGGATTGAACTATAGCTCAAAAGAAGACTGAAAATTTACTGTAGATTATTACTCCCTCAGATTCACCTTAGGAGAGAAAAAATTTATATACTGATCTATATTATTCCTTAGTTCCCAGGCTTGCTATAATATATATATATATATATATATATATATATATATGCTATAAGTTAAATAATTTAGTAATTTAATTCACTTCTCCAAATCTCATTTTCCTTATGTAACAATTGGAAATTATCAGAATCAATCTATTTATCTTGGAAGATTGTTATCATTATTAATTGAGATTGGATACAAATATTCTTTCAAAAGGAACTGTACTGCCAAAGCGGCCCCAATTTAGTTTAACAAAGAAAAGGTCCCACTCTTTGTAAACCACATGATTTCTGGAGAAAGAAATCTGGCCCTGGGGCACAGCTGACATTCACTCAGTCCTTAGAAAACTGTCTCCATCTTGTGAGATGGCTTTCACAGTTCACTTCCTTCAATTCCCCCCCACTCTCTTTCATCAGTTGAAAACTTCTCACACCAAAGTTTCTATATTTCTTCAACTCCCTGATCGATTTCATCTTTCAAGTCTGACCTAGCCTCCCAGGCTCCAGTTCCCATCTTTGTCTCTTGAGTACCATCAGTCATGCTAATCCCATGACTATACTTTCTATTTTAATGATTTTTCACAGGGTTTTTTAAAATACATTGGTAATAAGTTACATCATACAGGAGGAACATAAATCAACTGAGGTCTATCAGGAGAAACCATAGAGACTGTCCCCAACAGACTCCTTCAAATCAAGACCACCAAGAGGCTTTAAAAAGGGAGGTGAGGTCCAAGTTTGAATCAGAACATTTTCTAATTTTCTGATGTCTTTACACGTGTGTGTGTGTGTGTGTGTGTGTGTGTATACATTTTACCAAGGCAATAGTCCCCTGGAAACATAGTCTTTTCTTATGAGTATATTAACTATGAAGTCACCCATACAAAATATCCTCCCTTCCTTGCCCCTCATTCTAATCATTTTGTAATATACAGATTGGGAATAAGAAGGCCCACCAAGTTCTATGAGAATAGCCTTCCATAGACATGTCCTTCCTGATAGTAGTTTTCTTCTTGGGCTCAGGTAGCAGGACCAATCATTTCAAGTAGTTGTATCCCTCATAATTGGAGTAGGTAACCTTTCACAAATAAAGATGCCTATGACAAAAGTCAGCAACAACAGAGATGTTAAAATAGACAAACAAATGCACCTAACAATAGATGGATGATGATGTCAATACTCACTTACTTACTTTAGGATATAATGACCACATTCTTTTTGAATAGTGCTCATGGCTTCAATTGACCATTTGTCTTGATTATAAAAGCTTGCCATCAGAGGGGGAAAAAAAAACAGGGACAAGATAGCATCAAAACAGGTCTTTCAGGCCTTGACCTGAGAGCCTATATAGGATATAGGATAATGCATTCTTAAATATCTTTAATAACATCCTTAAATCAGTTTTACTTCAGGGAACTGTCCTAATTTTAACAATTCCACCTTAAGCCAGACTCAGGAATTATCAGGTGGGTTCTTATCCAAAAGAACACCACTAGAAAATTGAGTCAGAAGGATCCTATCTGAAACAGAGGCCAAGATCGTCCTTCTAATTCATTCCCAGATACTAACTTTCACTTGCCACAATTTCTTCTGAGTAGCTTGTGGCATAGGCTTTTCAGATGGTGAATCACTGGCTTGATGATTTATCAGACAGCCCTACTTGAATTTAAAACTCCAAATAATATCAGTTACTATCCCAAGGGATTTAATCTCCAATAGCAAATCTCATTAATCAATGATTAATCAAAATCATTAATCAGGTGAATCTAATTCTCAAGGATCATATATCCTAAAAAGGTATTGACTATGACCTTACATCAATAACAGTAAGAAATTCATCTTAAAAAGTTCACAGATTATCTTTCACATCTAAGTAGATGATTTTAAATTCAACATTACAAAAATCATTTTGCTTTTAAAATGTCCAATACATAGAAAAATTCTAAATTACATATTGTCCATAAAAGAAACATGTTCAAAGGAAAAAAGCAAAACTTATTATTCTCAGAGTCCCTTTAAATAATGGGTACAACTTTAAGATGACTCAGCACAACCAATTAAAACTCATACAGAATATAGAATGTCCTGATTTCACAGAAAACATTAGAGTTGAGGAATCCCTTTAAACCTTATTTTTTTTTTGAAATATAAGTAGTAGGTACAACACAAATATTGTTAAAGTATCTCTAGTCACAAACATTCCCATCTCCCACCAAAATACTAATTGCAAAATCAATTTTAGAGAGTATATATGAATTGTCCTCAATAGATCATTCATTCTTTTTTGTTTTGTTTTGTTTTGTTTTCAAATATTGTGCTGATTTAATTCCTTCTTTAAAAATAAACAAATATATCCATCTCATTAGTATGTGAATTTGCTTTTTTCTTTAATAAATGATAAACTTATATATAATATAAAACAGAATTGTTTTAAAATAAATTTCTTTATGATTTATCAGAAAGTGTTTGATTTATATACCTATTTTGTATACCTATATATCCAGAGTCATATAACATTTTGTTTTGGTTGAAAAGAGGTCTCCAGTAGAAAAAAGGTTAAGAAACCCTGATTTAGAAAATTTGGGCTCAAATCCTGCCTCATTTAAGCTCTCTGGGTTTCCATTTCCTTATCTATAAAATGAGGGAATGGACTCTGGTCTCTTCCAGTATTAAATTAATAATCCTATAAGATCTTTTGATACTGAAATTCTACAATCCCGCAGGAATATTTTTAGTTTCTAAAATGTTATATCATATTTTGTATCAGATAAGAAACACATAGCTCAATAATTTTCCTTTTTGTGCTAACTGCCAAGAAACTCCAAATTAAATCCAAGCTCATTAGCGCTACTTAATTCATCCCAGGTGGTTGATAATGTTTTCCTTTTCCTGACAAATTTTCTTTTAAAAACAATAATTTTCTTGCTTTGTAAACCACCCAGTTCTTTAGGGTCTAAACCCCAAGTAAATGCAATCATTTACTTTCCTTGATATGTGAAGAGTGGCCTGTTTAATCCTAGAGAACATGGAAAAAAAAAAAAAACTATGGTGTTATTTACCAATGGCTTGATTAGTTGGATGTATATATATACACTTAGGAGCAAATATATATATATATATATATATATATATATATATATATATATATATACATATTAACAATTCGATGCCATTTACTCCTTTTCAAGGGGCAACATGACATGGTGGAGGGAAATCTAGCATCAAGGCCAGGTAGACTGATTCAAGTCTGGTTTTTTAGGCATAATGGCTGTGATATCCTGGCAAAGTCCCTTAAAACTCTAGACCTCTAAACCAAGGCTTCTTAAACTTCTTCCATTTATGATGTCTTTTTTTCCAGAGAAATTTTATATAATCAAAAGCATAAAGGTATATAAAATAGATACACAAATCAAACATTTGATGATAATAAATCATGAAGAATTTTTTTTTAAAATTCTTTATTTATTTTATTTATTTTTTAAAATAACTTTTTATTGACAGAACCCATGCCAGGGTAATTTTTTACAACATTATCCCTTGCACTCACTTCTATTCAGATTTTTCCCCTCCCTCCCTCCACCCCCTCCTCCAGAGGGCAAGCAGTCCTATACATGTTAAAGAGGTTACAGTATATCTTAGATACAATATATGTGTGCAGAACCCAACAGTTCTCTTGTTGCTCCGGGAGAATTGGATTCAGAAGGTATAAATAACCCGGGAGGAAAAACAAAAATGCAAGCAGTTTGCATTCATTTACTAGTGTTCTTTCTTTGGGTGTAGCAGCTTCTGTCCATCCTTGATCAATTGAAACTGAGTTAGATCTTGTCTTTGTTGAAGAAATCCACTTCCATCAGAATACATCCTCATACAGTATTGTTGTTGAGATATATAATGATCTCCTGGTTCTGCTCATTTCACTCAGCATCAGTTCATGTAAATCTCTCCAAGCCTCTCTGTATTCATCCTGCTGGTCATTTCTTACAGAAGAATAATATTCCATAACATTCATATACCACAATTTACTCAACCATTCTCCAATTCATGGGCATCCATTCATTTTCCAGCTTCTAGCCACTATAAACAGGGCTGCCACAACCATTTTGGCACATACAGGTCCCTTTCCCTTCTTTAGTATCTCTTTGGGGTATAAGCCCAGTAGAAACACTGCTGGATCAAAGGTTATGCACAGTTTGATAACTTTTGGGGCATAGTTCCAAATTGCTCTCCAGAATGGTTGGATTCATTCACAACTCCACCAACAATGTATCACTGTCCCTGTTATTTCACATCTCCTCCAACATTCTGCATTATCTTTCCCTGTCATTCTAGCCAATCTGACAGGTGTGTAGTGGTATCTCAGAGTTGTCTTTGAATTTCTCTGAGTAATAATGATTTGGAGCATATTTTCATATGGCTAGAAATAGTTTTAATTTCTTTGTCTGAGAATTATCTGTTCATAACCTTTGACCATTTATCAATTGGAGAATGGCTTGATTTCTTATAAATTAGAGTCAATTCTCTATATATATTTGGAAATGAGACCTTTATCAGAACCTTTGACTGTAAAAATGTTTTCCCAGTTTATTGTTTCCCTTCTAATCTTGCCTGCATTAATTTTGTTTGCATAAAAACTTTTCAATTTGATATAATCAAAATTTTCTATTTTGTAGTCAACAGTGATCTCTTGTTCTTCTTTGTAGACCATTCATTCTTGAAATTCCTCTATGGATCCTGTAAGCTTAATGTTCTTCAGCTTTCAGACTGCATTCTTAGTCATCTGTCAAATCTGGTAAGGACCTTCCCACTCTGCTTCTTCCAGAAATTAGTAAGCACTCACTCTCCTGAAAACTGCAAACTCCAAAGGTGTTGCCTGGTTCAGCAATCCTTGTTTCCCTAAGGGCTAAAAAGAAATGAGAAGATGGCCAATATATAATTCCTTAAAAAGTTATCCTTCATTTCAAAAGAAGGTCTTTTTCTTTCTTCTCCCAAATAGAATAAACCAATCTCATCTGAGAGCCCCAGGTCACTTCTGGGGACAGTTCTAATTCTTTGATAAAGCAATAAGCAAAGATTTTATCCAAGGCAATATAATCTCTAATATCAATTTATTAATCAATTTCTTAAGAATCTGATTCATTCTTTCCATTTTCCCTGATGAGGGCAGATGCCCAGAGATGTACAATTGCCACTCAATTTGCAGTCCTTCCCCATTATTTCTTATAAACCTTAAAAGTAAAATATATTTCTTTATCAGAATCAATTATCTTTACCAATCCATACTTAGGTACAATTTGTTCCAGTGTTATTTCACTAACCCCTCTTAGCAGCAGAGCTCAGGGAAAAGCTTCCACCCATCCCTTATATCTGTTTCTCCACTGGTGTCATTTCATTAAAGCCTCATTTAAATATTCTGGAGCCTCAATACTTCTTATTTATTTTTAGACATGTTACACACCTTTTAAATACAATTTGTTCATCAATCACATACATTCCTATACACCAAATTTCCTTGCTTTTACAAACCTTAAGATTAATATTCTAAATAGCCTTGAATCAAATTTCACAAAATTTATGTCACATATGTAGCTGGGCAGACAAAATGTTAAAGTGCAGCTCATACACGTTTTGCAAATTACCCAATATACAAATTAGCATGCAACATAGTAGTTTAAATATATTTCATCTAATTAGGAGATACAAATGTGATTTCTTTAAGTAAATTCCTAGAGAACCAAAATTTTTAACTTAAAATCAAATCAAATACAGATATAAATTTCTAGTAACAATGTTTCAATATCAATGCACACATTTCTAAATTCTTATACCAGAATAAACAAATTTTCACTTTTACAGTTAATAGTAATTATTCCCCACAATTTCAGACTCAGAATTCCAGTGTAAACACACAATCCCCAAACTTAAGGTAGCAGAAAACTGCCCTTTCAAATTTGACCACAGGACTTTAAGAAATTGACAGACTCTAAGACCCAGGGGAAAGAGGGTTGGACAAATTTGAACCTACTTGTCTGGCTACTTGTCTGTGGCCCAGTGGCTGTCTCACTCTCTATTCAAAAAATGCTGGAGAGGGGGCCTGTGTCAAAGATGTTGGGAGCACCAGTGCAAACTCCAGAATTCAGGTCAGCCAGGGACACCTCCCTAGTCAAGATTGATTCCATAAACCTGAAAAGCTTGGAAAACACAGAGAGGGAGCCATTTATTTTTTTCCTTGGGCAGGTTCCCTCAGGAGACTTTTAATCATGTAAATTAGGCTTGCTTAAAAATACAATAGGCCACTCAATTTAGCTGATAGGGCCAAGTAAATTAAAACTTATTCTCAAAAATCCCAGAAACTGCTGGGATTTTTTTTTTTTTATTTTACATTATTATTATTATTTTACAATTCTATAACAATAATTATTTCTACAGACTGCAGTCTCAAATTGGCCAGTTCTGGTCTACAGAAATGCCATCTTTCATTTTATTAATATTTTTTTAAGTGGTAGCACATTGCAATTCCATTTTCCCCAAAGTTCTCAAACTTTCTAATCCCTGAAATCTATGCTCTTCTCATTCATACGTACTTAAGCTTTTTCACTAACCTTTCTATATACACTTAAAGATCTTATCTTTCCAACTCAGCCTCATCTTTTCCAAACCAGCAACAGAGGCTGACTGCTTAACTCTCACTCAGCTTTTAACACAGAATACACATCCTCCCATATAGAGTAATCATTTTCAGGAAATGGGAAACTTTTGGCTGAGCCCTCCCATTTTGAATATTTGGGGAGACTTTTCAGAGCACCGCTCCATAATCTGTAGCACCCCTCCAGAGTCTGTTGACTCAAGGGTGTCCCAAAAGGCATATCCTGTCCAGAGTACCTCTCCAGATTCCATAGCATCCTTCCAGAGTCTCTTGATTCAAGGATGGACTCAAGGGTCTCATAAATTAGTCCCTTGGCTGAATCACCTCAAAAGCCCCAATCACTCAAAAGGCCTATCCTGTCCAGAACACCCCTTGAGAGTTCGTAGCACCCCTCAGGAGTCTGGAGCATGCCTCCAGAGTCGGTCGACTCAAGGGTCTCACAGGTAAGTACTTACCCTTTGGGAGTTCTGTACAGGAAAGTTGCTTGACTGATTCTATGCCCAATTCCTGCACTTGGGATTTGCCAGAATTTACTAATTTACTTCCTCCATTTTGCTTTGAGTCTCTCCTCATTGGGCTATTTGTCCTTGGAAGCAGGGAAGGGTCCAGGCCACATGATCCCAGAGAGCCCCTATAAACTGTGTGGGACAAAACCATCAACTCAAATAAATAAAGGAGATTACTCAAGGCAAAAGTAGAAAGGATTTTATTAAGAACTCCGGAGAAAGGGCATCTCCCTCCCTACAAGCAGTTAGGCAAAGAGAGGCAATCCCAGTTAACAGACAAGAATTATATGGGAGCCCAGGCTAACACTCCCTATAAACTGGATCTTTGCCCTGATTAGGCAGGACAAATGACCTCACAGTCTAAGTCATAAATGAGGAAAAACTTTCAACCCAACCTCATCTTTAGGATTACTAAATTACCTTATGTGGGAGTTTCAATGCAAAGGTGGCCCCAACTTAGTCTCACAAAGAAAAGGTCCCATTTCTTGTAAACCACATGATTTCTGGAAAAAGAAAACTGGCCCTAGGGCACAGCCATCATTCATTCAGTCTTTAGAACACTGTCTCCATCTTGTGAGACAGCTTTCTCAGTTCACTTCATTCATGCCCAGAGGTTGGATGCTTGGAAGAGTAACACTATGCCATCTGGTAGCTTCCTAATTTAACTAATTAGTCCTACTATCCAGGTACTAACTTTATTTATTTTTTTCTTTTTCTGCTGAAGGAATGGAAATGCTCTCACATCTCCTAAATTTTGCAGCTTCAGGAAAAACTCTGGTAAGTTTACTTCATCTTCAGTCAATCTTGTTCTATATCTTGCTCACTGGACCCTGATGGTTCTGGAGAGGAAAGTGAGGCAGGTGACCTTGTACAATCTTCCCTCACTTAAATCCAATTCACTTGCATGTCAAGGCATCACCTCTCTGATGGCACAGTCCTCTTTGAGAATGATGGACAAGCAACAACAAGAAGTTATGATTGCCAAAGGGAGAATACAAGAGAAATACTGACCATTGGGCAGGGAAACAAAGTCACTACACAGACCACAGAAACTTGTTCTGCATTTCAGACTTTTCTTAATATGTTTAAAAACCCTTTATAATTTTTTTTTCTGTGGGCCAGAGATTAATGCAATCTTTCAGGCAGTCTTAATCCTTCAAATTTCACTGCTTCAGGGTATGACTCAGGAATGGGAAATGAGGAGGCATGAAGTAGTTAGAAGTGCCTCAGTTTAAATTTCCAGATGGCTTGAGTCCCAATTTGAAAAGAAATTTTTTTTATAATTAAATTAGAAGCAAACCACACCATCTTTGAAACCTATTCAGAGGCTGTCATTTTAATGCACATACCATCTTTTTTGTTAAGGCCTTGTTTCTGTTCTATAACTCACCACATTTGTGTTGTACCCTTTAATGAAGATTGATTTTCTATAAGCTTTAGCAATTACTCCTAAAACAAGTAAAATCAAATAAATAGTTCACATTCTTCCAGAAATCTCCCCATCATTTATTTCCAGGATGATGAGGTTTCTCCTGCATTAAAGCCCTTTCAGTGATCATGAACTTACAAAGCAACTATGGGAAGCCTTTGGTTTATCACAGAAAGAAGAGCTTTGAACTGTGGAGTCACTCAAGTGAAGCAATTTGAGAGGAGATTTGGCTTGATGATTTAAATCCAGCAGTACTCTTCAGTCATTCAGAGAATATTTTTATCGATTTACTTTGAAAAATTACAATAGTCCTTTCTTCTGGTCTTAAGGAAGAAGTTTGTTTTTCTAGTTGGAAAAAGGGCTTGGAATGGAAATTATTTTTTATGGGTTTGTTTGTTTGTTTGAACATTCTATTGTGCCTTTAGTTACAAACAAGTGCTATAAGCCAAAACTGCTCAAGCTAATCAATTTTTCAGAAAATGGTAGGAAATAAACTGGCCAACAGCAATAAACTACACTGAATATCAAGTGATAGTTGCCTCAACTAATTAAATATGAACAGCTGGAAGAGAAAGCCATATTATGATCAATTGAAGATAGGAAAAAATGGAATACACAGATCTAACTTGATGGAGATGGAGATTTTACAGCTAAAAGATTAGAATGGGAACATTAAAAAGCATGTATATTTCTCAGCACCATATGGTACCTTTACCAAAATAGACTACATGCTAAGATACAGAAAAAAAGTATATGTACATATAAAAAAAACAGAAAAAGTAAAATTATGCTTTACAAGATTTGGGGAGTGCTTAATCTTGAAAAGACTAAAAGAAGGGACATGATGACTTCAAGGATTTTCATGTAGGATAATAATAATGAATATTAGTTTCTAGGTAGAGTGATAATTAGAATACTGAACTTGGAGTCAATAAGACCTGAGTTCAAATACTGCATTAGGCCCTTATTAGCAATGTGATTCTGGGAAAGCCATTTATTTTAAGCAGAAATTGACTTCTCAGTGATGTTGCAGAAGGAATACCAGCTCAGTTTTATGTTGGAGGAGATGACTTCTGATGTCCTTTCTCATTTTAAGGTTCTGTGATCTACTATCTATGATAGGTTGAGAATCAACTAAGGTATAAGGAAAGTTGTGATAAGTAGGCAAATTGGGTGAAGAGGTAATTTGTCCACACTATCTCACATAAGAAGTAGCCAAATGAAAAAATCAATGGATCATTGAATTATATTTCTCTTAGGGTATATGTCCAATTATGTTAGGAATGCAGGGAAAATTGAGGACAACATAGCAGAAATAGATATAAACACATTGAAACATGCTAAGTCATAAAATTGAGAAGAAAATAACATTATTAGTCAAGTTGGATAGATAACTATGTAAAACTAAAGGATAGTTTTCTCAAGTATGATTTATGATTATAAAGAAACTAATTGGAAACATCAAAGATAGGTTACTAAAAAGCATAATGTTGAGGAAAATAAATGGTCTCCAAAATATTTAACATTCATATTATAATGAAAATGAATAACATAAACAAATGTTTCCAGATCATCATGGGCAAAGGATGCAATATTACTGAACTACAAAGATTTAGGACACTGGGAATGGCACCTATAATTATGGCAATGTATGCTGACATATCAAAGCCAAAGACATTTCCACAGTGCTTTTGAGTAGCCATATTGTTATTCACACTCTCAGAATCTTTCCAGCTGGTGACATAATTCAACAATAATAGAAACTTTCCATCTCTGACACTGACAATTTTTGTGGCCTTATCCAATATACTTCACCTAAATTTCCTCTTCTATGAAATAATAGGATTGTAGTATCTTTTCCTTATGATTTTTTCCAGGTCCATTGATCTGTTCCTTTATAAAACCATTTCTAATTTTTCCCAAAGTCGATCCAAATATAATATCTTGTTTTTTTATATTTCTTCAGGGGTAAGGGAGGTTTTGTGGTGGAAAGGAGAAAGAAAGCCTGTGAAAAACACTGACAAGATATTCATTTCAAATAATCTCCAGGGAATTGTCTTGAGTTGACAACCCATAAGAAATAATGGACTCTTGCACAGACTTATTCTTCTTTGAGCTATCTTGAATAAGCACATCAACCAAAAGCAGGAAAAGAACCATTAAGATAATATATCTTATTCTGATATTCTCTATTTTAATAAGAACAAAAAAGTTATTTGTTCAAAAGACAAATAACCCAGCTCCCATTTCTTTCTTGCATTTTGTTTTGAAAAATTAGATCTTCTTTCACCACAGCGCACTTCCTTATGTTTCATAATATAATGAAGCTTTTCTTTCACCATTATTCACACACACACACACACACACACACACACACACACACACAAGAAATAATTGTAGAATGCATACTACCTTGCAAACAAACTGTTTCTACCATATGAGATTACTCTAGTATAGGGTCGATTACATTATATGTACACTCAAAACACCTGGCTTTTATTCTTCAATCTGTTACTTAATGGGCTTGGTCAAATGACTTCCTCTTTTTCTGCCTGTTTCTGCATGTGTAAAATGAAGGGTCTGACTAGATTATTTAAAAGTTTTTTTTTTTGTTTGTTTGTTTTTTTGTTTTGTTTTATTTTTTTTGTTTTTTTGCTCTACTTCTAAACCTCTTCAGTCCTATTCTCTGACTGGTCATGCAACTGATTTTAGAGATAACGTTCAAGATCAAAATAATGCTAACTCTTTGATGTATTACTTAAATTTTTGATTAGCAATGGTACAAAATTACAATTTGCTTATACTGTGGTAGATAGGTCCTAGGACATATCCTAAACCACACTGACATTCAATTTAGAAAGTGAAATCCAAGGAAAATTAAGACTAAAAGACAATAAGCCAGGAAAAAACTAACAAATAAGATATATCAATAACATTTTACGTGGTGTCTTGATTAGCCCAATAATAGAGATTCTCATAAATAGTTGCTATGCATTAGTTTCAATAAATTCCAAATCAAAATTTAAGGGCTCACACTATTTAAAGTACTTTTTTAGATACTAGTGAAAAAAAAGGCAAAAATGAAATAGTCTCTGCTATCAAAAAGCTTATATTACGTTCAGAAGATAAAGCACTTCAATACTGGGAGAGTTCAACCCATTGACATTTACAGTTAAACTACTAATTCTGTATTTCCTGCCATCTTATTTACCCCAAATTATGTTTTTCTTTTTCCTTTTCCCCTTGCCCTCCTCCCCAGTATTTGGCTTATGAGCTCCACTTGCCTCAAGGAGCTTTCCCTTTCCCCAATGGGCCCCCCTTTTTTCCCTTCCCTTTTCCTTTGGGGTTTTCCTTTTTTCTTTTCCTTTAAACTATTTCCCTTTTTCCCTTTTTTATTATGAAAGGCTTTCCTTTTGGGGCCTTTTCCTTTTTTCCCTTTTTTAAAACCCCCCTTTTTTTTTAAAAAAACAAACTTCCAAACTATAAAATGTTTTAAAGAAGTTTCTCTGTTTGAAGGGGCCCCCAAAAATATATTTTTCCTTCTTTAAATTTTGGCAAATCCCTTGGAAATGAAAGAGTTTAAAAAAAAAAGATCCTAAAACAACCAAAATTTTTTCCTCCCTTTTTCCCTTTTCTTTAATTGGGTTAATGTAAGGTTTTCTTCCCAGGATTTTTTTCTTTACTATTTTCTTTTCCATTAAAATATTTGTTTTTTTTAATTATATAGGGGAAATCACTGTATTTTTTTATATAATTCTCCCTGGTTGTATTTCCTCAAAGTTCTTTTTCTTGGCCTTTTCTCCGTTGTATTTTTAAGAAAGTTTTCCCTTTTTTTTTTTTTTTTTATTAAACCTTTAATTGGAATATTATTTAGTTTCAGCCATAAAATTGCCAAAACTTCTCCCAGGTTTTCCCTTCTTTAAACTCTTTAAAACCCCAAAATGCGGATAAAGGATGACAGTTTATAATTTTAATATTAAATAAATCCAAAAGGTTATTCATTTTTCCCAATTTTCACCCCAAAAAAGAAAATCAAATTTTCCCAAATTTTTTTTTTCCCAATTTTTTTTTAAAAATCGTAAAATTTTTTTCCGTAAATTTTTAGCCCAATCTAACAAGGTTTTGTTTAGTTTGGTTTTTTTAGGGAAATTGTTTCTTTTTTTGGGTTCTCCCCCGGGGGTTTTAAATTTAAATTTTTTAAATTGGAGACTTTTTTCAAAAATTTGGCCCCGAAATATTTTTTTTCAAATTTTTTTAAAAATTTGTTATTTGCTTTTTTGACCCTTTTTTATAATAATTAAATTCCGGGGTTAAAGGTTTTGAACGGGCAAAATTTTTTAGTTTATTTTCCCCATTTTTGGTTTTTTTTCAAATTTTTTGGGTTTTTATTTTGTTTTATAATAACGGGTTTTTTTTTGGCAAAAAAATTTTTTTTGGGGCCTTTTTTTACCCAATTTAAAATTTTTAGGTTATGAAATTTATTTTTTGGGCCCGGGTTAAAAGGACAAAAAATTTTCAAGGTTTTAACCCGCAATTTTTAAAAGGGGTTTAATTTTTTCCAAAGCTGATTTTTTTTGCGGGTTTAAAATTTTTATTTTAGTTTATTTAAATAATTTTTTTCAAACCGTTTGGAATTTTGGGTTATATATTTTGATTGTGATATTGTTTTTTTTAAAAGCAATTTGCTAAATTTTTGGTTATTTTTCTAATTAAAAAGTTTTGGGGCTTGGAAGTATAAATATTATTTGGAGGTGTTTTTTTTTTTTTCCCTCTTTAATTTTTTTTTTCTTTTTTTTAGGTTCTTTTGTAAGTTTTGTTTTTTCAATAAAATTTAAATAGTAACGGTTTATTTATAAATTTTTTTCCCTGGTTTATTTTTGGTTGGTTTGTATTAAATTGATGCAAGGGTTTTTAAAAATTATTGTTATTTTAAAAAAATTTTTTATTTTTAAATCTTTTCCCAAGTTTTTATTTAGGAATTTTGGTTTTTGGGTTTTTATTTTAATGCCCCTTTTTTTTGGGTTTTATATGGTTTTTTTAAATTTGGTTATTAAAGGCCCATTTTTGGGAATGTTTTTTTCCCTTTTCAAATTGTTCTAGTTTAAATAGATCTATGAATTTGGAGTTTTATTTTTTTTAAAGGGTTTTTAATAAATTTGGAAGATTTTTTTGCTTTTATTATTGGAATTTGGTTATAATTTTTTTTTTGTTTTAAAGGCCTTTTTGGTTTTAAATTTTTAAGAAATTCTGTGTCCTAGAAGAATTTTTTTTGGTTTTTCTTTATTTTTTTTAAAATAATTTTTTTTGCTTTAATTGGGTTTTTTTTTTTGGTTTCCCATGTAAATCATTGGTCTTGGGGATTTTTTTTGGGATTTTAAATTCCTTTTTTTTTTTTTTTTTTTAAATGGGTTTAAAAATCCTTTTTCCTTTGTTTTTTTGGGAATTGTTTTTTGGGTGTTTTTCTTTTTATTTGGGTTTCTAAATTTTGGAAAGTTAGAAAATTTTTTTTTTTCTTTTTCTTATGGTGGGGTTTTTTTCTTTTGCTTAACTTTTCATTCCTTTTTTAATGATTTCCAAAGGTTTCCATTTTTTGGTTTTATAGAAAATTTTTTTTTAATTGTTTTTTTTTCTTTCTTTTTTAATTTCTTTTTAATTTTAAATTTCAATTTAGTATTTGATTGGGGTTTTAATTTGGTTTTTTTGTTTTTTTTTAGTTGAAGAATTATTAATTTTTTCTTTTTTTTGTTTTATTATAAATTGGTTTTCTTTTTGATCCCCAAATTTTTTGGTATGATGTTTTTTGTCTTTTTGAGTGAAATATAGTATTTAATTTGCTGCTTACCCAATCTTTTTTTAAGATGGATTTTGGTTTCCAATTTTTTGGCTTTCCCAACTTTTTTGTTGAATGTAGTTTTATTGATTTGGAAAAAGAAAGATTTCTTTTTTTTTTGATTTAATTTTAGGTTTTTGTTCCTTATATGGTAATTTTGAATAGGTTCCATGAATTGAAGAAAGTATTTCCCTTTTTCTTTTTAATTTTCTAAAGTTTAAAATAATTTTTTTCTAATTTTTTTATTTTTAAATTTTTTTTTTTTTTTTGTGGTTTGATTTGTTAATTTGAGGTGGGTTGAGATTTCCTAATATTTTTTGTTGTTTTCTTGCAACTTCTTAATTCTCCTTTGGAAGTTGGTGCCTACCCGGTGAATATGTTTAATTTGATATTCTTGTTTAGCTTTTTGCAGGATGTTTCCTTCCTTATTCTTTTATTTAGATAATTTTTCTTTTTGTGATTGAGATAAGGATGCTACCTTTTTGATCACCCTGAAGCATAATAGATTTTTGCTCCATTTTACTTTTATCATTCATTTCCCCCTGCTTTAAATTGTTTTTCCAGTTTGGGTTCTACTTTATCCACCCTCCTCTTTATAGTTCATCCATTCATTTTTGTTAAATTACTAAATTGGGCCCTTTACCACCCTTCCCCAATTGTCTTCCTTCCCCCCCCCTTTCCCCCCTTTTTAAACTTTTTTACCCTCTTTATTTTCTTACCTCTTTATAATCCCTGCCTCCCCTTTGAGTCTTTTTTCCCTTCCCTTTTTTTATTTTTTTCTTTTTTCCCTTTTCCCTTTTCCCCCTTTTTTAATCAGTTTTCTAAAACAAATTCAATTATTTTTCTTTGACCCAAACCAGAAATAAATTTCAAATTTTCCCCTTCTAAATTCTCTTGAGTTCTTATCTTTGTATTGGTTTTTCTTTTTTCCTTCCCATTATTCTGCCATATCCCTTTTCCATTCACTTCTTTTTTTTGTTTATTCCAATTTTCTAAATTATCAGTTTTTTTTTGTAACCACAACGAAATACAATTTCAAAGGTTATTTTTTTTTTCTGCATCTTTGAGTTCTATTTTTGGGACAAATTTTTGTTTATTTGGTTTTTCTTCAGAAACAAAATGGAATTCTTTGTTTCATTTGTCCCATCTTCTTCCTGGAAGAAAATGACTTTAGCTTTTTTTTTTCATTCAGGGTTTTGTTTTAATATTTTTTTGTTTTTCCCAAGTAGGGGCAGGTTTTTGGGTGGGTTTTTGTGGACTGGTTTTAAATGGTTTTCTTTGTAAAATTTTTTTTTAATTTTTTTTAAATTTTTTTCCTTTTTTATTTAGGGTTTTTTGGGTGTTCTAATTTTTCAAATTTCTATTTTTTTTGATTTTTTATTAAATTTTTTTTTATGTTTTTTAAAATAGATTTTTTTTTTCTTCTTTGTTTTAAAATTCAAAATTCCCGATTATTCTTTTTAATTTCTTTTCCAAGTTGTGTTTTGAAAGGTTTTTTTCCCATTTTTTTTTTTTTTTGTTTTTTGTTTTATTAGTTTAAGCAGTTTTAATTTTTAAAAATTTTTTCAATTTTTTTCTTTTTCTGATAGAAGGGTTTTTGTGATTTTTTTTTAATTTTTTTCTTTTTTAAAATTTTTTTTGGTTTTTTTTTCAACGGGCCTTTTTTGGGGGTTTTTGTTTTTCCTTAGGATTTTTCGCGGAGTTTTTTGTTTTTTTTAATTCAAAAACTAGTGTGGTTTTTTTTTTTCAAGGGGTTTTGGAGTTGTTTTCTTTTGGGGGCCCCCCCCAATCTTTCAACTCTTTTAGAAAGGCTTTCTAGGGAGCTTTATGTAAAGGAGGAAAGTTTGGGCTTTTTTGCTTGAGGTTTTCACACCTGCCCTCAAGAAAGCCCCGTTTAAAACCTTTGGGTTTTGGGGGGGCCCTTTTGCCGGGGGCCCCGCTTGGGGTGCTGGGGGATTTTCCCTTTGGGGGTTTGGCCCCTTCAAACCTTTTTGGGGGGTTTTGAGACTCTTTTTCCCCCCAGGCCCCCTTTAATTTCCCTCCCCCCCCCTCCCCTCCCCAGTCCCTTGGTTTAGGGAAACCCCCCCCCTTGGGGCAACCCCCCCGGGGGTTTTAAAAAACCCCTTTTTTGGGGGGCCGAGACTGCCCCCAGGAATTTTCTTCCCAGGGGCCCCCTGGGGCCAATTTTTGATTTTTTTTGTTCTACTTCTTATCTTTACGTTGTAGCAGTAAGACTTTTTTGAGGCTCGATATAATATTGATAAAGAGGGTAAGAAAGAGTTTAGAAAGTCGTGTGTGTCTTCTCCGCCATCTTGGCTCCGCCCCCACCTCTGGTCTTTTCATCAGAAATACATTAAATTCAACTATTTCATTGAAATCTTACCTTCTTCCCTAAAAGAATATTCTTTGCTACATTCCAAGTTCCTTTGCCTTTGGGAATATCAGATTTCAGGGCCTTCAATCCTTTAAGGTGTTAGGTCCTTTGTAATCCTTATTCTGACTACTCAGTATTTGAATTATTTCTATCTGCCTATCTGTAATATTTTTTCCTTAATCTGATAATTCTGAAATTTAAGCACAATATTTCTATAGTTCACATTTTGGAGTCTCTTTCAGGAGGTGATCAGTGAATTGTTTCAATGGCTATTTTACCTTCTAAAATCTATGAGGCAGTGCTCTTTGATGATTTCCTGTAAGATAATGCTTAGGTTCTTTTTTCAATCAGGGTATTCAGGAAGTCCAATAATCCTTATATTGTATCTCCTAGATTTGTTTTCCAAGTCAGTTGTTTTCACAAGCAGGTACTTTACATTTTCTTCTTCTTCTTCTTCTTCTTCTTCTTCTTCTTCTTCTTCTTCTTCTTCTTCTTCTTCTTCTTCAACTTGATTAATTCCTGATGTCTCACTGAGTCATTCTTTTCCATTTGTTCAGTTCTAAGTTTTAGTGAACTATTTTCTTTATTTACCTTTTTTAGTTCTTTCTGTATTTGGTCAATTTAATTTTTAGATGAGTTATTTTGTTATGTGATTTTTTTTCATTTCACATATTCTCTTTTTCAGGGATTGGTTTTCTTTTTCCCCTTTCATAAATTCTGTTTTTCAGGGAGATGTTTTTTTTTCTATTTCCATTTTTTAATAATCGAATCTATTTTGTCAGGTGTTATATATTTTTCATTTCACTAAATCTATTTTCTAAAGAGTTTTCTTCAGATATTTTCCCAGTTGCCTTTTCCAAACCCTCTTGCAAAGTTCTCATTCCTTCCCCCATTTTTCTTCTAGATCTCTCTTAAAATCCTTTTTGATTTCTTGCAAGATATCCTCATGAGGGGATCAATTTATATCACTTTTTGGGGCTTCATCTGGAGACAATCTGCTTTTAGTGACCTCTGAGTATGAAATCTGTTCTTTTCCTTCATTAAAAAAATAATCTATGGCCAGAGTTCTTTTTGCTTTTTTGCTCATTTTATTTTAAAGTTGATATCTGCTTTTAGGTCAAGGGAGATTTCTAAGCTTCCTCTACAAGCTGCAGCAGTTGTGCTGGATCAGTGTTTACTGACTTATTGTACTTGGTGAGCATGGCCAGTTCCCATGAAATTCTAGCATTTCAGGATTCACTGTTTACATTTACATTTCTGTTGGATGTTGTATAACTTCTCTGCTGATCTACTGGCTTTCAGCAGGGGCAGAGTAGCCAACACTGTTGTAGATCCCTCCCTGTAGATTCTTCCACATGCAGAGGTTCCACTACCCCGGGTCTGTACTGACTGCACTGGCATCTGTGTTTGTCCTGCTTGTGCTTGTCCCACCTCCCTCCATGCCTGATTGAAACAGACTAAACATGTTTCTTTCTGACCTTCTCTTACAACGCTCAGACTAATTAGAAAAACCAGCCTCTGAATTAGCTCTGTACCAGCAGAACCCACAAATATTGGGAGTGTGACAAACTACCAGCAGAAGATAATTTCAAAGATCACCAGAAAAGGTCTGTTTCAACGAAAACTGGAGAGAGTCAGCCAGCACAAGCAGCTGAGTACAAATACTAGTGCAGACAGTGCAGAGTTCCAGGGCAGTTCTGTCATCATGTGGTGGTGCAGACTCTCCATGTGGCAGAGAATCTACTGAGAGAAATGTACAGCAGTGTTGGCTAATCTGCCCTGGCTGCAAGCCAGTAGATCAGCAGAGAAGTTATAAAACATCCAACACAAATATAAAGGTAAACCCCAAATACCAGAATGTCAAGGGACCTGGCCAAGCCCACCTGGCACCAGGAATGAATCTGCACTGACCAAGCACAGCTGTGGCCTCTTATAGAGGAAGCTTTTGCTTGTAGAGAATGCTTGGAAAACTTCCCTGCCCTAAAAGCATATTTTAACTTTTTTAAAAAAAAAAATGAGTAAAGTGTAAAGAGAACTCTGATGATAGACAACTTCTATAGTGAATGAGTAGAACATATTCCAAACCCTGAGGAGATTAAAGGCATATTGTCTCCAGATGAATCCCCAAAAAAGGACATAACCTAGTCCCCATCATGTGAGGCTCTCCTAGAAGAAATTTAAAAGGATCTTAAAAGAGAGCTACAAGAAAAATGGTAAAAGGAAATGAAAACTTTGCAAGAGAGTTTGGAAAAGTCACATAACTCATTAAAAGATAGATTTTATAAAATGGAAAAAGAAAATAATTCCGAGAAAAACAGAATTTGTGAAACAGAAAAATAAAATAACTCTTTAAAAAACAGAATTTGTGAAATCTATAAAGAAAGTAATTCCTTAAAAAACAGAATTTGTGAAATGGAAAAAATTCCATAGAACAAAACAATCATTTAAAAATTCAATTGGACAAAAACAAAATGAAGTAAAAAAAAAGTAAATGAACAAAATAAGTCACTAAAATTCAGAACTGAATAGATGGAAATGAATGACTCAATGAGACAACAAGAATCAGTCAAGAAAAACCAAAAAAAAAAAAAATGAAAAAAATGAAAAAAAAGTGTAAAATACATACTTGGGAAAACAACTGACCTGGAAAATAGATCTAGGAGAGACAATCTAAGAGTTATTGAAATCCCTGAAATATATGATGAAAAAAAGAGCCTAGACACTATTTTTCTGGAAATCATCAAAGAGAACTGCCCAGATATCATAGAATCAGAAGGTAAAATGACCATTGAAAGAATTCACCAAAAACCTTCTGAAAGAGACTCCAATATTAAATCTCCAAGGAATATGTTGGGTAAATTTCAGAACTTTCAAAACAAGTTAAAATACTACAAGCCACCAGAAAGAAACAATTCAAATACTGAGGAACCATAATAATGAAGTACCTTGCAGCTTCTACTTTAAAGAACTGAAGGCCCTGGAATCTCATTTTCCTAAAGGCAAAGGAACCTGGACTGCATAGGAATAAATTACCCCAGTAAACTGAGCATTTTCTTTCAGGGAAGAAGATGGACATACAATCAAATTTGTTAATTCCATTTATTTTTGATGAAAAGACCACAGCTAACCAAAAAATTTGACCTCCAAATATAGAACTCAAGAGAAGCATAAAAAGGTAAAAAGAAAAAAAAAACCTCTTGAGAACTATTTCTGTTATAGGCATACATAGAGAATACATGTATAATCTGATTTTACTGTTATAATGTGAAAAATAAACAAGGTGGAAAGGGGATTGTAACAAAAAATGGGGAAAAGTGGAGGCAAAATGAGAGAAATTACATATCAGGAAGAAGCAAATAAAATCTATTATACAGGTGATGAATATTATGTGCATCTTTCTCTCATCAGATTTGCCTTAAAAAAAGAATATTAAATATATTTGGTTTCACCAAGAAACTTCTCTCACCTTATAGAAAAGTGAGAGGGAAAAGTCAAAAAGGGAGGAAGAAGGCTAAATAGAAGGAAAAACAGAAATATGGAAAAAATAGAAGAAAGGGGGAGGGTCTTTAAAGTAGAAGGATTGCTTGAGGCAAATAGTGCTCATAAGTAAAATCCTTGTATGGAGGAAAAAAGGAAAAGGAAAGAGAAAAGTATAATTTGGAGTTAATAAGATGGCAGGAAATACAGAATTAATAGTTTTAACTGTAAATGTGAATGGGATGAATTCTCCTATAAAACATAAGCAAATAGCAGAATGGATTAAAAGCCAGAATCCTACAATATGTTGTTTACAAGAAACACATTTAAAGCAGGGTGAAACATACAGAGTAAAGGTAAAAAGCTGGAACAGAATCTATTATGCTTAAGGTAAAGTAAAAAAAGCAGGGGTAGCTATCTTGATCTCAGATCAAGCAAAAGCAAAAATTGATCTAATTAAAAGAGATAAGGAAGGAAACTATTCTGTTGCTAAAGGATACCAGAGATAATGAAGCAATATCAGTTTTAAACATATATGGACCAAGTGATGTAGATCATCTCCTAAAGGAGAAATTAAGAGAGTTGCAAGAAAAAATAGATAGCTGAATTATAATAGTGGGAAATCTCAACCTTGCTTTCTCAGAACTAGACAAATCCAACCACAAAATATATAAGAAGTTAAAGAGGTAAGTAGAATACTAGAATATCTAGATATGATAAATCTCTGGAGAAAACTAAATGGAGACAGAAAAGAATACATTTTCTTTTTGGCAGTTCATGGAACTTGTACAAAAATTGACCACATATTAGGACATAAATTCCTCAAAATCAAATGTGGAAAGCTAGAAATACTAAATGCAATTTTTTTCAGATGACGATGCAATAAAAATTGCATTCAATCAAAGGCCAGGGGAAATAGACCATCCTAAAGAATAAATGGGTGAAACAGCAAATCACAAACACATTCAATAATTTCATCCAAGAGAATCACAATAATGAAACAACATACCAAAATTTGTCAGATGTAGCCAAAGGGGTAATAAGGGCAAATTTTATATCTCTGGAGGCTTACCTGCATAAAATAGAGAAAGAGAAGATCAATGAATTGGGCTGACAACTAAAAAGCTAGAAAAAGAACAAATTAAAACACCCCAAATACCAAACTTTAAATTCTAAAAATAAAAGGAAAAATCATTAAATTGAAACAAAAAACTTTTGATTAATAAATAAAACTAAGAGTAGAGTTGATTTTATGAAAAAACCAACAAAATAGGTACATATTTAATTAGTTTGAATAGAAATGCAGAGGAAAATCAAATTGTTAGTCTCAAAAATGAAAAGGGAGAACTATCCACCAATGAAGAGGAAATTAGAGTAAAAATTAGGAGTTACATATAATATATATAATATAATAATAATAATTAATATAAAATAAATCAATTAATATAAAATTAATATAATTTTATATAATATAATTAATTTAATATAATTTTGATTATATTAAGTTAAAAAGTTTTTGTAAGAAGAAAACTAATGCAGACAAGATTAGAAGGGAAGCAATAAACTGGGAAAATATTTTTACATCCAAAGAATCTGATAAAAACCTCATTTCTATATAGAAAAATAACTCAAATTTATAAGAAACAAGCCATTCTTCAATTGGTAAATGGTCAAAGGATATGAACAGACAATTTTCAGATGAAGAAATTGAAACAATTTTGTAATCACATGAAAAGGTGCTCCAAATCATTATTGATCAGAGAAATGCAAATTAAGGCAACTCTGAGATACCACTACACACCTCTCAGATTAGCTTAAATGATAGGAAAATATAACGACAAATGTTGGAGGGAACATGGTAAAACTGGGTCACTGATACATTGATGATGGAACTGTGAATAGATCTAACCATTCTGGAGAGCAATTTGGAAATATGCTCAAAAATTATCAAATTGTGCATATCCTTTGGTCCAGCAGCGTTTCTACTGGGCTTATATCCCAAAGACATCTTTATTGAGGGAAAGGGACTCACATGTGCAAAAATATTTCTGGCAGCCCACTTTATAGTGGCAAGAAACTGGAAACTGAGTGGATACCCATCTATTGGAGAATGGCTGAATAAGTTATGGTATATGAATGTTATGGAATATCATTGTTCTATAAGAAACGACCAGCAGAATGATTTTCAAGAGGCTTGGAGATACTTACATGAACTGATGCTGAGTGAAATAAGCAGAACCAGGATACCATTATACACTGCAACAACAAGACTATGTGATAATCAATTCTGATGGATATCACTGTCTTCAACAATGAGAAGATTCAAACCAGTTCCACTTGTGCAGTGATGAAGAGAGCCATCTACACCCAGAGAAAGAACCATGGGAACAGAATGTACAACACAACATAGCAATCTTACTCTCTCTGTTATTATTTGCTTGCATTTTGTTTCCTTTCTCAGTTTTTCTTTTCCTTCCTTCTTGATCTGATTTTTCTTGTGCAGCATGATAACTGTATAAATATGTATACATATAGTGAATTTAACATGTATTTCAATATATTTAACATGTATTGGACTACCTGCCAGCTAGTGGAGAGGAAGGGGGGAAGAAGGGGAAAATTTGGAAGAAAAGGTTTTGCAAGAGTCAATATTGGAAAAAATTACCCATGCATATGCTTCACAACTAAATAAATAAATTTATGGTGAAAAAAAAATAAAAAGAAACAGACCTTTTCTTGCAATCTTGGAAATTATCTTCTGCTGATAATTTGTTACACTCCCAGTATTTATGGGTTATGCCAATCCAGAACCAATTCAGAGGCTAAATTTGCTAGTTGGTGTGAGGATTATTGAAATTGTTCAGAAAAAGACCTCTCCACCATCTTGGCTCCATCCATCTATTTAATTTTTTTTGTCTATTTCTCCCTGGCCTTTTATTGCATGTAATTTTTAGAGCATCATGATCTGAAAAAAATTCATTTTCCATTTTTGCCTTTCTGTATTTGATGTTGAGGTTTCTATGCCCTAAATCATGGTCATTTTTTTACAGGTTCCAGGTACCACTGAAAAAATATTCCTCTGTCTCCATTTAATTTTCTCCAAAGATCTATCATCCCTAACTTTTCTAAAATTCTATTTACTTCCTTAACTTTTTTGTTATTAATTTTATGGTTTTATTTATCTAGTTCTCAGAGAGCAAGGTTGAAATCCTCACTAGTATAGTTTTGCTGTCTAATTCTTCTTGCAGCTCTTTTAACTTCTAATCTAAGAATCTGGATGCTATACTATTTGGGACATATATGTAAAATATTGATATTACTTCATTATTTATGTTACCCTTTAGCATGATGTAGTTTTCTTTTTATCTCTTTTACTTAGCTCTGTTTTTGTTTTTGCTTGATCTGAGATCAGGTCACTAAGCCTGCTTTTTTAACTGTAGCAGAAACATAATACATTTTGTGCCAGTTTTTTTTACTCTGTATCAGGGTGCTTTAAATATATTACTTATAAACAATGTAATATAAAATTCTGGCTTCTAATTCAGTCTGTTATCCACTTCCTTTTTAAAGGAGACTTCATTCCATTCACATTCATAGTTAACATTAATAATTCTATATTTCCCGTCATCTTGTATTCACCAAGTTATAATTTTCTCTTTCCTTTCCTCCTTTCCCTCCCAGTTTTTTTTTTTATTCTAACACCTCCCTCAAACAGCCTTCCCTTTTTACATCCTTTGCCTCTTTCTTACACCTTTCCCATTTTATTATTATTCTCCCTTCTTTTCGCCAACCCTTTTCTTTCTCCTTTCCCTTCCTAGTTTCCTATAGGATGAGATATTTTTTCTGTGAAGTTAAATATGTCTTTTATTCTGATATTCTGTCTTTGAGCTAAATCTGATGAAAGCAAGATTTCCACACTGCTCTTCCTCCTTCTTTTTCTCAATTGTAATGAATATGTTTTGCCTCTTCATGAGCTAAAATTTTCCCTATTTTAACTTTATTTTCCTCTTCTTCCAGCAGAGTCCCTTTTACAGCTCTAGTTTCTTTTTTATATCATCACAATAAAATCAAATTATTCCTGTACACTCGAAGTATCATAGTTTTGATTGATATTTAGTTTACAGTCTACAGAATCCCCCAGATCTTTCTCAAAAAATCAACTTCACAATTGTAAGTTACTGAAGAACTGGTTAGAGAAAAGATTTTTTGAGAGAGATCTCAAAAAGTGTTGGGCAAAGGGCTTTTTAAACCTTAAAATGCTATATAAATATTAGTTGTTACTATCATTACCATGTATAGGGTCCCAGAGGAGCTGCTGAATTGACTTTTTCATTTTTGTATTCCCTGACATTCAGGGCTAAAAAGTATAAGCAAGAACAGAGTCATACTTAAACTATAAATTGTATTCACAAGTACTCAAACACACACATACATAGACATACAAATGCATATAAACATATTTGAATCATGAACCATTTGTACAGGAGTTAAGTGCTGGTTTAAATGACACCAAGGTAAACATCAAATAATTGAATTGAGGAAAATATTAGGTTAAGTGGTGCTTGAAAACATATCCAACATTGAAAGTACCTTAAGAGAGATATGTGCTGATCATAAGTTCAGTTTTGAGAACTTTCAGGGATAAAAGCTTAGGGTTTTTAATACTTTTTTTTTTTCTAGCACAGAAAACCAACTCAATAATTATTTGATGAATTAAGTTGGATGTGAGTAAGGGAACATCTTCTTTGCCTTAATGGTGGCAGACAGATTGTGAATGAGAACTTAGGTTCCCTTTTTTAGTAGCAGCTAGCAACTCCTTCCCTCATTTCTCTTATTGTCTTCTGTCTTTCTGCAACATATGAGGATAATGAGGGAAAGGAGTGAGGTTTTGGCTTCTAAAATTTTTGTCTAAGACAATCTGTCAAGGGTCAAAAAAGCTCAAGCATCAGTTTAAAATTAATCTCTTATGTGAGAAACTATCCCCTCAAATACACATATACTCTGCTTCCTCAAATTGCAAGACCTAATTTGAACAGGTACTTTCTCTCCTTCATGGTGGGACAGATCTTGATCCTATTCTTTGGATACGGGGACATTTTATTTTCTATGTAGATCTTCACCAAAGTTTTATGCTACAAAATACCAGTGAAAAGAGAGAATGGGACCAAATTCTAGGGGAAGAAACTCCTCCCAACCCCTGATCCTTGGGGGTAGAAGTTCCACTTTCCCTGACACCTTTCCAAGAGAATGACAACCGTGTCAAGATAGTTATCTCTAAAAATATTTTTGTAAAGTAATCAGTCTGTATTTACATGGCTAGTATATGTAATGAAGTGCTTCCATATTAAAACATAGGTGTACAGATTAAGGTATACATATCGATATTGAGATACAGATTAGATTTTTGTGATTTTGTTACAATTGAGGAAACTGAGACTTAGAATATTTAATGACCTACCCAATTACATACAGTGAATAAAAGGCAAGGTCTGGCCTTATACCCAAGTAACAACTCCAAATCCAATATTCTTTCCCATGTTTCCTACTACTTCTCTCCCTCAGTATCGTATCTTAATTGATTATGATAGCAACTTTGTAAAGTTAAGTAGTGATTCATAAAATGAATGAGAAAATCGAGCTGAGAGATTACACTATTTGTCTAAGATCAAATAATTTTCAGTTTAAGTGGTTCTTAAAGCTAATCTTCCTAATGCCAAATTCTGATCACCCCACTATATTCCTCTCCAGTGTGGAGAAAAGGAACATAAGAAACTACAGGGTAAATGAAATTCTTACTTTTATAGAAAGTAAAGTAACATCTGGCAGTGGATCCAGGAAAACTAATAGAGAGCTTTGGTGCTTCATAACAGATGTGTGTGTGTGTGTGTGTGTGTGTGTGTGTATGTGTGTGTGTGTAAACTCAGTTTGATTTGCTGTAAGAACTTGATAAGGGGCTGCTACTTCCAACAAAACCACTCCTGGTTATAGCTTCCTATAATCCACATATTTAACTAAGTGTCAATCTTCATGATGAGCTGAAACTCAGACTTCAGTATGGATGGAAAATAATAATAAAAACGTTACTAAAATAACACGGCTTAACAGCATATCACCTCCACCAAACTCTGAGTATCCTGAATAGAAAGAATTCTTGTCTTTGTCAGATACTTTATTTGCTGAAAAAAACTCCTGACTGTGACTTCCATTCAACATATGACACATGGTCTACAGTACATTTATTTAAAACAATTTTAGCACAATAAAAGTGGTAATTATATAACAATGCCCATTATGTCGATGACAGACTGCTAATTTTCTGCAAGTAGAAGTTACTTATTTTCGAAGCTCTCCTTTTGATTCTCCTTGAAGGGAGGAAAAGGAATGTATTTAGGACCCTGAAAAACAAGATGCAGTATGTCCTGATTTTCTTAAATTTAATGTATAAGGACAGAAACATATTCCCCTTTAAAATATTTTGCCTATGTATACACTTGAAATTCAGTAATAAATAGTTGTAAAAAACAGAAAGTTTCTAATTGTTTCTACATAAGTATGCAAAATGAATTATATTTGAAAATATATAGATAAAGACATGTAGAATTAGATACATAAAGAGAGTTTTTGTGAATTTGAAGATTTTTGATTTCTTTATAATTTAGCACTGTGTGAATGTGAATGTAGAAATTTTCTGGATTATAACTGATATTTTACATATCACCTTAGCTGACCTTATCTCATTTCTCCTTCTGAAAACAATACTGAGTCAAGTGGCACAATTATTATATTTATTTTACAGGTGAGCTAACTGATTCACAGAGATGTGAAAAGACTCCCAAGGTCATCTAACTAATAGAAGCCAGTGTTATTAAAATCCAGTCAACAGTAGAACTCTAGTAGCACTCTGAGTGCTATCTCTGTGTGGTTGTATGTGTCACACATAAAGATTTTTGCATAAAAATTTTATATTTTCTGAGGCTATACTGTAAGCTTTCTGAGCGCTTTCTGGTCCCATTCTAACTGATAGTCTTTCTCTTTAGCACTGAGCTTTTGCTCTTACAAGGCTCCCACAATGCTTATTTCCATTTCTATACCTTTTTACATATTATTAAATTCCTTATTATGTTGATGTGATCATTAAATTATACCTCAGAGATCTCTTATAAACTTTTTCTCTTCTTGGTCCAAATCAAATGTTATTTATTCCATGAAGGATGTCTTATTGTTTGGGTTCACTAGTGATTTTGGTGTCAGGGAAGATAAACTAGTTTCATAACATTTTGGTGTATTTGTATTCAATATTACATGATATACTTATTATGTATTATATATTTGCACTAGACTTTAAGGTACAGAATGCTAAATTTCATACTTTATCTGAACTTTGTAGCATACCAACACTTAACATTACTATGCTCAATTCAAATAAATATTCAGTACATGCTTATTGATTGAATAAATGAATTTACAGTAAATGGTCTTGACCATTTTGTATGATTTGGAAGTCAGCAGAAGCCTACGAAGCCCTGATTAGCATGTATTTTTATACATAAAATAAAAAGGACAAGAGTAGAAACCAATTATATTGAAATGCAGTTATCAATTTTTATTAATTTCTTAATTTTATGTTTAGTATTTTATTTTTCCCCAATTACAATTTTTAACATTTTTTTTTAAAGCTTTGAGTTCTAAATTCTCTCCTTCCCTCCCTAATCCTCCAAAGTGATGAAGAAAGCAAGGTGATATAGGTAAATGCATATGGAATCATGAAAAACATATCTCTATGTTAATCAAGATGAGAAAAAACCAGACAGAAAACCTAAAGAAAAATAATGTAAAATAATAGTATGCTTCAATCAAGTCTTTTTTTTTTTTTTTTGAGGATGTATAGGATTTTTCATCATAGCTCTCTCAGAATTCTCTTGGATCATTGTATTGTTGAAGATAACTAAGTCATTTATAGTTGATCATCTTACAATATTGCTTATTATATATGTATTCCAGTACATATTACCTTGCATCACCTTTAGCAAGGCTTTCCAGTATTTTGGGAGAACATACTTCTCATCATAGCACAATAATATTTCATCATAATCATATTTCAATTTTTTTCAGCCATTCACTTATAGATGGATATCCCTCAATGTCCAATTATTTACCATCAGAAAAGAGTTGCTATACGTCTTTGTATGTATACGTACTTTTCCTTTAAAAAAATACTTTTGGAATACAGATGTAGCAGTGATATTTCTGATTCAAAAGGTATGTATGGTTTTATAGGCTTTCTGACATAGTTCCAAATTGCTCTACAGAAGGGTTGAATCAGGTCACAACTCCAACAACAATGCATTGATGTTTCATTTTCCTGACATCCTCTTCAACATTTGTTATTTTACTGTTCTCTTCTATTAGCCAATTTGATAGGTATGAGGTAGTATCTCAGAATTATTTAAATCTGCATTTATCCAATAAATATGAGTTAGAGCACTTTTTCATGTTGCCATAGATAGCTTTGGTTACTTCATCTGAAAACTGTTGATATTTTTTATTTTTTTATTATAGCTTTTTATTGACAGAATATATGCATGGGTAATTTTTCAACATTGTTCCTTGCACTCATTTCTGTTCTAACTTTTCCCTTCCCTCCCTCCACCCCCTCCCCCAAATTGGCAGGCAGTCTTGTACATGTTAAACATGTTAAAGTGATATTTTTGATTTTTATCAATTGGTGAATAGATCTTGAGAAATGAGATCTTTATCAGAGAAATTTGTTTCATTTTTTTCAGTTATAATTATCAATTTCATTTCCTCCAGGTTATTCCTCTTCTGTTTATTCTATTGTCTCTCCCCTTTCACCCTGTTTTGCTCTCAAACCTCAAACAAGTTTTCCTTCTGACTATTGCCTCCTTTCCCCTTCTTTTGTCCTCTTCACTTCCTACTTTTCTATAGGATAAGATAGATTTTTGTACCCAATTGAGTGTCTGTGTTATTCTTTTTTTTGTGCCAGTTCTGATGGGAGCACTGATCACTTACTACCTCATCTTCCTTTCCACTCTAAAAGCTTTTTTTTTTGCAACATATATGTATAAATATATATGTGAGATAATTTCTCCTATTCTACTTTTCTGTTTCCTTTTCTCCCAGTGCAGTCCTCTTTCATAATGTGATTTTATATTTCTATATATTATTATTCCATGCTCAACTCATACATGTGTTCTTTATGCTGCTAACTTGCCTATTAAGTCACAAATTGTTATGGGTTACAAGTTATGACTTCCCCATGTAGAAATGTAAATAGCTTAACCTTATTAAATCCCTTATGATTTCTCTTAGCTATTTGCTTTTATATTCTTCTCTTGGGTCTTATATTTAAAAGTCAAATTTTCTATTCATATCTAATCTTTTCATCAAGAATGTATGAAAGGTCTTCAGAATATCCATTTTCCTTCTTGGTAGGAGGCTCTTAGTCATAATCCTAGGTTTTGTTTTTGTTTTTGCCCTCCAATATATCAATATTACCCTTTAATGCAGAATTTTCAAATTTCACAATATACTGATTATGAGTCTGTGTATGGATAGTTTGTTCTTTCTGGCAGCTTGTAGTATTTTTTTCCCTGAGATGGGAGCTATAATATTTCTGAAAGTTTTCATTTTCAGGAACTGATTATGAATTCTTTCGATTTTTATTTTACCTCATGATACCAGAATATGAGGGAAGATTTCCCTGATCATTTCTTGCAAGATGATGTCTTAACATAATCCTTTTCAACAATGAGATAATTGAGAAAAATCCTAATAGTCTTGTGATGAAGAGAGCCATCTACACCCAGAGAGAGTGGGAACTGAGTGGGCAATCACAATACATTATTTTCACTCTTTTTGTTGTTCTTGACTTGCATTTTGCTTTCTTTCTCATTTTTCCTTTTTCAGCACAATAATTGTATAAATATGTATACAAACATTGGATTTAACATATATTTTAACATGTTTAACATATATTGTATTGCTTACCATCTAGGGAAGGGGTTGAGAGGAACAGGGAAAATTTGGAGCATAAGGTTTTCAAAGGGTCAGAGTTGAAACATTATCCATGCATATGTTTTGACAATAAAAAAAATTTCAATAAAAATAAACATTAAAAATAATGAAAAAATGACGTATAAGATCTTTTCTTGATCATAGCTTTCAGATAGTGCAATAATTTTCAAATTATGTCTCATCAATCTATTGTTTTCTGAATGATATATTTCACATTTTCTTTTATCCTTTTATTTTTTTTTATTGTTTCTTGATTTCTCATGAACTCATCTGCCTCCACTTGACAACTTCTAATTTTTAAGGAATTATTTTCTTTAGTGTGATTTTGTACTTTTTTTCCATTTGCAAATTTAATTTTTCTTATCTTTTAAATTTTTTAAAAAAATACTTTATTTTTAATACACATTGCTTTATAAGTCATGTTGGGAGAAAAAAATTAGAACAAAAGGGAAAATATGGGACAGAAAATAAAAAACAGAAAAAAAATAAGAACATAGTATGTGTTGAATTTACAATCTCATTAGTTCTTCTTCTAGATGCAGATGGTATTTTCTGTCCAAAACCTCTTTTTATTGCTTTGTATCACTGATCTGATCTGAGAAGAGTCAAGTCCTTCAGAGTTGATCATCACACATTCTTCCTGTTATCGTATAAAATGTATTCCTAGTTTTGCATGTTTTGCTAAGCATCAGTTCATAAAATCTTTCTAGGCCTTCTTAAAATCAGGCTCTTCATCATTATATAAAACAATAATATTCCATTACTTTCATATATCACAACTTGTTCAGCCACTACCCAATTGATGGACATCTACTCATTTCTAATTCTTTGCTACCATGAAAAGAGCTGCTACAAACATGCTTTATACATGTGGGTCCTTTCCCCTATCTTATGATTTCCTTGGGAAACAGACCCAGTAATGGCAGTGCTAGGTCAAAGGGAATGCCCTTTGGGCATAGTTCTAAATTGTTCTCTAGAATGTTTGGATCATTTCCCAACTCCACCAATAATGTATTAATGTCCCAGTTTTCCCACATCCCTTGCAACATTCATCATTATATTTTTCTGTCATTGTAACCAATCTGAGAGATATGAGATGATGCCTCAGAATTGTTTTAATTTGCATTTCTCTAATCAATAGTGATTTAGAGAATTTTTTCATTTAAGTGTAGATGGCTTTAATTTCAACATCTGAAAACTGCCTGTTCATATCCTTTGACCATTTGTCAGTTTGGGAATAACTTGTATTCTTATTAATTTGACAAACTTTTTAATACATTTCTGATCAAATTAACGAAAGTTTATCTATTTTGTTGATTTTCTCATAAAAGCAACTCTTAATTTTATTTATTGGTTCAATATTTTTCTTACTTTCAGTTTTACCTATCTCTGTTTTGAGTTTTCAAGATTTCTAATTTGTTATTTAATTGAAGGTTTTTAATTTGTCCTTTTCTAGCTCTTTGGTTACATATTTAATCTTTGACCTCCTCTTTTTCTATTTTATTCATATAGGTATATAGAGATATAATATTTTCTTTTAGAACTGCTTTAGCAATATCCCAAAAGTTTTTATATGTTGTCTCATTTTGTCATTTTTTGATATTATGTATTGTTTCTGTTATTTGTTTTTTGGCCCAATCATTTTTTAGAATTCTATTATTAATTTCCATATTATCTTTCCCTGGCCTTTTATTGAATATAATTTTTATTGTGTTGTGGTCTGAAAAGGAAGCATTTACAATTTATGCCATTCTGCAATTGATTGTGAGGTTTTTTATGCCTAATACATGGTCAATTTTTGTGATGATGCCATATATTTCTGAGAAAAATGTTTCTTCCTTTCTGTACCTTTTCAATTTTCTCCAAACATCAGTCATATATAGGTTTTTTAGGATCCCACTAACTTCCCTGGTTTCTATTGCATTGATTTTCTGATTAGATTTGTCTGATTTTTAAAGGGGAAAGTTGAAGTCCCTGAGTAGAATACTTTAGCTATCTGTTTCTTCCTATATCTGCCTTAAAATATTTTCTAGGAATTTACCTGCTCTAGTACTTGGTGCATACATATTTAGTATCATTACTACTTCATTGTTAATAATAACCCTTTATCAAGATGTACTTTCCTTCCTTATCTCTTTAAATAAGATCTATTTTAACTTTTGCTTTATCTGTGATCAGAACTACTACCCCTGATTTTTTTTTTACTTTCACTGAAGCATAATAAAATCTGTTCCAACCTTTTACCTTTACTCTCTCTGTGTCTCTCTGTCAAATGTGTTTTTTGTTAACAATATATTGTAGGATTCTGTTTTTCAATCCACTCTTGTATTCACTTCCATTTTATGGGAGAGTTAATCCCTTTCAGATTCACAGTTATGATTATTAGCTTTGTATTTCCCTCCAACCTATTTTCTTCTCTGTATATACTTGTGTTCTCTTTTTCCACCTTTTCCCTAGTTGTGTTTTTTTTTACCCACCCCACCTACTACCTTATTTCCTATCACCCCCCCTTATCTTAGTATTTTAACCCACTGTACCCACTCCCTTATTTTCTGTCACTCCTCTCCTCCTTCTCTTGCCTTTTTTCACTAGTGTTTCTGTCCTCCCTTCTATTCTATCCCTCCCTTTTCCTTCCTCATTCTCCTTCTACTTCTTTTAGATACATTTCTGTACCCAATTGAATGATTAAATTATTCCTTTTAAGAGATAAAACTGATGAGATCAAACTTCAGACAGTGCTTATTGGAAGAAGTCCACACTTCTATTTTTAAAGGGATTTTTTGTCTCTTTGTTGACTTATTTTTCATAATATTCTTTCATTGCTCTCATTTTTCTTCACATGATTTCCTTTACTTTTCCTTTTTAATGTTCAAAATCTTTCTTAGGCTCTTTCATGTACTGAGACTAATTCACATTTTTTAGAGGTTTTTAATGTAAGAGATTGACTTTGTTATCTTCTGAATATGTGTTTCGACTTTCTTGTCACTATTTTAAGTTTCTATGATTAGAACTTTTTTCTCTTGGATGCTCATTTTTCCAGTTAATTTCTTGACTTTTAACTGTTTTCTAAAGTGGGGTTCGGCTTCCAGGGTGGAGAGTTGATGGTTACAAGCTTTAGGGGTATTATGCAGCTGTTTTCTTTCTTTTTTTTTAGGTAGATATTCTTTTTTTTATTTATTTTAAAATAGCTTTTTATTTACAAGTTATATGCATAGGTAATTTTACAGTATTGACAATTGTCAAACCTTTTGTTCCAATTTTACCCCTCTTTCCCCCACCCCTTCCCCTAGATGGCAGGCAATACATGTTAAATATACTAAAGTATAAATTAAATACAAAATAAGTATACATGACTAAACCGTTATTTTTATGCAGCTGTTTTCAAAGATACATATAGGGATGTAAAATATTGAATTCTTCCATAGTGATATGATCAAAGGGAGGTGTTTACTACTCTCCTGTCATTTGTGACTAACTAAAAGCAGTCTTTTATACCTTGGAAATGTGACAATGGTCATTGCTCCCCTAAAGCTCTGATGTTCTTGTACTCCTCCTTGCCCTGAAATTATCACACAAGACTGCAACCCAGATTAGAGGCTAGCAAAACATCAGAGTCCTGCCCCAGTGCCAGAAAAAAAAAAGAAATTTCTTCAATTTCTTTTTAATCAGTTACTCAATCACCTTAAGATCTGTGGGCTAAAAGCTCTAGAAGTAGTCACTGTTCCTGCTGGTTCAGTGCCTTCCAAGGACTGATCCTTATTTAATTTGGCTGGGTCTGTTATGGGATAGTTTATGATGAACTGTGCTTCACTCTCATCCTGGTAAGACAGACCTTTCTTTCTGATCTTCAAAATTGTCTTTGGCTAGAAATTTATTTCATTTTGTCCTTTTATTTATTTTCTCACTCAAGGAATTATTTTATGTCATCATTTAAAGGTATTCAGTGGATTTGGGAGGATAGTTCAGGGAAGTCGTTGCCTATTTCTCTGCCATCTTGGATCTACTTCTTTCAACTTTTAAATATCAAGTGAATTCTGAATTAAGAACTAAAATAGATAAAATGTCTTGCCCTATAGCAATAAGAAAGCTATTACAAAGTCTCTACATTACCTTCCTTATAGCAAAGTCCCACCAATTTATATAGAATACTAAGATATAATCAGTGATAGCTAGGTGTCATAGTGAGTAAAGTGCTGAAACTGGAATCAGCAAATCTAAACTCAAAATGCAGTTGCAGACATTAATTCACTGTATGATCTCGGACAACTTACTGAACCTTTCTGCCTCAGTTTCTTAATTTGCAAAATAAGAATTATAATAGCAACTTTTTTCCCGGGTTATTGTGTAGATAAAATGAGAAAATAGTTAAGTGCTTTGAGAAATATAAAGAATGATAGAAATTTTGATTATTATTATAAAACTTTGAAAACAAAGGATCATAACTAACCAAGATCATTTTTTTCTCACATATAAAATGTCAAAAGTCAAATTAAAGTTTATGTACCAATTAAGAACCAATTTGTAGATTCCTCTGTTCCCTTTTCTACCCCTCTAACACTATTACAACTTAAGTAGACAGGAACCATACCTGAGTAAGACCAGTGAATTTATTTTTTGTTTACATGTATTATCATAACCCCAAATTAGAAACAAACACACTCACTCACATCCACACTCACATACCCTTAAAAATACCATGAGGTAAGGTAACTTGCTTATAGTTATAAATATAACAGCAAATATAAAAAAAAAATAGAACTTTCTGACTAGAGTTCATTTTGAAATGAGTGACATATTCAAAGTGCTGCTTCCAAATCCACCATATACTCACTCTATCATCATGACAGAACAAGCCATTTTCTTCAATAAGTGCTTCAGTTACCTCTAAGACTAAAGTAGTCCAATATAAGATAATCATAGCTTGTTCTTCTTCTTTTTATTTTTTGTTTTTTGTTTGTTTTTGTTTTATGAAAGAGAATACTAAAGAAAAATCAAGCACCATCCTGTTTCCCATGGCATTGTTCTGCCCTTGGGTATGAAAAAGAAAAAGAAAATCAATTCTTTTTACCATATGAAATTCTGTAAATAGTTGAAATCACCTATCATATCTCATTTGAACCTATTTAAAAACATAGGGACCATTATCATTAGTCACTTCATTGAATTTTCATATAGACAATTTTAGCAAGCAGAGATGATGACCATTTATTTTCACAGGTTCTTTTTATTCCAAATGACTCTCCCACATTAGTTTTAAATACCTTTGCTATTTAAAGCTTCTCTTTCCCTTCAGTAGATTAAAGAAACCCTGAAACAAGCCAAAGTTAAAATGATACAGAAGATGATGAGCTCATATATGCCTTGATTTCATTCTATTACCTGTTTTTTGAACTTCAAATATATACTTATTTTATTGTATGAAAATATAATGATATTATTACATAGCAACAGATTATGCATTACTGAATGAGAGGGGTAAAGGAGAGGGACAAAAAGACAGTTGTGACATAAGCTGTCAAAAAACTAGGGACGTCAATTTTGCTCCCTCTAAATTCAAGAGCTATGAATCATCACTATTACATGGCAACCATGAGGAATACCCATGGAAGATGGCATTTAAGGACAAGCTATTTAGAGGTATCTTAAATTAAATTAAGGAGAGTCATTAAAAAACCATAGAGTTCAAACCCACTCATTTTACAACTGGGAAAAATGAGGATTGAAAGAAGAGAAATTGTTTTTAAAATTGTTTAAACAATTGTTTAACACAGATAACAGAACTGGGAATTATAAAAACCATTATTGAAACCTGGATTTACTGACCAAATTCTTTGCATTTTCCATTACTTTATATATCCTTTAATAAAGGACTATTTTCTAGGCATAGACAAATGAGTATATATATATATATATATATATATATATATATATATATATATAAAATCAATCTAGTAATTCTCCATTCCAATTTTTTCTAAGATAATAGATTTCCAAATCAGGGGAGAGGAGGAGGTCACTGTGGCTGGGGGAATTACTTTTTATTCTGCTATCTTTAAAGAGTATATTGTATTTGGAATTATATCTGTTTATTATTTTACCTATCTCTTACACATCACCTATTTGATTCTTTGGGGGATTCTGCACTTTCTTTAGTCTCTCTGGGAAGGAATGAGTTCTACATTAAGCCTGGGGAGTAAGATTTTAATCTTATATGGTTCAGTGTCTCCTCCCAGAAATCGTTTATTAATCATACGTGCACATGCACATACATAGACACCCGCATATATACACACTGACCATATAGTTGAATAAACACATTTATCAAAGCAAATAATAAAAACAGTAACTTTGGCAGTCATATAGGTTAATTTTTATGATAAGAATATAAGCATTAGATTCATTTGTAACTCAGATGTTAAATGAAATCAAATCTCAATCAAGTAGAGAATTATCTCACCCAAAGAATTCAGAGTTAGGTTATAAATACTGAGAATCAAGGGACAAGTCGAGGTACTGGTTTTTTCTTACATGCATGGAGTGAAAAGGTTTCTCAATTTTATTATTCAAATTCTGTGCCTGAGCTTTTTGTCCATCCTTTTTCCTCCTTTTCTATCTTCTAGAAATCACTCAGTCAATCATAAGTCATGACTGTCCACATTTCCACAAATATACAAAGCAATCCTTCAGGCCTCCATATGCCAACAAAAGAAATAAAGAAAAAAAATTAAATAGCCCTGAATCATTGTATTCCCCTTCCACTATTACAGTGATGAAATTATGACAGGAGATGGGGCATAGACTACTAAATATTACAGTTTTCAAATTAATAAAAGAGCAAAATGACTATTGAGTAGTGTATAGCTTTAGTGAGTCACAAACAAATAATAGACTTATTGCTGGAAAAAAGAAATAACATCTACCATGAAATTCTTTCTTTCTTTTTTTTTTAACATTAAATAGTATTTTTTTTCAATTACATGGGAAGATTATTTTCAACATTAACTTTTTTTAAGATTTTAAATTCCAAATTTTCTTCTTTCTTCCCTTCCCTTTTCTCAGAAGAGCAAGCAATCTGATATGGTTATATATGTATAATTATATTAAACTTTTTATTTTATAATAGATAAACATTTTCATACTAATTATGTTGTGAAAAAGAAAATCAGCACAAAAGGAAAAAAAACAAAAGAAAAAAAGTAAATATTATAAATTTCAATCTCAATTCAGGCTCTCTAGTCCTGTCTCAGAGTATGCTCAGGATTTTCCATTATGAGTCTTGACATTGTCTTAGATGTTTATATTGCTGGGAAGAACTAAGTGTCATATTTAATCAACACATAATATTATTATTACTGTGTACAATACTCTCCTGGTTCTGCTCACAATATTCAGCATCAGTTCATACAAATTTTTACAGTTTTTGTTGTTTATTGTTGTTGTATTTTAATAAAATCTGCCTGCTCATAATTTCTTATATGAGAATAAGATTGCATTATATTTGTGTACCACAATGTGTTCATTAATTCAACAATTTATGGGTATCACTTCAATTTCCAACTCCTCGCTACCACAAAGAGAGCTACTATAAACATTTGTGTACATACAGGTTCTTTTCCATTTTTTATGAACTCTTTCACATACAGACCTAGTAGTAATATTGCTGTATCAAAGGACGTTGACAGTTTAATAGATCTTTGAGTATAGATAAAAATTGCATTTATTGTATTATTTCACACCTCTACCAACAATGCACTGGTCATCCAATTTTACAATATCCTCTCCAAAATCTATCATCTTCCTTTTCTGTCTGTTAGGTATGTGATGGTGCCTCAGAATATTTTCAATTTATATTTCTCTAATCACTACTGATTTGGAGCATTTTTACTCATATAATTATAGATGGCTCTAATTTCTTCATCTGAAATTCAGCTGTTTATATCTTTTGATTATTTGTCAATAAAGGAATAACTTACATTCTTATAAAATTCACTCATTTTACTTTATATTTTATAAATGAAGTCTTTATCAGAAACATTGGCTGTAAACATTATTACCCAGTTTTCTGCTTCACTCCTAATCTTGAATGCATTGACTTTGTTTGTGAATATAATCAAATGTGAATATAATGTTTGTGAATATAATCAAATTATTTATTTTGTATTTCATAATATTCTCTATATTCTATATCAATTTTTCACTTTTCCATAAATTTAACAAGTAAATTATTACTTGCTTCCCTAATTTTCTTATATTATCATCCTTTATCTCTCAATCATGTAACAATTTTGACCATATATTGCTATATAGTGTGAAATATTTGCCAATACCTAGTTTCTGCCATATTATTTTTCAATTTTCCCAACAGTATTTTTTATTATAGCTTTTTATTTACTAGATATATGCATAGGGAATTTTTCAGCATTGACAGTTGCAAATCCTTTGTTCCAACTTTTTCCTTCCTTCCCCCCACCTCTTGCCCCAGATGCCAGGTTGACCAATACATGTTAAATATGTTGAAGTATAAGTTAAATACAATATATGTATACATGTCTAAACAGTCATTTTGCTGTACAAAAAGAATCAGATTCTGAAATATTGTGCAATTAGCCTATGAAGGAAATCAAAAATGCAGGTGGACAAAAATAGAGGGATTGGGAATTCTATGTAGTGGTTCATAGTCATCTTTCAGAGTTCTTTCCCTGGGTGTAGCTGGTTCAGTTCATTACTACTCTATTCGAACTGATTTGGTTCATCTCATTGTTGAAGAGGGCCACATCCATCAGAATCGATCATCATATAGTATTGTTGTTGAAGTATATAATGATCTCCTGGTCCTGCTCATTTTACTCAGCAAAAGTTCATGTAAGTCTCTCCAGGCCTTTCTGAAATCATCATGCTGGTTATTTCTTACAGAATAATGATATTCCATAACATTCATATACCACAATTTATTCAGCCATTCTCCAATTGATGAGCATCCACTCAATTTTGCAGTTTCTTGCCACTACAAAGAGACCTGCCACAAACATTCTTGCACATACAGGTCCTTTTCCCTTCTTTAAAATGTCTTTGGTATATAAGCCCAGTAGTAACACTGCTATTTCCCAACAGTTTTTGTCAAAAAATTGAGTTTTTATCTCAGAAGATAGAGTCTTTAGGTTTATCCAACAGTAGATTACTATAGTCATTAACTACTCTATATTATGGATCTAATCTATTTCACTAATCATCACTTTATTCCTTAGCCAGTATCAACTAGTTTTGATATTTCCATTTTATAATATAGTTTTAGATCTGCTGTTTCCTTTGATTTTTTTTTACATTACTTTGCTAGATATTCTTGATCTTTTGTTCTTCCAGAAGATTATTATTTTTCTAGCTTTAGAAAATTATTTTTGGTGGTTTTGTTGGTATGGAACTATATAAGTAAATTAATTTAGGTAGAATTTTTTTTATTGTATTAGCTCAGCCTACGCATAAGCAGTCAACAGTTTTCCAATTAGTTAGACATGACTTTATTTGTCTGAGAAGGGACATATGATTGTGTTTACATAAATCCTGGGTTGGTTTTGGCAATTAAGACTTCCAAATATTTTATCCTATCTACAAGTATTTTAAATGTTATTTCTCTTTTTATTTCTTGCTGCTGGGCTTTATTGATAATATAGAGAAATGCCAGTGATTGATGTGGGTTTCTTTTATATCTTGCAACTTTGATAAAGTTGTTAATTATTTTAAGTAATTTTAGTTGATTTGCTAAGATTTTCTAAGTATACTATCATATCATCTGCAAAGTGACACTTTTGTTTCTAATGTCTTCAATTTCTTTTTCTTCTTTTATTGCTAAAGCTTTCTGACAGGCATGCTTGCTTCATCCCTGATCTTATTGAAAAAGCTTCTAAATTGTCTGCATTAGAGGTAATGATTTCTAATGGTTTTAGAGAGATGATGATTATAATTATAAGGAAAACTACAAAACTACATGTAGCTGATATATAACGTTCATTTCTCTACTGGCTGAATGTTTTTAAAGTTTAACTTTACTTGAAATCAATGACCAATAAATTTACATTTTAATCTAATGATCATTGTTAATTACGCTTATGTATTTTTTCCTATTTCATGTTTTTCCTAACACTTCTACTTTATTTTTACCTGTTAACTTATTTTTGCTATTACTTAAAATCTCTGCCCTCTCACCATACCCTGTCCCCCATTGTTTCCCTATTTTTTTTCCTTTTCCCATTAATCCACAAACCCTTTTATACTTCTCCCTTGTTCTATTCACCCTCCCCCATTATTTATTTATAGATTTTGGAGGATGCTATACCCTTCTTGGTATATTTATGTATTGTTCTGTTTTTAATCTCTTCCTGGTGCAAGTAGGCTTTCAAAACCATCAGCACTCCTCCATTTAATTCCTCTGGGATCTTGTTATTGCACCTCATTCAAATAGCATAAATAGTATGTTCATCTTTTCCTAGAGTGTTTCCCTATTTAGATTTATATCATACTGAGCTCTGTCATTTTTTTTGAACAACCAAATCACTAATGTCAATCTTAGACATATGGTCTATGTTTCCTAAACAATTTGTTCTTGAAATTGGTTCTTGATGTTTAACTTATATACTAAATTTTCTATTGGGTTCAGGTTTGTTGAGAAAAAGTTCTGAATATCTGGCAGTTTAATGAATGTCATTCATTATATATATATATATATATATATATATATATATATATATTCAACATATATAGATAATATAATATATAAAATTCCAGGACCTGGAATCTTTTATTGTTCCTATTGATGAATCCTGTGCAATTCTCATTGTATCTCTAATATATTTGAATTTTATTGTTGTTCTTGCTTGTAAAATTTTCTCTTTGATTTATAGTTTTCAAATTTTAACAATGATATTTCTATATGGTTTCCGCATAAGGTTTCTTTCAGGTGATGATCAGTGATTCACTTCCCCCCCACTCTAATTTTCCTTCTTATTATATCTCTTCAGTATCATATTTTTTCTTTTTTTTTTGTATTATTAAGTCAAGGTTCTTTTTTCAAGTAGTCCAATTATTCTTGTTATTTTTTTTCTTCTTGATCTGTTTCACAGATGTATTGTTTTTCTTTATTTCACATTTTCTTCTATTTTTTTTCATTCTACATACTTTTTAATTATTTCTTGGTCTCTTATAACTTCAGTAGCTTCTCCGTGCCAAATTATAATTTTCAAAGACTTTTTTTCTTCTATAAGACTCTAGTTCTCCTTTTCCAATTGGCTGACTTTCCATAATATTGTTTTTAGTTTTTATCTTAGTTTTTGTTTTATCTTCATTCTTCCTCATTTGAATTTTAAAAGTATTTTTTGAGTTCTTGTATAAATACTTTTTGTCCAGTTATTCATTTAACATGTCTAGTTGGAGTATAAAAAGCTCTTTTATAAATTTCATTATCCTCCTCTGAAGATGAACCTGGGTCTTCTCTATTGCCATAGTAATTTTCAATAATTAGGGTTTTTTTCCTCCTTTGCTGTTCATTGTTTAAAAATAAAAACTTAATAATGCAACCACCTGTCATCCTGGGGTGGGAGAGATGGTGCCTCTGGTTTCAGTTCTTCCTTCAATTCTTTCCTGTGTTCTAGAAGTTAAAACCAAAGATTAATTCTACTAGATTTGACTCTTTTCAGCAATGAGATGCTTCAGTCCAGTTCCAGTGGTATTGGGATACAGAGAACCATCTGCACCCAGATAGGAGACTGTGGGAACTGAGTGTGGATCACAATATAGTATTTTGTGGGAGGGTATGGGGTAATGGCAGGGAAACCATTTGGAACATAAGTTTTTGCAAGGGGGAATGTTGAAAATTATCTATGGATATGTTTTGAAAATTTAAAAAGCTTTAATAATAAAAAAAAAAGAAAAAAGAAAAGGCTAATTGATATTTATTGATTGATTGATATAAGGAAGATATCAACTGCTTAATGAATATTAGGGAGCACACTGGATGGAAGTTTATAATAAGTAGCATTAGAAAATCTCATCCTACCCCTTAGGGTTATACTTAGAATCTTGAACAGAATCAGAATCAGATCATTTCTTGTGAGCTCACTCACCAATGTGAACAGAGATCAAAAATTAAGTTGAAAGAAATATCAGAGTTTCTCTCAAAGTTGAATGAGCAGCCTGAGAACCTAGTAAATCCTTCCTTTATTGACTTTTGGTAACTACCTGATATTAATGTTGTAGAGGGGATTCTTGTTCAAGTACCACAGAAGAATTCTACAGTTCTGAGATAATTCTATTCATACATATACATAGACATGTGTATGTGTATGCATGTATATACAAATATATAGATACAAATATATATATATATATATACATATATTCATATATTTGCATATATTCATATGTGATATATATATACATACCCCTATATAGTATTGGTGGGAGGTGAGAAGGTAGGCATGTAAAATGTATGGTTTATCAACATAGAAAACTATTGGTGCTAAAATACTCTACCTTAATATATACCAGCAATGTGTAATCTTAAATGTTATAGAAATTCATGGGTCTTAAAGGTTAAATGATTTGCCAACGTCATGCAACTGTTATGTGTCAGATACTAAATATTTGTTAATCACCTTTACCAGCCACTGTGGTATATTCTGGGAATAGAAGAAAATATATATTTTTTTAAGTTACTGCATTTGTACATTTGTACATTTCTCAAGGAGCATACAGATTAATGGATTTATGTATCTTAAACTTTTGCAAAGTATTTTATACATTAAATCATTTATTTTCTTATAATAAAACTAAGTGCTAATTTTGTTCCTATTTTACAGATGAGGAAACTGGTGATGGGGTTGTTATTTGTCCAGATCATGAGCTAATAAATGCCTGAGTTCAGTCCTGAACTCAGTTCTTCCTGACATGAGGTACAGGATTCAGTTCACTATTCCATTAAGGCACCTCTGTCTTGACACAGGGTATAAATCCAGGCCTTCTAACCTCAAAGGTCAACACACTCCACAATTCTGTTCCCTTCATGAGGTTTTATATTTAGATTTACAAGAGACTCCAGAGACTATCTATTACAATGTTCTCATTTTACACAAGATAAAACACAACCCAGAGAAACTGAAGTTTTATCTTACTGTCCAAATGGAATAAGTAAGAAGGCCAGAACTCTAACAAATGTCCTTTCACTTCAAATTCAGTGCTTTTTCATTCTCCCAGATAAGAAGGCTACCTAAATTACAGAAATACCTTCAGTAATATCAAATATGGGACCAAGCATTGAGGGCACTAATAGTAAATCAAATATGTTTGGAGGCTAGACATGATCACAAGGAAGTTGGTAGTTGTTACTTCTTTTTTTGTAATCAGGTACCTGTTATTTTTTATCCTTTTGTCTCTTGTGCAATCAATGTTCTCTGCATGCAGTATGTGCCTCAATAAATCATCATCATTATTAAAATTATTATAATTATTATTTATTGCTTCACTGTGTTGTCCTGAGGATCAAATAAGTATGGATGTTAGCAAACCTTAAAGCACTGTATAAATAGGAGTTATTATTATAGTTGTTAATTAAATCAAAAGAAAATGCATTGATGAACTGTGGCCAAAGACTATTCAGGGTCATGGCATCAGAGGTTAAGAGTTGCAAATTGCTATCTAGAACATTTAAGTACTATCTAGAAAATTTTACAGATGAGGAAAGAGAAATCCAGAGAAGTTAAGTGACTGAACCAAAATTACACAGTAACAAAGCTGGGATTCAAATTTTACAGATGAGGAAAGAGAAATCCAGAGAAGTTAAGTGACTGAACCAAAATTACACAGTAATCAGCACAGTTGGGATTCAAATTCAAATCATGGAAGTCAAGTTTAAATAGAAGACTTAATGCTTTTTTTTCCCATCTCAACACAGGGTCTCACACAAACAATGATCTAGAAATAGGGGCAACTAGGTGGCACAGTGGATAGAGCACCAGCCCTGAAATCAAGAAGACCTGAGTTCAAATGTGACTTCAGACACTTAACACTTCCCAACTGTGTGAGCATGGGCAAGTCACTTAACCCCAATTGCCTCAGTAAAAAAAAAAAAAAAGAATCTAGAAACATGAGCAAGAAATCTATTCTCTGGGGAAAATGTTATGGGTTTCAGGCAGGGACTCAATCAAATAACAAATGTTGATTAAGTACCAGATATTGTGAATGTTATGGGTTTCAGGCAGGGACTCAATCAAATAACAAATGTTGATTAAGTACCAGATATTGTGCTAGTAGTAGGCATAGAAAAGAAATGATACATAGAGAAATGATACATAGCAATTCAGGTCCTAGGTCCTTCCATCATTCTTTTGCTTTCATTCCACTACAGTCTGCAACCCTGCCTCTTCTGCATCTTTTATTTTTACATCTTTGTGCTAGACATTTCTATTTCCACCCACAAGGCCTTTTTAGCTTCTTTTTATATACTATCTTCATTAAAATATAAGCTCCCCTAGGGCAAGTAAAATTGTATTGATTTCTGATTGTATTTATAAGCTTAGAAATAGAACAATCCCTACCATATCATAAGTGTTTAATAAATGTTAGTTGACTGGGAACATGAAGATCAAAGCAAGACTGGGAATAAGACTACCTTATTGTCTAGCTATTAAGTTATTAGTTTCAGGCTTTTTATATGCTCCATGACTGACTAGATACAGATTATATCTAGAGTCTAGAGAAAGACTCAGTTCACAAGTGAAGAATTAGGTGACCCTAAATGGCAAAGGTTTACAGACTGCAGGGGAAAAGTAAAAAAAAATTGGAGGAGTTCATTAGCTTCCTCATATGATGAAAGAAGAATAATTAATAGTAGAACTGTTCCTTATAGGGTTGTTGGAGAAAATTGCATACCTATTATAGTCACTTACTAAATCTCCAATGTAAGAGTACTTACCTTGTTCTTTTGAAAAAAACTTCAAAGTCTTATTTAATGTTCTGTGAATTGATGATATACATCTCCTTTTCCAATAACAGCAACTGTCCCACATTTCAAATTATAGTTCCACTAATTATTCAAGCCATAGTTGACCCTGAATTAAAAATCACACCTGTTGCAATATTGTGTCCTTCTAATAATCATGCCTGAGAGATCATACTGTGTTTTTGTTAGTTGTATTTTAATATTGTACCTTAGGGGCTCATGTGACCATTGGTAAACTCAGACATTCATATTTCTATGAGGAATTTGTTGAACTAATCTAATGCCACGAACTTTACTGACTTCTTCATAATTGCCTTTTGATTATTACAGTGCTGTGATAATGAGATGGATTTTAATTTACCACACCCTAGGAGCTTCTATTTAAAAGAAATAATACAGCTACATCCAAGGCCTTTCAAACAACTTGCCATCCCTATCTAGCCACAGACATCTGTCGAGAAGCAGCATGACATCTGGAGCTGGGGAAGGATGTTAAGGAGCTAAAGGAAGTAGGAACCATGCAGATAAAGAACTTAGTCATTAAAAATGGTCACTATAGAACTGGTCAACATTTGGGGAATAGTCTTTCTATTTTCATATTGGAAAGACTTTGAAACCCACCATGCTTTGTCACCAGAGAATTATGTCTTCTATCAATGGGTGAGCAATGTGGTACTTGTAGGGTTCTAATTTCTCCATAAATATAAAAAATATTTTCCCTCCTCTTATCTTCTTAGCATGCAAGACATGTAAGACTATATCTCAGAAGCTGTAGAGTTACATCAGAGTCATTCCAATCATAGTTGATATCTAGCAAAACTAAAGTCAATCAACTTTATTTCTACCTATTCTCTTTCTCTGTGGTAATTTTTTTTTATCCCTTCAAACACTTTCTTGTTCCAGGAATGGATGCAGCATCTTATTTAAAATGCTACAATTGTGATACTATGATTATATGATTTTTTTTTTTACTTTTTAAAGCTTTTTATTTTCAACACATGCAGAGTTTTCACCATTCATCCTTGGAAAACCTTGTTTTCCAATTTTTTCTCCCTCCCTTCCTCCCACTCTTTCCCCTATGTCTAGGAGAATATATGCTAAATATATAATATTACATATATATATATATATATATATATATATATATATATATAACATATGCAATTCTCCTATGCAAAATCCCACAAATATCATGCTGCATAAGAAAAACCAGATCAAAAAGTTAAAAAATGACAAAGAAAACAAAATACAAGCAAACAATAACAACAAGAAATGAAAATACAATGTTTTTTGATCCATACTCAGTTCCCACATTCCTCTGGATATATATCTCTCTTCATCACAATACTATTAGAACAAGCCTAGATCATTTCATTTTTGAAAAGAGCCAAGTCCATCAGAATTTATCATCATATAATCTTGCTGTTGCTATATACATTGTTCCTTAGTTCTACTCACTTCACTCAGCATCAATTCATGAAAGTTTCTCCAGCCTGCTGATCATTTACTTTAGAACAATAATATTCCACAGCATTCATATATTATAAGTTATTCAGTCATTCTCCAAGTGATAGACATCTACTCAGTTTCCATTTCCTTGACACTATAAAAAGGTCTGCCAAAAATATTTTTGCACATGTGGTTCCTTTTCCATTTTTTATGTTCTCTTTGGGGCACAAGCCCAGAGACACGGCTGGATCAAAGTGTATACATAATCTCATAGCTCTTTTGGTATAGTTTCATATTGCTTTTCAGAATGGTTGGATCAGTTCATAACTCCACCAACTATGTATTAGTGTCTCGATTTCCCCACATCCTCTCCAAATTTTATCATTTTTTTCTGAAAATATTACCTACTCTTATACCAGTGATATTTCAAACATCATAACAGGCAGTGGGGAAAATAATATTGACCAAAAAAAAGTCTGTTGCCAACAAAAGAAAGGTGGTCATCTACTTATAAAACATGCTTCTGACAAAAATAAGAATTTTGAGCAGGTGAAAACTAATAAAAGTAATAGTATAAATTTGTTATCTATTTAATTTTTCAATACACCTGGGAGGGCAGCTAGGTGGCACAGTGGGTAGGAGTCCTGGCCTGGAGTAAAGAAGAATTGTATTTCTGTTCAAATCTGGCCTCAGATACTTACTAGCTGTGTGACTGAACAAGTCACTTGACCTTGTTTATCTCAATTGCTGATCTATAAAAATGATCTGAAAAAGCAAATGAATAACCACACTATGATTTTCCCCAAGAAAATGGGGGACACAACTAAAACAATTGAAAAATAACTATAACAATATGTCAGAAAAAGTAGAAACAATTGTTGTTCTCATAGAGCTTTTATTCTAATGGGAAAGATATGATGGAAATAACTTGGAATACTATTCTGGATAGACTCAGAAAAGAAGACCTGTATTAAATGAGATGTGTGCAAATTCTTTAAGGAGGTCAGGAAAACTAAATGACAGAGGTAAGAAAAGGGATTGTAGTCATAGGAGATAGACAGTATTAGATACAGGAAGCATATATATATTCTATCTAAGCAGAAGGAAATATTGATCTGATATACAAAAAAGTGAGAAGATTGGAATGAGAATGTCCAGTTTATTCTTTTCAAAACTCTATAACATACTATTAAAGATGTGGTTTATAAATAAGAAAAAATGTTGTGATAGTTAATTTCATTAAGGTTTTATCAAGAACAGCTTGAGTTAAGCTAATCCTATTTTATTTTATTTATTTGTTTCTTTGTTTATTGATTGATTGATTGATTTTACCTAAAAATTTTTTCCCCAATTTATTGCTTCCTTTCTAATCTTGTCTGCATTAGTTTTGTTTGTACAAAAGCTTTTAAACTTGATATAATCAAAATTTTCTATTTTGTGATCAATAATGATCTCTAGTTCTTCTTTGGTCACAAATTCCTTCCTCCTCCACAGATCTGAGAGGTAAACTATCATATGTTCTTCTAATTTATTTATAATCTCATTCTTTATGCCTAGAAAATGAACACAGTTTGATTTTATCTTGGTGTATGGTGTTAAGTGTGGGTCAATGCCTAGTTTCTGCTATACTAATTTACAATTTTCCCAGCAGTTTTTGTCAAATAGTGAATTCTTATCGTAAAAGTTGGCATCTTTGTTTTGTCAGGACCTTATTTTTTAGCAGATGATGGAATGGTTTGCCTTTTCTATCTCATTTTGCAGATAAGAAAACTGAGGCAAATGTAGTTAAGTGACTTGTCCAAGGTCACACAACTAATACATTTAAGAGGTTAGATTTGGACAGGAAGATGAGTCTTCCTAACTCCAGGTCCATTTCTCTATTCATTGTACTACCTACTTGCCCAGTCAAAAAATAGAATTGCTTAAACTCAGAGTAAATTTATTTCTCCCTTAATAGGACTTTTAAAACAAGAAATGAATAAATACTTTTTTCCCAAAAATTTACACTTACATGGTTATGTAATATAATGTCTTGACTAGTTGGCTTGTGGGGCCATTCTAGGTTTCAAGTTCTATGATTCTGTGATTCTCACAATGCTTTCAATTCACAAGTATCATGTACCAGAATAAGTATTGTGAGTATCCCAGCTGGGGAATGAGTAAAGAAGTACATAGTCGAGAAGACCTCAGGAAAATTTTTGTACCATGACTTTGAAACTAGGTAGCCCCTACTAATTCTCTTGGTGATAGTTGGCTTGAGTGTTGTATCTCCAAAAGAAAAAAAAATAAAAATACTTGTGGCATATTTGTGCTCCCATTAATTTTCATGAAGTTCATGATCTAGCCCATTGCCCAAAGGTATTAGTCTAAGCCTAATTTCTATTGAATTTCTTTTCTGTATTCATGGAAGTTTTTATCAAATTGGGAGTTCTTTGCTATTTATGGAATACTGGGTTATTGAGTTCATTGTTTCTCATTCTCTCTTGCCTAATCTGTTCTGTTGATTTACATTTTTATATTTTAGTCAATATCAAATGCTTTTAATATCTTGCTATATGGAAGTTTGAGATCTCAAAGTTCTATTCTTCCTACATTTCCTCTGTCTTCATTATTTTCCTTGATATTCTAGTTGTTTTGTTTCTCCAAATAAATTTTTTTATTATTTATCAAGTTATATACAGGAAACCTTTCATAAGTGCATTGTTACAACATAACTTTCTATGAAATTTAAAGACAACTTTTTCTAAGTAGTTTAGCCAAGAAGTAGAGGGAAACTGTACAACTGGAGTTAATGATGATAGATCAAATTAATTCATACTTTGGGCTGTTTTACTTAATTGTACAACCTGGAATACATGAGGTAGATGTAAAAAAATACTACCAATGGCTTTAATAGTGACCAGTAGAAAGTAGGAAGAAGAAAAAAGTAAGCTGTCCCTTAACTGGAATTGATTGTGAAGTCAGATAGCATCATCAAAGAAGCTGAGCAGAAGAAAAATAAAGAAGAGGAAAGAAAGAACAATCCAAGAAAAAAAAAGCTAGTAAGAGAAGGTGATAATCAGTCTCATCACTGAAATTGAGTCTGCAAAACTATGAGAATCATTTATACATTAATAACATTATAAAAAGAAGTATGAAACACTTAAAAACTCTGAGCAATGTATTGATGTCATAATTTTATAATAATGCAAATAAAATGTGCCACTCACCTCAAAATAGAAAGGAGATGCATTTAAAACACAGAAAAAGGTTGGTTGGTTCTTTTTTAGCCTCAGTGGAGGGGATGTGCTTTTAAAGAGACAAATTGATAAAATATTTATGGCTTGAATTTTTTAAACCTTTTTTTTTAAAGTTATTCAATTAAGTCTACTTTCTATGGACCATCAACATATTATTATCCTCATGCTATTCCTTGATTAGAGACACTCTCATGATCCAAATGATTGTGAGATATTTAAGGAAATTTTCTTACTTTCTTGGTTCACATCCCAACTCAAAGAATCTGGGACATGTATACACTCTCAGTATATTAAAACAGATTTCCAAGTGGCAAATATGAAAATTGAAACAAAAAGAAAAAAAATGTTTTAGTTTTTTTGCTTTTTGTAAAGAAAAAGCCATTAATGATAGAATAAGTAACCATTAATCTTTATGATATATATGAACCAAAGAGGTGTGAAATAAGCATTAGCCTCTATGACAGAATTTTCCTGCTTTTTTTTTCTGATTCACAGTCTCATAGATTAGCATGACTCCCTTTATTTATATAAATTAAACTTATTCTATGTTGAATATTTTGTAAGACTGAGTGATATTAAGGTGAAGTTGACCTCTACTCTTGAAAATGTCACATGAACACAAGTTTTGTAAAAAAATATATTTGTAAAGGTTCTTTTTATTAACCCAAGGAATGATGCATGTATATTTCTCAACATGACATTTATAAAATGTTTTGTGTATGAACAAAAATGATTAAGATTAGGAAGATTAGTGAGACAATTGCTACCTTTTTGTCAGATTTTCTTCCTCTTTCTTTCCCTCCCTGATCATGGTTCTTTAACATATAACATTAGCTTTTCTAGATATGGAAGAAGAAGAACAACAACAAAAAAAGCTTATATGATAGCACCTAGCCTTTTTGGGGAAAAAAAGTAAAAGGGAAAATAAGTGTATGAGGCCCAAACACAACAGCTCTCAATATAAAAATGTTTTTCTCTTGTATTATGCTCCTTTCTTATTCAGTCATTATCTAGTTCCCTTTATCACCAAGTTTATCCCTTGAAGAGAATGCTTTTTGTATTCCCTATTTACTGAATGGAGAAAAATAGTGAGATAAGTGAAAGTAAAACAGTACTTGTTATACTCAGGAAATTACCGCCTAAAGAAATGCAAGTTTCATTCAAGATAATATATGTTTAATTAAATGTGATACAATAAAGAAGGATGAAATAGAATAAGGGTCATGTTTATATGATGATCACTTGGCTACACTTTTTCTAGACATTTTTAAGCATACTAGGACCTAGGAAATTGACAACTGTGGTTTCAAGCAAATATTTCTCAGTATTCTTTTCCATGTTTCCCTAGAGAATTTTGACATGACCCTAAAGCTGAAAGATTATTAAACTCAAGAACTACAGATCACCTCAACTTGACTTAATGGCCCTTGCCAATAATAGCACTGTTTATGACAAACTAGAACATCTATTTTGGTGGTTATTTATTGGATCAACATCAATAATTTTTTTTCTAATGTGTTCTCTATAAAAGTAGAATTTCCTATTATTTTCACTTTTTTACTCTCACCTATTCTCTGTCTTTAATCCTTCTTAACTGGGTGGCACAATGGGTAAGTAGGACTTGGAATTGAGAAGACCTAAATTCAAATCCTACTTCAGACACTCATTATGTAACTCTAAGCAGGTCAATGAAAATTTCTGTTTCTCTGTTATGCAAAATAAAAAAGTCCCTAAGAATCAAACGAGTTTACATTTGCAAAAGTGACTTGCAAACTTTAAAACGTTGTTTTTGGTGTTATGTCAAGAGATCAAAATGAAGGAGAGTGGTTAGTTATTGCATCTTTATTTTGCTCTTCTGGACGTAACTTAATATAATTGTGGCTTAAATAGATACCTAATTTAAAACTACCTTTTGAGTTTTGAGAAGTTCATTAAAAGAGATAGATATGTCATCCTTTTCAGTTGTATTTTGCTAAATGTCCACAAAAGATTGAGTATGGAAAAAGAACTCCTAAAGGAGAGATCTGAAGTATTAAGATATATTTCTAAGACAATCTACTTAACATGTTTCAGATTAGATTGGTCCTAAGACTCAAAACCCCATACACTAAAAGAGAAGATCCTACATTTAAGAAAGAAATAAAAGTCTTTAAGTTCCTTTAATCATAGCAAGTATTCACAGAATAGTAAGTAAAACAACTCAGTACATTTTTCTTTTATTTTCAAAGCCCTAGTTGTTCTTGAAAATGAAAGTTATGCCTCTAAGGACAGTTGGAAAAATCTTAGTCATAAGAACAATGGAATAAACAGTAATATTATGTTTAGTGGATTCTCAGATTTAGTGGATGATTGACATTTAGCCTATCTTACTATCTAGTGCTCCCTTGTGTCAATATTTATATAACACATTTTACATCTATTTCACCATCAATATTCTGAAAAGGTAATACAAGATATTATTTCTTCCATTTTTGTAGATAAGAAAATTCAACTCTAACTAGCAGAAATGAGTATATTTTCTTGCAGCAAGTAAGTGGCAGAGCAAAAATTGAAACCTTTATCTTACAGGTTCTGATCTAGTTTTCCTTTCGCATTGTTGCTTTTATAATTATGTGCTGCCTCCCACTTTTATTATTATCTCCTAGTGCATTGTTCATCATTAAATACCATTAAATAAAAATATATATATATGTATACAAACAAGACAAACTATGTTTCATTTGAACAGTAAGAAAAACATTTTGGGGTATTGGTGATTTTATTAAAAGAATACATTTTTATGAGCAGTTCATTTCAATGTACATGAATACTAGCTCAATTCTCTTATTGCCTTATGGGACAGAGCATGTCGTTTAACTTTTCTTATTTCCAAACTGAAGCTACAAGCTTATCATTTAAGGGTCCATTTTTCCAAGAGTAATCATCAAAAGGTTTTCACATAGTTTCAATAATTTGGAAGATGATAAACAAACAGTTGGATTTCCTTCCATCTTTTTCCCTGATGTGTCTGCAAACATGTTGCCTTTTTCAGGATTTTCTTTTGAAAACTCAAAACGTTTTACAATCTCTGTGAAATAAGCACCAACTCACTAAGAATAATAATCACAATCCTCCCCTTCCTCCCACATTATCATTCTCCTCCCTCCAGGTCCCAAACCCTTCATTAATTCTATTTGCTAACATTCCATGTGCATTCCATGGAGGGAACACAGAATGCATTATTTAAAAATAACTCCTTCTGTATCCCTGACTTTGGAATTCACGCATGATGAACACAGCAGCTGAAATTATGAATTAGTTTTGAGCCTAATCTCTTGTGCTCGGAGCATCATAACACTGTTTTTTCTCAGACTATTTTACATTTTTCCCTTAGGAACTAAAAACTTTTCATGCTCACTCCCAGCTTTGAGGTAAATGTTTTGAAGTGTTCACACTAAATTGTTCTAGATGTTCTGAATCATTCAGGTAAGAAAAAAAAATGTATGTTAAGATAAAATTAATCTTGCCCCAAAAAGCAATATTACTCTATTTTAAAAATGACACCCCTCTTCAATACTTCAGAAAGTACAAGATCCCATATAGGCAGTTCTCTGGCCAGTTCCTTGTCATTCTGCATAATATTTATCTGTGTCACAGAATCAATGTAACTAGGCTTCGAGTAAAATGAATTAGTTTTCATGAAAAAAGGGAAGATTTCAGAGCATGCCTTCATCTACCTCTGGGAACCGTAACCCAAAGGAACAAGTGAGTCCTCTTGCCTAGAAGTGAAAGATAGCAAGTCTCTTTGGAGGCAGATATTGATCTGAACTGATAGCACAAAGTTTAGTATGATTTTAAGGAATAGAGTGGTAGAGTGGTCTTTAATGGAGATGAACACAGGGCTGGGGTGTGTGTGTGTTATTAGAAGGCTTAGCTACTATAAATCTTTCCTAATTTTCATCACTCCACCTATTTAAACTCTGTAGAAGACAAGTATGTGGCTTGAAGTGCCAGAAAGTTTTGGCAGTTGTTGATCTTGATATTATGAAAATGACAATGAAAGTTAACTCCTTTCCCCTTTCTCTATACTGCATTCAACATGTTGTTTCCTACATAATCTATTTATTTGAGCTGTCTCTATTTCCTGATTTGTCTAATATAAAATATATGTGGCAAAATATTTTGCAGCATGTATTCATTAAATAATGAATAATGGTTACAATAAGTAAAATCAAGGAATATCTTGGAATATACATAGCTGACAGAACAAAACAGAAATTTGAACCACTGTTATAAATATGTATCATACCAGTTTGAGGCAAATTGGTCAGGAGCCAAAACTGTTATCCGACAAACATTTAATAAAGATACTGATCACTCAAGGAAAGGGCAGAGTAAAGGCAACAACATTTTCTTAACCATCCAATTGAAAATGAATTGAGATCAGATTGGCCTATCCCAAATTCTAAATGTGAGACCTAGAGTCTCATCTTTCCAGATATCATCATCTACCCACTGGTAAAAATAGGATCATTTATGTTATTTTATAACATCATAAGCTCATAAGTCTAAGGTTGGAAGGGATCTGCTATTTTACAGATGAAAGAACTAAGATCCTGGGTAAAATTCTGGGAAGAGAGTGGAGTAGGTTAGTAAATTTCATGCTCTTCAGATTTCTCCCAGAAACTGAACAAATTTGTGCATCAAGGTGAACATAGATGTGAAGAATCAATAAGATTTGGAGTGAAACAGATGTCCTATGGGCACAATCCAAGAAGATCCAAAGAGAAACTATAGGCTAGAGATTAGACAGTGTAAAGTGCATATACATCTAGGCTAGCTCCTCAAAAACAGTAAGTGGATCCCCTGGGACTATCTTTGTTTGGCTGGAGATTCTGAAGGAACCACAGAAACTTTCACCTCCCAGATCCTGTGAGGACTTGGGATTCTGAGTTTGGGAAGACTGAGGGGGTCTCAGCTGATTAGAAACATCAGGCCCAGTTGTATTGCAGAGATGAAAATCTGAGCAAGAAGAAACCTGCTTACTAGGCAAATTCAGAAACAGGGGGGCAGGGATGCAGCTAGCTTCAGGCACTTGCTAGAGCAGGGAGTTGTTGGGTTGGGGTTGTTGGTCAGAGGCAAGAGCTGAGGGGAAGATAGAGGTGAAGCTTCTTATAACCCAAAGAATAATGTTAAATGGCTCCTTGCTCAGAGAAAATTTATAGAATTCAAAAAAGAATTTAAAAATCAAATGAGAGACATTGATGAAAATCTAAAAATAATATATGGAAAAAGATTATGGAAAAGTTTAAACAATTAGAAAAGGAAATATAGAATCTTTAAGAAGAAAATAATTATTTGAAAATTAGAATTGGGTAAAGGGAAGCCAGTGAAGCTATAGGATAGACCAAGAAATAACAAAACAGGAATATAAAGAATGAATAGAACAAAATGTGAAACATCTTATAAGAAAAACAACAGATCTGGAGAATTGATCAAGAAGAGAAAATATGAGAATAAATGGATTGATTGAAATCTGTGACCAACAAAATAAAACAAACAAACCTAGATACAATAATGCAAGAAATAATCCAACAAAATTATCTGGGAGTGATAGAACATGTGGAGAAAGTAGAAAGAGAAAAAAAAATCCACTCATAACCACCTTATCTTTTGTGGGAAACACAAAGGAATATTATTGCCAAATTTTGAAAGCCTCAGATCAAGAGACAATCTTACAAGAAACAAACAATCACCAAAAACCCTTCAAATACCTTGGAACTACAATTAGAATTGTACAGGACTGCAGGTCCTAGAATCATATATATTGTCAATCAAAAGAAGTAAGCCTGTAGCCAAAAATATTATATCCAGCAAAATGATCTATAACATTAAATGAAAAAATGGACATTCAATGAACTTGTAGATTGTCAGCATTATCTTTCAACCAAATCCAAATTCAATAGAAAATTTTAAATATGAGAGGTAATATCAATTTCAAGAAATTTAATAAGGACAAATTGTGTTTTTTGTTTGTTTTTATTAACATGGAAATATGTATCCCATGTTTAAGATTGACATCAGCAATTGGGTAGCTCAAAAGTAAGAGTGGGGAGGAAGAGCGAAGATGGCAGAGTAAAGACAGGAACTTGCCCAAACTCTCCCCCAAAATGTTTCCAGTTCCTTTAAATAATAACTCTAAACAAATTTTAGAGCATCAGAACACCCCTCAAAAGACAGAGTAAAACATTTTCCAGGAGAAGGCAACTTAGAAGCTCAGCAGAAAAGATGTGTGATACTAGAGTGGGAGTCCAGCATGCAGTCCCAGTGCAAGGTGAAACAGCTCAGCCCCATACCCAGCCCCAAGCCTGGCCTGAGACTGACCTCTGAATCAGTAGCAGGACCGGTGTCTTCCAGACCTCTAAGCCCAGAGACACCAAGGAGGACCTGAAAGGTCAGCAGAAAAAGTCTGTGGAACAAGAGATGGAGACCAAGATGCAATTGTACTGCAGGCCCACCCCTATATCAGTGCCAGGCCAGATCCTAGCAGCTGGATTTCTGAATCAGTAGTAGTGCTGGAGGCTTTTGGAACTCTCAGTCTGGAGACATCAGGAGGACTCTGTAGGTCAGTGAAGAGAGTATGTGGCAACAAGTTGGGAGTTTGGTGTGCAATCCCAGCACAACCTGGGTCTTCTGGGTCCCAGTCCTGGCCAAACCCCTAGATCTTACATCTACATTGGAGCAGGGACACATCTAATAGCTCCAGGACAGAAAAGAGTGCTTATGATCAGATTCTTAGGATTGCATAAAACACCTGAAGCTTAGGACAGGGCACCATATACTCTGGAAAAAGAGCCTTATTTTAACAAAGAATTGAAAACAGAATAATAGGCTAGGAGAATGAGCAGAGAACAAAAAAAAAAAAAAAAAAATGAAAAAAAAAAAGGTTACTGACCATTAAAAGTTACAGTGATGACAAGAAGATTAAAACACACCCAGAAGAAGATAGCAAAGTCAAAGCTCCTATATGCAAAACTTTAAAGAAAAACAAGAATTGGGCTCAGGCCATGGAAGATTCAAAAGAGACTTTGAAAAGCAAGTGAGAGACAGGAAAAATTAGGGAAAGAATTGGGAGAGTTTCAAAGGGGAAAAAAAAACTAATAAGGAGAAGAATGTCTTTAAAAGCAAAATTGGCTAATTGTGAAAGGAGATAGAAAAGCTCACTGAGGAAAAATAATTCCTTAAAACATAGAACTGAGCAAATGGAAGCTAATGACTTTATGAGAAATCAAGATAAAGCAAAATCAAAAAAGGTAGAAAAAATGTGAAAAAGCTTTTGGAAAAAACCAACCAACCAACCAACAAACAAACAAAAACAAACTGACCTGGAAAATAGATCCAGGAGAGATAATTTTAAAATTTTTGGTCTGCCTGAAAGCCATGATAAAAAAAAAAAAAAGTTTTACACATAGTCTTTCAAAAAATTGTCAAGGAAAACTATACTGATATTCTAGAACTAGAGGGCAAAATAGAAATTGAAGAAATCCATTTATCACTGCCTGAAACAGATCCCAAAATGAAAACTTCCAGGTATATGATAGCCAAATTCTGGAAATCTTAGGTCCAGGAGAAAGCATAGCAATCATCCAGAAAGAAATAATTCTATTATAGTGGAGCCACAATCAGGATAAGACAAGATTTAGCATCTTCTACATTAACGGACTGGAGGGCTTGTAAAATGATACTCCAGAAAGCAATGGAGTTAGGATTAGAAACAAGAATCACCTACCCAGCAAAACTGAGTATAATCTTTCAGAGGAAAAGAGTTCATTCAATGAAATAGAAGATTTTCAAGCATTCATGATGATTTTCAAATAAAGGACTACGGAGAAGCATAAAGGAGGTAATCAGGAAAGTGATATCATAAGGGGCTTAATAAAGCAAATCTGTTTACATTCCTACAGGGAAGGATCATACTTGGAACTCATTAGAATGTTATCATTATTATGGTAGTTAGAAGTAGATAGATTGATAGATAGATAGCATGAGTACTAGTTGAAAATGAAAGGATAACATATATATATTTAAATGATGAAATTAAGGGGTGAGAGAGAAATGTACTGGGAGAAAGGGAAAAGGAGAAGGGGAATAGTACAATTTATAAAAAAAGAGACAAGAAAAAGCTTTTACAGTAGAGCAGAAGTGGGGAAGGCCTTACTCTCATCAGAACTGGCCCAATTAGGAAATAACATATATACTCAATAGTGGTATAGGAATCTATCTTACCTTGTAGGAAAATTGGAGGGGAATGGGATATGGGAATGGGAACAAGGGTGATTAAAGAAAGAGCATATTAGGGGAGGGAATGGTCAATACTTTTGAGAAGGGACAGGGTGAAAAGAGAGAATAAATATATGGAAATACAATTAACAATAGTAAATGTAAAAAGAAATTCCAAAGCAAGTTTCTCTGATGGAATATTATTGATGTCTATGAAATGAGGAGAAGATGTTCTCAGGGAAAAAAAAAACTGGAAAGTCCTCCATGAACAAAGTGAAATATAATGTGAACAAAGTAATAGCAATGTTCTGTAAATGACTTTGTTATTCTCAATAGTACACCCATTTCCAACTACTCTGAAGGACTTATGATGAAAAGTCCTATCCATACCTAGAGAAGGAACTGATTATGTTTAAATACAGATTGAAGTATTCTGTATTTTTCTCTTTATCTATCTCAACATTTTTTTTGAGGATTTTTATTTTTACAAGGGTAGTAGATCTATGTTTTCTTTCACAACTTGACTTTTTATGGAAATATTCTACACAACTTCACGTGTGGTTTCTTGATTGTGGATGGAGAGAAGGGAGAGAAGCTTAAAAACAAATATAAAAATTGTTTTGAATGTAACGTGGTAAAATATGAAATAAATTATTTTTTAAAAATTGAAATAGTGGGGCAGAGTTGAGGTAAAAATAGTAATTTTGCTATACAAATGAGGTGCAAAGGAAAAATTGCCACAGAGGCATTAGAGTAGGAAGGAGGACTTGTAGTCCTGCAAACTATTCAAATCAGTTATAAGTTTAATGGGCAACATACATATATACCACAAAAGGTATAGCACCCTCCAAAATCTATATTAGAATAAGGGGATAGAGAGATGGGCAGAGGGGGAAGCAAAGGGTTGGGGAAGAAGACAAAGGAGGGATCTATGGGTGGGGAAAGGTTAAGTAATATTAAGATAAGTTAAAGAGCAGAATTAAAGTGAAGAGTTATCAGGGATAGTAAAGATATGTGTCTGTGAGTTGTATATGTGTGTATGGGTATGTATATCCCAGCCTGCTGGGATAGGTGATAGAGTGAAAGGGAGAAAAAAAGAATAAAGTAAAAAAATAAATTGTGCAACAGAAAACAAAGAACAACCTACAATCAAGTAAAGAAAAGATGGATACTTATGAATATGATTTCTACTATTATTATATATTCTTTCTTGAATTGGTAATTTGTTGCTATATATTTTGAATCCTCCCTGATATTCTGGTGAACACATGACCAGTTCTATTTTGTGTTGTTTTATTTTGTTTTCTCTTTCCTTTTTTTTAATTTTTATTCTTTTTTTTAATAAAATAAATTTTTAAAAAAGAGACCCAAGAAGTTCTGTGACTTGCCTATATTTATACAGAATAAATAATAGACTCATAATTTGAATACACAGCCTCTGATTCCAAATCTAGTATTTCTTCTTGTACAGGTTCTTTATTATTTGGCAATATGATATCACTTGCTTACCACTATCATACATTTTCCCATTGTTCTTTAGGCAACATAATTGTAATTCTTCAAAAATCTGTGGTTTGTGAACAAACATATTTAATTGCTTATAATACTGATGAAATTCTAGATTTAAAGATGTCAAAGATATGAGATTCATCCATTTGCTGAATTGAAATAAACTCAAATATAATGAAAGAAATGGAATAGAATTTAATTTTTCAGAATGAAATATTTATTTGTGGAAAATATAATTATCTTCTTCATGAAACTATTTCTGAACATTAAAAATTCTGTATGGGAATCATTTCCCATTTGTTTGCTAATCTAAAAATTGTCAGACAGATGCAAATTTTATAAAGTAAAATATTTAGATGAAACAGAACAATGCTGAGACTTCAAAGTTCCTTTAATTGTTTTTACTTTATATCAAGTTAAGCATGAATTAATGAGAATAAACTTCCACAGGAATCTCTTATCCCACAAAATGGCTTCTCTGTATATCTGCTGAGACATATCTATTCAATAATGAAGGCTGTCAAGGTCCTGTGTGGAGATGGTCTACAGAAAAAGAAAAAAAAATCTACTTAAACTATATTTAGAATTAATTAAAACCTTGTACATATTCTGTATTGATTCCCTCAGTACTAGCTAAAGTCTAACATTTCAAGCAGAGATTATGCTTAATGGAAAATACAAAAAATCCCAATTATCAAATCATCATTCTCTTTTCATTTTGATTACACAGTATCCCCTTGCCTGGTAAGGATGTTCACAATGAGAAATTCATCATTCCTTGAAAATGTACTTCAATTTGCTCCAAAGTCTTTCACTTTGTTTCAGGAACATGCAGAAATGTGAAAATTACACCAAGAAGGCAGAAAGTGAAGAAACACTAGAAAGTTCCATGTGGAGTTGGAACACTTATGGTACTGTCAAATTCATTAACAAGAAAGACTATGATCTAGCTGGTGAGAACAAAAACAGAACTGGCTAGTGGAAAAATTTGACATGGATTTCAAATATTTCAGATATCCCTAGCCCAACAAGTATAACCCAGGGTAAAGAAAATCTGTGAAGAATATTATGCTTAAAATACCACTAACTATAGCAATCCAGAATTTTCTCCTACAGACTCTGAATTCAAGTATGTGAGAAGGACAAGTTGTAAAGATTTGTTAGGAATATGAGGAATAATTTTAAAGAAGATGGCAAGCATTACACATCTCAGGGCTATGATAATGCCTAACAGCAACAACAGAAGTAACTTCTGATCAACTCTTTGAGAAGAGTAGCTATAATATTGAAGGCCACCATAGAATGCCCACAATTTCTGAAGTAAAGGTACTATTCAATTTAAAGTTGGCTTTTTTCAAAAAAAAAAATGTCTTCATAGAGCAATATTGCATTGATCCCTGAAAACTGTTAAAAAGCATTTGCAATACATCTAAAAGAAATGACTTATAAATTTCTATATTCTTCAATCTTGCTGTTCTATGTCTCTGGTCTATATGCCTATATTTATTTTGTTCCACCACTTGCTCTTAATCTAACCAAAGCAGAAGTTTTCATTGTCCCTGGTGTTTCATGCTTTCTAATCTTAGTCATCAGAGAACTTGGGGTTTCTGATGGAAGCACATGAGCAGCAGCATGAAGAAAAATTAGACACAACTCATTGTTGTGATCCAGTCCCTGTCTAAACTTAGCTTTGCAATAAATAATAAATACATGGTACGAAGTAAAGTATCAAAGTCAGATTACATCTAACTTTGTCTACTAGTCAACCACATAGAACACCTACAGCCGTGTCCATAGTTCCTTTGGGGCTAGAATTCCTTTGCTCAGAAGTGAGTCCATAGCAATGTAGCAGTAGTTATGTTGCCTCAAATTCCATCGTATTCACTTAGCTGCAGCCACTTGTAGTTGTTAATTCATGGCTAAAGAATAAAATTTTATATGTAAATGATTCACTTAATAATGACCAGAGTTTGGAAATTCTCAAATGTTATTACCATCTCTCACTGGTTGGGGAAATTTCTTAATGCAATGTGGATTTATTAAAAATGTTCTCAAAACTTCTAACATTGAAGTTTACCTGTCCTCTGGGAGATTACATCTTATGGTCTCCTACCATGTGAATGGGAGTAGCATCCTTTGATTGACTATGAAGTTAAAATAATCTGTAATCTTTAAAACAATTAGAATGGGAAATGCACTGTCTTTCCTATTGTGTTCAGAAGGTTAAAATGACACACATCAATTTTATAAAAAGGTCCCTTTTTTTCCAACTGTGCATAAAACACTGTGTTCCATATATATTTCCTTTATAATGAGTGAGTGATGTGAAGAATAGGTTTAATAACACTTCTTATTTTTACTGTGCTTGAAATATAGAAATGGATTCTTACCCTGGTATCTGCATACTTAGAATGAAGAAAATGTACAAAATAAGTGATAAATACTCTAAATATGATCTATAATTTTCTAGGCTCTTCTCACCATTTACCAGGAAAATGGAATGGCTTCTATAAGCCTGGATCTTTTATACATGTCTGCATGTGTATATAGGTATATATGTTGGTATACACACATATAAAAAAATATATATATATATATATATATACATATAGGCATGCACATATGTATATAAATATATACTTTTTTTCTCATAGGGGATAAGTGGAGGGAAAAGTATGCTATTTTTTTGATGGTATTGGAACAATCAACAGACAACTCCTCTGTGCTGTACTGGCATACTCCCTATATCCTTTTGCTGAATTTATAAAAGTATATGAATGGGGGTCATATAGGATGGGAAGTCAGAGAATGCTGCAATCTGTATTGTATGAAGGAATATCATAATTATAAATATCACAGATTTGAGTATTAAAATTTCTTAATTTATTATTCACTTTTTTTAGTCAAGAGATACTCATAACACATTGCACTTTTTTTTCTTCTCATCTTTATATTCTACTTCCTATCTTTTCTATGGGTACATCTTCCTTTACTTTAAAAACTTTACTCTGCCAAGTGATAAAACCCAAATTCTAGCAAATTCCATGAAGCTGAAAGTCTTGAGTAGAAGTGTCTGTCTCTCACTTGAGAAACAAGCCAGCTAAGATAGGAAAGGTCACACCCAATAACATAAACAAAATCTCAATTGTTCTCAAAGACAGTCTTCCAAGGTTGCAAGAGGTTTGCAATCTGCATCAATTGTATCTACACTAATGAAATAATGGGCTTTGAAGTATTTCAATAATTAAATATTTATAGCTTCTCTTCATAAGTCCCTTGAGGATGGGGATAAAATTTATTTCTAATGTCACAGGAATTAAACTCGGAAGAAAATTTAGAGATTGTCCAGTATTCCCCATCTTTGTGCCATCAATATTGTAAGTACAGCATAAATGTTTGAATTAATAAATAAAAGAATTAATGATAAATTATTTTATCCTTCATAAAAAGGTTTTAATCACTTATTCATAAGATGAAAAAACTTTTTTTCCAGAAGAAACTGATAATACACTCAAGGTATCAAGTATATTATAAATGTTTAAATCCTGGGTGACAGCTACATTTCAGAAGTCATATGCCAAATGGACAAGCTCTGATGTTTTATGGTGGCTAATGCCATGGGCATTTCCCTGTTCAGTAACATTTTCTATATAATCCAGAATATAGATCTTTTGAAATTACTATTATATTTTAAATAGAATCATGATCTTTAAATGATTGTCTATTCATAGTTTTAAATGGGAATTAATGTTTACCTCCACTATTCACTGGATGCTCAAGATTTGGAAGTAAGACATGGGCCTCACACGAAAAAATAAGGAACATACGTCCATTTCTCTCCCTGATATGGCTTTTATTGAGGACTATTATTATGTAGAGACATAATAAGCAGCTGCCTACATTGGGTGATTTCAGTAAAATCATGAGGCATTCCTTTCCTTGAAATATCCTCCCATTTAGTTATTGAAATATGAAGTTTTTTCACTACAAAATCGTTCAACTTGTGAAATTCAAGTCTCAACAGGCAAATTTATCTGATTCACATGTAAGTGATAATTTTAGAACATTTTATTTTAGGAAGCTTGATGGAATCACAGAATCTTATATTTATAAATGCTCTTTGATAATCTACTGAAGCATATATTATTTTATAATATTCTTAACAAATTCATATGAATTTTTTGCTTTTTACATCCAGTGATAAGAAACATTTTGCCTATGATTAAAACCTACTGTATTTATACCGTGTGGTATTTTTCACCTAATCCAGTGGCCTTCCTTCCTATCCTACTACTGACTTTTTGCTCACATGGTTTTTCCAATGTACATTTCCTTCTCCTTTCTGTGTTCTAGAAAGTTGTAATAAAAATCCCAAAATTATCTTTCCCAGAAAAGAAAAATAGGTTATTCCAATCATGCCCAGAAATAGAAAATCAACTCACTGTCACTTCTCTATCCTCCTCTATTTAAGCCAAGGATCTTTCTACCCTTACATACTAATGATTCTATATTAAGGTTACAACTCCTCCAAAAGGGGTAGGTACTTTGGAACATTGGAAAGTTGAGTCTATCCCCCTGGTCAATATTCTCTAGAAATATAAGTAGTATTGGGGAAGTCACCCATTAGAAAGCAATACACTCCAAATTGCAAGAGAGTATAACAGCACCACCTACTTCTCTCCCCACAACAGACATCATTGTTTGAAATCCATCATCAGCAAAACTGGAAAAGTTTCCTTAAGAAATCATTATAGCAAAAGCTAAAGTATGTGTTTGAAAGAAAATGTGACAGAGCTACAATTTTAACTTGGCAAATGCATGGATAGAGACCACAATTTCCTTCTTGTAATCACCTCTAATTTTATACTACCACTCCTTATTCCAGGTCTTACAGACTTTAAAAAAAATAGGTTTAGAAATAGCATAGGTTTGGGTAAAGTTAGAGAATGAAAGCAATAAAAGAAACAATGATCATCACACCTGCTATACTTTAATTAAGTCCTTCTATATCTGGAGGTCATGTCAGGTCAGTATAATCTTTCAGTGAAACTACACAATAGCATTCCTACATTAATAATAAGGGACCTAAAAATTATTTTATATTCAGTTAACCTTCCCCACTAAAAAAGTAAATGTAGAAGTGGTTATAAAATCACTTAAAAAGTTATTGTTAGGATGACAAATGCTTTTAACTTTATAGTTCTCAAAATATTAATGAATAATGCTGTATTCTCATTCAAATTATTTACTTTGTCATTTTAATGAATGAATAGAAGGAATCCCTGAATTTGTGGTATTGTACCTTTTATCATTTGCTTCTGGTTTGTTTTAGATTTCCTTTGTTCTTTTTTTTTTCCCCTAGTAAATCTATTTGTTTATGTGTGTGTGTGTGTGTGTGTGTGTGTGTGTGTGTGTGTTATAGCTTTTACATGTAAAACATATGTATGGGTAATTTTTCAACATTGACACTTGCAAAAACTTGCTTCTTTTTTTTAATAGCTTTTTATTTACAGGATATATGCATAGGTAAATTTTCAGCATTGACAGTTGTAAATCCTTTTGTTCCAACTTTTTCCCTCCTTCCCCGACCCCTTACCTCAGATAGCAGGTTGACCAAATACATGTTAAACATGAAAAACTTCTCTTTCAACTTTTCCCCTCCTTCCCTCCACCCCCTGCCCTAGATGGGAGGTAGTTCCATACAAGTTGAATATGTTAAAGTATATGTTAAATACGATATATGTATACATATTTATGTATTTATCTTGTTGTGCAAGAAAGATCAGATTTAGAAAGAAAGATATGAACGGTTTGATAATTTTTTGAGCATAGTTCCAAATCACTCTCCAGAATGGCTGGATGTATTCACAATTCAACATTATTTTTTCCTGTCATCCTAGCCAATCTGACAGGTATGTACTGATAACTCAGAGTTGTCTTAATTTGCATTTCTCTGATTAATAATGACTTGGAGTATCTTTTCATATGGCTAGAAATAGTTTCAATTTCTTCATCTGAAAATTGTTCTTGATTTCTTATAAATTAGATTCAATTTTCTATATATTTTGAAAATGAGGACTTTATCAGAACCTTTGACTGTAAAAATGTTTTCCCAGTTTATTGTTTCCCTTCTAATCTTATCTGCATTAGTTTAGTTTGTACAAAAACTTTTCAATTTGATATAATCAAAATTTTCTATTTTGTGATCAATGATGAACTCTAGTTTTTCTTTGGTCACAAATTCCTTCCTCCTCCACAGGTCTGAGAGATAAAATATCCTATGTTCTTCTAATTTATTTATAACCCCATTATTTATGCCTAGATCATCAACCCATTTTGACCTTATCTCGGTGTACAGTGTTAAGAGTGGGTCAATGCCTAGTTTCTGCTATAATAATTTCCAATTTTCCCAGCAATTTGTGTCAAACAGTGAATTCTCATCCCCAAGCTGGGGTCTTTGGGTTTGTCACAAACTAGATTATTAAAGTTATTTATTATTTTGTCCTTTGAACCTAACCTATTCCACTGATCAAGTAGTCTATTTCTTAGCCAATACCAAATGATTTTGGTAACTGCTGTTTTATAATATTATTTTAGATCTGGTACAGCTAGGCCACCTTCATTTGATTTTTTTTTTCATTAATCCCCTTGAAAGTCTTGACCTTTTGTTCTTCCAGATGAATTTTGTTGTTATTTTTTCTAGGTCATTAAAATAGTTTTTTGGGAGTCTGATTGGTATAACACTAAATAAATATATTTGTTTAGGTAGCATTGTCATCTTTACTATATTTGCTCACCCTATCCAAGAGCACTTAATATTTTTCCAGTTGGTGAGATCTGACTTTATTTGTACAAAAAGTATTTTATAGTGTTTCTCATATAGTTCCTGATTTTCCCATGGTAGATAGATTCCCAAATATTTTATATTCTCCATAGTTAATTTCAAGGGAATTTCTCTTTGTAACTCTAACTGTTGGATTTTGTAAATGATATATAAGAATTCTGATGAGTTATGTGGGTTTATTTTGTATCCTGCAGCTTTGCTAAAGGTGTGGATTATTTCTAATAACTTTTTAGCAGAATCTCTGGGGTTCTCTAAGTATACCATCATATCATCAGCAAAGAATGATAATCTGGTTTCCTCATTATCCATTCTAATTCCTTTAATCTCTTTCTCAACTCTTATTGCTGAAGCTAGCATTTCTAATACATTATTGAATAGTAATGGTTATAGTGGGCAACGCTGTTTCACTCCTGATCTTATTGGGAATGGTTCCAGTTTATTCCCATTACATATGATGCTTACTGATGGTTTTAAATAGATGCTACTGATTATTTTAAGGAAAAGTTCATTTATTCCTATACTCTCTAGTGTTTTTAATAGGAATGGATGCTGGATTTTATCGAATGCTTTTTCCACATCTATCAAGATGATCATTTGGTTTTTGTAAATTTTGTTATTGATATAGTCGGTTATACTAATAGTTTTCCTAATATTGAACCAGTTCTGCATTCCTGGTATAAATCCTACTTGTTCATGGTGTATTATCCTGGAGATGATTTTCTGTAGTCTTTTTGCAAATATTTTATTTAAGATTTTAGCATCAATATTCATTAGGGAGATTAGTGTATAATTTTCTTTCTCTGTTTTCAACCTACCTGGTTTAGGTATCAGTACCATGTCTGTGTCATAAAAGAAATTTGATAGGAGTCCTTCATTCCCTATTTTTTCAAATCATTTATATAACATTGGAGTTAATTATTCTTTAAATGTTTGGTAGAATTCACATGTAAAATCATCTGGTCCTGGGTATTTTTTCTTAGCGAGTTGATTAATAGCTTGTTCTATTTCTTTTTCAAAAATGGGACTATTTAAGCAATTTACTTCCTCCTCTGTTAATCTGGGAAGCCTATATTTTTGAAGGTATTCATGCATTTCACTTAGGTTATCAAATTTATTGTCATAAAGTTGAGCAAAATAACTCCTACTTATTGCTCTAATTTCTTCTTCATTGGTGGAAAGTTATCTCTTTTCATTTCTAAGACTAAAATTTGATTTTTTTTCTTTCCTTTTTCTAATCAGATTAATAAAGGTTTATTTATTTTATTGTTTTTTATTTCATAAAACCAACTCTTAGTTTCATTTATTAGTTCAATAGTTTTTTTTTTACTTTCAATTTTATCAATTTCTCCTTTTAATTTTACGATTCCAAGTTTAGTATTTGATTGGGGGGTTTTAATTTGGTCTTTTTCTAGCTTTTTAAGTTGCAAGTCCAATTCATTGATCTTCTCTTTCTCTATTTTATTTAAGTAAGCCTCTAAAGATACAAAATTTCCCCTTCTTACCACTTTGGCTTCATCCCACAAATTTTGATATGTTATGTCATTGATGCCATTCTCTTGGGTGAAATTATTGTGTCCATGATTTGCTGTTTCACCCATTCATTCTTTAGGATGAGATTATTTACTTTCCAATTACTTTTTGGTCTATTTATCCCTAGCTTTTTGTTGAATATAGTTTTTGTTGCATTGTGATCTGAAAAGAATGTATTTACTATTTCTGCCTTTCTGCATTTAATTTTGAGGTCTTTATGTCCTAATATATGGTCAATTTTTGTATAGGTTCCATGAACTGCAGAGAAGAAAGTGTACTCCCTTATGTCTCCATTCAATTTTCTCCAAAGATTTATCATATCTAACTTTTCTAATATTCTATTTACCTCTTTAACTTCTTTCTTATTTAATTTGTGGTTTGATTTATCTGATTCTGAGAGTGCAAGTTTGAGATCTTCAACTATTGTAGTTTTGCCATCTATTTCTTCTTGCAACTCTCTTAACTTCTCCTTTAGGCAGTTAGATGCTATACCATTTGATGCATATATGTTTAGTATTGATATTGCTTCATTGTCTATGCTACCCTTTAGCAAGGTATAGTTTCCTTCCTTATTTCTTTTAATTAGATCAATTTTTGCTTTTGCTTGAGGGGAGATAGAATGGCTACGCCTGCTTTTTTTACTTCACCTGAAACATAATAGATTGTGTTCCAGCCTTTACCTTTACTCTGTATGTATTACCCTGCTTTAAATGTGTTTCCTGTAAACAACATATTGTAGGGTTGTGACTTTTGATCCAGTCTGCTATCTGCCTAGGCTTTATGGGAGAGTTCATCCCATTCATATTTATGGTTAAAATGACTAATTCTGTATTTCCTGGCCTCTTATTATCTCCAGTTTATGCTTTTCTTTTTCTTATTCTCCCTTACCTCCTCCCCAGTATTAAACTTATGGGTATCACTTGCCTCATGCAGCTCTCCCTCTTTATAGTCCCTCCCGCCCCCTTCGAATCCCTTCCCCTTTTTATACCTTTCCCTTACTACTCTTTCCCTTTTCCCTTTTCTTCTCCCACTTTTTAATGAGGTGAGAGAATTTTCTTTGTAAACCAAATATGTCAGTTATTTTCTCTTTGAGCCAAATATGATGAGAGCAAGATTCACACAATGTTCCTCCCCCTCCCAAAATTCCCTCCGATATGATAGGTTTCCTTTGCCTCGTTGTGGGATGTCATTGGCCTCTTTTTATCTCTTCTTTTCCTTTTTTCTCATACTATCCTCTTTTCATTTCTATTTCCCCTTTTTATATTTTATTAGTAAAATAAAATTAAATATGCACTCTTTATGTATGTCCATTACAGAAATACTGTTCTCATGAGTTCTTTTTACCGGTTTCTGCTTCTCTTGAGTCCTATATCTTAAGGTGAAATTTTCTGTTTAGTTCTGTTTTTTTTTCATTAGAAACAAGTAGAATTCACCTGTTTCATTAAATGCCCATCTTCTTCCCTGGAAGAAAATGCTTAGCTTAACTAGGGAATTTATTCTTGGGTGAATTCCAAGTTCTTTTGCCTTTTGGAATATCAGATTCCAAGCGCTTTCATCCTTTAATGTGGAAGCAGCTAGACTCTGAGTGATCCTTATTGTGGCTCCTAGGTATTTAAATTGTTGTTGTTTCTCCCCCCAGCTGCTTGTAATATTTTTCCTTAGTCTGGTAGTTCTGAAATTTAGCCACAATACATGGACCCACACTTAACACCATATATCAAGATAAGATCAAAATGGGTCCATGATTTAGACATAAAGAATGAGATTATAAATAAATTAGAGGAACATTGGATAGTTTATCTCTCAGACTTGTGGAGGAGGAAGAAATTTGTGACCAAAGATGAACTAGAGACCATTACAGATCACAAAATAGAAAAGTTTGATTACATCAAATTAAAAAGCCTTTATACAAACAAAACCAATGCAAACAAGATTAGAAGGGAAGCAACAAACTGGGAAAACATCTTCACAGTTAAAAGTTCTGATAAAGGCCTCATTTCCAAAATATATAGAGAACTTACTCTAATTTATAAGATATCAAGCTGTTCTCCAATTGATAAATGTCAAAGGATATGAACAGATAAATTTCAGATGATGAAATTGAAACTATTACCACTCAAATGAAAGAGTGTTCCAAATCACTATTGATCGGAGAAATGAAAATTAAGACAACTCTGAGATACTACTACACATCTGTCAGATTAGCTAAGATGACAGGAAAAAATAATGATGAATGTTGGAGGAGATGTGGGAAAACTGGAACACTGATGCATGGTTGATGGAGTTGTGAACGAATCCAACCATTCCGAAGAGCAATCTGGAATTATGCCCAAAAAGTTATCAAACTGTGCATACCCTTTGATCTAGCAATGTTTCTACTGGGCTTATACCCCAAAGAGATACTAAAGAAGGGAAAGGGACTTGTATGTGCCAAAATGTTTGTGGCAGCCCTGTTTGTAGTGGCTAGAAACTGGAAAATGAATGGATGCCCATCAATTGGAGAATGGTTGGGTAAATTGTGGTATATGAATGTTATGGAATATTATTTTTCTGTAAGAAATGACCAGCAGGATGAATACAGAGAGGCTTGGAGAAACTTACATGAACTGATGCTAAGTGAAATGAGCGGAACCAGGAGATCATTATATACTTCAACAATGATACTGTGTGAGGATGTATTCTGATGGAAGTGGATTTCTTTGACAAAGAGAACAAACTCAGTTCCAATTGATCAATGATGGGCAGAAGGAGCTACATCCAAAGAAAGAACACTGGGAAATGAATGTAAATTGTTTGCATTTTTATTTTTCTTCCTAGGTTATTTCTACATTCTGAATCCAATTCTCCCTGTGCAACAAGAGAATTGTTTGGTTCTGCACATGTACATTGTATCTAGGATATATTGTGACATATTTAACATATATAGGACTGCTTGCCATCTAGGGGAGAGGGTGGAGGGAGAGAGGGGGAAAATCAGAACAGAAGTGAGTGCAAGGGATAATGTTCTAAAAAATTACCCTGGCATAGGTTCTGTCAATAAGTTATTATTAATAATAAGTTATTATAAAGGAAAAAAAAGAAAGAAATTTATCCACAATATTCCTATGGGTATTTATTTTAGGGTCTTTTTCAGAAGGTGTTTGATGAATTCTTTCAATGCCTATTTTACCTTCTGATTCTATTATATCTGGATAGTTCTCTTTGCTGTTTTCCTGTAAAATTGTATCTAGGGTCTTTTTTCATCATAATTTTCAGGAAGTCCAGTGATCCTCAGATTATCTCTCCTAGATTTATTTTTCAAGGTTGTTGTTTTTCAAGTAGATATTTAACATTTTTTCTATTTTTTCATTTGTTTGGTTTTGCTTGAATGATTCTTGATGTCTCAACGAATCATTCATTTCTATTTGTTCAGTTCTGATTTTTAATGAGTTATTTTCTTCATTAGCTTTTAAATTTCTTTTTGTATATGTTCAATTGAGTTTTTAAGTGAGTTGTTTTGTTCTATGGAATTTTTTTCCATTTCACTATTTTTTTTATTGAGTTATTTTCTTTTTTCCAATTCACAATCCTATATTCGTGGGAGTTCTTTATCTTTTACAATTCACAAAATCTGTTTCCCTGGGAGTTCTTTACCTTTTCCAATTGACATTTCAGGGAGTTGTTTTCTTTTCCCACTTCATGAAATTTTTCTTTTAATGAGGTATATGCCTTTTCCATACTCTATTGCAGAGCTTCTCTTTCCTTTTCCCCTTTTTCTTCTAGCTCTCTTTTAAGATATTTTATAATTTTTTTCCTAGTAGAGCCTTGTGTGATGGGGATCAGGTTACATTCCCCCTTTGGGATTTTGTCTGAAGAATGTCTGCTAATAGTCTCCTTGGGGTTGAAAACCTGCTCTCTTTCTGTATAGAAGCTATTGATTGTTAATGTATGCTTGGTTTTTTTACTCATTTTTGAAAACTTTTGGGGTCTGACTTCAGGAGATTACCAGGTTCCTCTGCAGAGCAGGGATAGATAGATAGAGAGAGATAGAGAGAGAGAGAGAGAGAGAGAGAGAGAGAGAGAGAGAGAGATTTATCTTTCTCTCTCTCTCTCTCTGTGTATATATATATATATATATATATATATATATATATATATATATACACACACAGTTGCTGTCCTGCAAATGGGCTGCTAAGAAGGGAGAAAATATGGAAGTGCTTTGGGAATAGCCCCACAGAGCAGATGTGTCTCTGCCCTGGCAAGAGCCTGGCTGTGTGGATCAACAGCTACCTTCAGGCTAGCAGCTGAGCACCAAAAGGGTCACTGCCTGGGCAGAACCCTGCTATGTGGATCAGGGGCTGCCCGGAGAAGAGCCTGGCATGGGAAATGTTTCAGCCCTGGGAAGCATAGTGATAATGTGGCAGTTGTATTGCCTGGGGCAGAGCCCTCCTGCTGTGCAGATTTGTGGCTGCCCAGGCAGAGCCCCTCCCTTGAAGATTAGAGGTACCCTGGCAGAGCTCTCCTGGTGTGAAGTGTGACTGTCCCAGGCAAAAGCCTCTGTGCTGAGTCACTTCCAGTGATCTTTGGGTATAGCCAGGTCCCGTTAGATTCTGGCATTTTTTTGGAGTACACTCTACCTTTAGCATTTGTGCAACTTCTCTGCTGATCTACTTGGTTGCAACCAAAGCAGAGCAGCCAAACTGTGGCAGAGTCCTCCCTGCAAAATCTCCACCTGCCAAAACCTCTCCCACCCTGGTCTGCTCAGTATGCTAGTCTCTGGTTCTACCTCCCTACCTATGCTGGCCTGCTCCCACTGATCAAGGCAAACATTTTCTAATGATCTTCCAGATTATCTTTGGCTGGTAAATTGTTGCACAATCAATATTCGTGGATTCTACCAGTCAAGCACTATTTCTGAGGCTGAATTTGGTAATTAGTAGTGAGGGTATGAGAGGGGCTTAGAATGCTACATGTGTCTTCTCCTCCATTTTGGCTCTACCCTCCGATAAAAGTTTTTTTTTTTTTTTTTCTTAATGAAAAAAGGAAATTTGGGAGAAAAATTAGTTCAAGTAAGTAAACAAAATCCCCTCTGTTTTGGAGTTGTATTGCAAGCTCTTGTTTGTCTTTTAATGTCCCATATAGTGTATCCATTGTTTGTAATATATTGTGTTTATAATTGAATAAATGTTGGATCAAGAAGTAAACTCTGAGGGAGCAGTTAGATGGTGCAGTGGATAGAGCACTGGCCTTGGAATTAGGAGGACATGAATTCAAATGTAGCTTGATAATGTTACATTTCCTAGCTATGTGACCTTGGCTAACTCACTTAATCCCAATTGCCTCACAGAGGGCTTTGGGAGAAGAAAAGAAATAAATTCTGTAGGTGAGATGGATGAAACTTCCCTTACCAAAGTATGATAAAATTTTGTTTTGCTCATCTGAAAGTTCACATAATTCAAGATTAACAAGGGAGGATTTTTGCAATCACTGGCTTTCTGGATCTACGCACAGAACAAAATATTGTTAAGGCTCTATGGAGACAGGCAAACTGACAGCCTGGTTGATGTTTGATCAAGTCTCAGCCATGATCACCAGATTCCTTCAAACAGCAGCAATCTGAAAAAACTCAAGGTTGCAAAGAGAAAGAAGTCATAGAAAGTAATCAGGCAAGGGTCTTCAATGATTATGATTGGCCTATTGGCAGCCCCTGAATCAGATTACTGCTCTCATATAGGGACATAACACTGGCTTATTCCTTTAAATTATTTAATTTGGGGAGATAACAGCATTCTAAACCTGGAAAAATCAAAATGCCTCTTTACGATTTAGCCTCCATTTAGTTTAGGAGAGAGACAGAGAGAGAGAGAGAGGATTTTGGCAGGAGTCACTAAAAAACTCTTTCTGTCTCTAAAGATGCTTACGGTTTCTACTTTCCATTGACAAACTAGTCTGTCAGATATGATTAGTGAGATGACAAAAAAACTAATCTCCTCTTCTTCCATTGAATGCTCTCCCTTGAGCAAGGAGGAACAAACGGAGTTCTCTGAAGGGTGCTTCTTTCTTCCTACCATTGCTAACAGCTGTGTTGTTTCACTGGGGAGTTATTAGCCATGGGGTTTCTCATGTGATTCTCTTTGATTTTTCTTACCTTTTCTGCAGCTGAATGATTTTTTGAACTGTAACAATTAGCATATAAAGGAGAGGTGTTTCACTCAAAGGAGCTGAGAGATCTTTAATCAAAGCACCCTTTGAAGGTGACCAGGCTCTGCATGTTTCTTTCCACCAGGATTCTCACTCTGCTGGTTTGTGACTTGGGTTTTAGTATCCAGAGGTAACATCATCCTAAATGAAACAAGAATGATCTTTTAATTGATGAATCTAATGACTAAGTCTCAATTCTCATCTTTCTTGACTTTATTTTGGAACTTTTGACACTGTTTATATCTTCTAGATACTCTCTCCTCTTTAGGAATCTATGACAGTTCTTTTCCAACTCATTCAACCAATTCTAATTTTCCTTTGAATGGTTTTCATATACATCATGCTTACTATCCTGTTTATTCTGAGTTTCTTTCCTGGCCCTTATTTTATTTCTGCAATATTTCTCAGTAAACTACTCAAGTCATCTTTTTTTGTCATTTCTTTGCTAATATCCACCACATTTTAAAATCCAACCTTAGTTTCTCTATCTTAAGCTCCAGTTTCAGACAAAATTTTTCAAAAATTTTTCATAATTTTTTGAATTATGAAATTCATAATTTCATGATATGCATTATATAATTTCATACTATATATGAATATATGTTATATTCATATATTATATATATATCATTAACATCTCAAATTTGGCACATCTACAACAGACTTTTTTTCTTTCTTACTCTTTAGTCATATGATGAATGTAAAACTTGGAGTCAGGAAGAGATGATGTCAAATCCTACTTCAGTCACTTATTAGCTGTGTTAGGTGGAGCAATAATTTACTCTAAGTCTCAGTTGTCTCATTTCTTGTTTGTCCTATGTTCTTGAAGAGGAGCATGACATCAGGGAGGTGATGCTGTGACATGCAAGTGAATTGGATTTAAGTGAGGGAGGGCTGTGCAAGGTCACCTGCCTCACTTTCCCCTCCAGAGCCAACTGGGTCCAGGAGAAAAATATAGATCACTACAACTAGAGATAGCCCTAGTTGAAATGGGACATTGGTCTTTTTAAGCTAAGATCTCCAATAGGTTTAGTTTGACTGATGCTGCACACATACAGTGATTAAGGCTAGTTGGCAAGTGAAGCAAAGAATTTCCTATTTCACTTAGTCCAAAAAAATCTAAATAAATAGATAAAAGTGTGAATGAATCTTGAAGTGAAAGACCCTTGAGTTTCTAACCAAAGCATAAATGACTACTCTTTACACCATCTCCCTCATGTCTCATTTTTAAAATGGAGATAATTGTACCTTCTTCCCAAATTTGTGATAAGCAAGGTAAATGTTGAAAACTATCTTTACATGTATTTTTATAAATAAAATACTATCATAAAAATGATTTGTGATGAGGATAAAATGAGATATTTTGTAAACTTCCTTGCAAACTTTAAAACACTATATAAGTAGTTATTTTCCTTCTCACAATTAATCACCTATATATTTAATATAATATATAATGTATATATATATATATATAATCCATTGCTCTATTTCTTCTTTTTTACCTTCAAAGTATCTCCTTTGTATACTTCTTACTATTTACATAATTCCTCAATTCATTCTCTTATTACCCTTCATCTATACTGTTATAATAGTTTTCCAGTTGGTCTCATGTCCAGTCTTTTCCCATTCCAATCTATCTTCCATACAGTTACCAAAAAGATTATCCTAAATTGCCAGTCTACTATGTCACTCCTATTGTCAATAAATACTAGTAGCTTCCTATTACCTATAGAATCAAATGTAAATTATTCTTCTTCTAGCTTTCTTACATATGATTCCCTTCCATGTAATCTTTGGTCTGGCAATAGTGACTTTCTTCTCACACGGGACACTCCAAATATCATCTCTGCTTTTTCACTGGTTAACTTTCTTCCTTGATAAACTCTCCCTCCTTTGCTCCACTTTGAATTACTAGCATATCAAACATTTAGTTTAAGCATGCCTTTTTGCAAAAGGCCTTTTGTGGGCCCTCAGATATTTCTTTAGCTTCCAAAATTACCTTGTATCTATTTGGAATAAGTTTCTTACATGCTTTTTGTATATGTGATGTGTCTCCTAATAAACTGTAATTTCCTTGAGGACAGCAGCTCTTTTGTTCTGCATGTCTAATTACATTGTTTGCAACATTGGCAATGATAAATGCTTATTGTTTGGTCAAACAAACTTTACCAGTTTGTGTCTTCATCATTTATGAGCAGTTCTATTAGGGAGCCTCACAAGTGATATTGATATAAGGTTGTAATATTTACAAAATATTTTACATATTTTATTTTCCTGGAGCTGTATAACAACCTTTTGGAGATAGGAACTGCAGGTATTATTCTTCTCATTTTATAGAATTGAAAACTAAGAGAAGAAACTTAGACAGCATGGTTCAAAGGGAGAGTTTGATACTTTCTTGTTAGACTCAGGCCAAGTGTGCTATCTAGTTTTCCCCTACTGCTACTTGTAAGGATTACTCCTTTAGAAAAATATAATGTTATGTCTTATTCTTGTATTTTATTGAATTGAATTACAGTTTAAGTCACTAGGCTAGGGAAAAAAGTCAAAAAGACCAAAGATTTTTTATTAAAACTTCTGAAGAGCTTTTTTCTATTGGATTTTTTACAACCTTCAAAGACTTACTATCTATTTTTTTTTTAAAGTTATAGCAGAAGCTTTAGTGACATTTTTTTGGCAGAGAGGAAAGAGAATAATAATTTATATAGGTTCACTGATGGCAAACCAGTAGGTTTGGGTTCCACTTGGGAGATCTTTGATCTTAGTCAGTCACTTAACATCTGCAGACCTCTATCTTCAGCAATAAAACAGGGATCTAGACTAAGTGATTTCTATGGCCCATTTCAACTCTTACATTATAGAATTCTACTGAAAAAAATGAATTGATTTTATTTTTTTTTCTCTGAGCTTGATTGCCTAGCTTATATTGCTAATAAAGTCCCAATTGTCAGTTGTTTTTACCAATGGTTCTGATCTCTTTAGAGACGGCTTTTTAATAATTTGGTCTTATCCAAGAAGCCACAACAACAGTATTGCTTAACTACCCAAGGCTGTCCAGGAGAAAAAAAACAAGTTCCTGTGGTTTAGGTTGAGGCTCCCTTCAAATGTAGCTTACCAGGTCCCTGCTTGCTATTTCTGTGGAGCTAACATGGAGATGTTTGCATTTCATATCGTTAAACACCTGTCTAGAGGTCTTTCTTTAGGTCTTCTTGGGTTGTGCCAAGAGAACTTTTGGTCTTTGCAAGTCTTATTTATGTTTCACTGGTCTTAGTTTTTACCCTGAGGCGTAAATTTGTTTTGTTTTTTGAGGAACTATGGACAATTGGAATTTTCTCATCTACTCCACCATCTTTCCAGTATCCTCCCCTGACCTTTGCTTTTGAAGACGATAGGTATCCTATGAGATTGAAAGGAAGGAAAATTACATTATAAATTATGTGGCGCAGGGTAAAGGAATGTAGGTTATAGAAAGAAGATTGTATCGGTGAGCACTTAGCAGACCAAACTGGATCAGAATGTAAATGAGAGGAAATGATGTAAACCAAGGCTAGAAATAAGATCTGGCCTTAAATTCCAGGCTGTGTATGAGAACCATAAAAGATTTTTAATAACAAATGATAAGATTAAACCTTTGCTTTCGCATTCTGGTTGTCAAATTATTGGTTATAAACTGCACACTGTCTATGTCCATTGTCTTTTGTGTGATAAGAACAGAGAGAGATAGGGACAGATTTGTAGTTTCTTTGTTAGGGGTGTCCTGGATGAGGATAGTTCATCTTTCAATATAGGTTAGCACTTTCTCTATAACCTATATTCTTAGATATTTTGCAAGAAGTATAAAAACAAAATGTTTCATACTGTGAAATATAAACTTTAAATCATCAGGTCTTATTCTTCCTTATATGATAATCAAAGCCCAATAGCAAGAAAAAGAAAAAGCACAACCAATGAAATCTCAGAACACAATAGATAATCTAGTCAGTTTCAATGTCTTATTAAGCTACACAGTACTTACTTGAGCCACCTTCATGCCCACCAGAACACTGTTCTCATATGCTCATTCTGGAGAGGGAGGTTTTTACACAGTTTATAGCATTTACATAACTCACCAACAGATTTAATTAGTCTAAGCAATCTGCTGAAATAGTCTTATAAGGTTTGGCCACTGCACATCTATCTTCATAGATACATACAGGTGAGAGTTGGGTGACAGGTGGACACCAAAGGTGGGAGAGCAGACCTGAAAAGGCTTGGCAAGCCCTTACATCAGAGGTGTTAGTCCTCAATGATTATTCCATAGAACCTATTTCTTTGTAATAAAGAACAAATATATTACTACAATCATTTTAAAGTTGAAAAAAGTAAGAGAAGGTACCTTATTTGTCCTTGATATGCTCATCTGTTTAATTTTTTGTGATACCAGAGGTTTGGACTCAGAAAGAATTGAGTTCAAATGTGGTCACAGACCCTTAGACCAGAAGTGAATTATAGATAAGTCACCTAACTTTTCTTTTCCCTAAATGTCTCAATTATAAGGTGCTATCATCTTTCCATTTAGCCAGGTTAAAATCTATGTATCTTCTACTCACTCTCTCCACTCTGATTTCTATATCTCTAAATCTTCTTTCTGGCATTCTAGAAACAACCACAATTATTTTTTCTCATGACTTTGTTTATACTTGGGAAGTTTCTGTAGCCTGATTTCAAAGCTTGTCAGTTCAGGACTATGGGATGTACTGTAATTCTCTTCTCTTCAAAGGAATATTTTCATATCTATATAGTCACAAGTTTATTTATCTTAGTGCTATAAATACCACTAAGCATTGGGTATTATATTGGGTACCTATATTAATATAATCTTAGATTCATAGAGACATTGAGTAAAGTATATTTATATTATAGTTTGCTAACACTTTTTCACAGAATTCGGCTTTATTTTTTTTAATTTGGCTTTAGGGTCACTTTTAATACTCATCTTCAGTTTGTGCTATAAAGACATAAATAGTCCTTCCACACCTTCTAAAGGTGTTTAATTTACTGAGTCATTTGTAAATATCAATATTCCTAAATTTTCAAAAAGGAACACTAGTATACTTGCTATTCTTATAATATGGTAAATTCTAAACTAAATATTAAATATTATCCAGATGTATAAGACTAAAGTTGACATTGAGCCATATTGATCAATAAGTATTTTGTAAATACTCATACTTCCATATGTCTGTCTGTCTGTCTATCTATCTATCCACATATCATCTTTCCCATAGATTGTAAGATAATTATGGGCAAGGTAAATGTCTTCTAAATCCTTGTTCCCTCCTCCTATTCCTCTTAAACAAACTTCATGACTAGTGTCAGTTCAGAAATGTGTTGTAAAGTAGAAAGAGTGCTAAAATTGATAGACCATGTTAGATAGCCAGGGTTAGAAGGTTCTATGAAGTAATTGGGTAACAGGTAGAGGAGAAAATCTGGCAGACTAGGTCAGCAAAGTTCAAATCAATGGATGATAGGTCATCAGGAAGGCCCAGTCAGACAATTAGTGAGAAGATACAAAGTCCAGTAGCTGCAGTAGTTCCCTTTAGCTAAAGGGAAAGCAGAAAGCTAAGGCCTAGTCAAACACAGAACCACTAACACTAACTTGTGTGAATAGTTTGGGTTTTTTGTTTGTTTTGTTTTTATTTTTGTGTTTCTTCTTCAACAGAGATACAATGCATCCAGGACTTTTTTTTTTCCCTTTGCAGCTGACTCTTGGTGAATCATGTGTCACAATGTGAATTCTTTAAATGTTAATAGAAACTCAACAGACTAAAATGATATTTGACCTATTTAAGGAAGAGAATTTATTTTTATCCTAACAGACATCTTTAACTAAATGTATGAAATCAGAGATCATGCCCTTTTAAATGATAGGATTCTTACTCATCTTGGCATACTTTGAAATATTTTAGGGTCAGGAGAAGAACAATATTTCCAGTCTTGTGATATCAATATCAATTTTTTTAAAAAAATCTTTATTACAAAAGTCTATTAAGATTCAGATAAAATATGAGAAATAATTCACATTCTATTAGTTAAACTAAAGTTAATACTTGATTCAAAATACTAAAACCAAAATGAAATTTTATAATTTGTCATTTAAAAATATAATTCATTTTTCTTCAAACCAGCAAATGAATCTAAATTGTTTTCTGAAAGCTTATTTAGAATTTTTTTTCCTTTTAAAAGGGGCAGCTGCATGGCCCCATGGATATAATTCTAAGCCTAAAGTAAGGAAGACCTGAATTCAAATGTGGACTCAAATACATAATATCTGTATTACCCTGGAAAAATGACTTATTCTCTATTTACCTCAGTTTTCCTATCTGTAAAATGTGATAATAACAGTACTTACCTAACTAGTGGGTCTAGGTTTTGAAAATTAAATGAGCTAATAATTGTGAAGCACTTAGAACAATGCCAGGCACATAGGAAGTGTGATATAAATTTTAGTTATTGTAATATAAAATATTTAATTGATATTTTTGTTCCTATATTGCAGTCATTTCTGAGTGAAAATACCCCTCTTCAACCCAGTGAGAAGCTTACCTTATAATAAAGAAAAGTCATTTAGCAAAATTATAAAAAAGTTAGCACTTTATATATATATATATATATATATATATAATTTTGCCCAGTTATATATGTATATATACACATATGTATATATGTACATATATGTATATATATAATTTCCCTAGTTATATGTAAAAAAATTACTTTTGTTTTTAAAAAAAATTGTTTCAGATTTTCTCCCTTTCTTCCTCACCAGCCCCCTTGCATTGAGAAGACACATGTGAAGTTATGCAAAACATTTCTATAAAAAGTTATGTTGTGAAAGAAAACATATATCAACTTCCCCCCATAAAAAATCCTCTAGAAAAATAAAGCAAAAACCAAAAGAATACTTCATAGGAACAATCAGTTCTTTCCTAGGGTATGGATAGCATTTCTGTTTTCATAAGTCCTTCAGAATAGTCTGGGCTCATTGCACTGCTGGGAACAGCAAAGTGATTCATAGCTGATCATCCCAGAACATGGCTATTATTTTTTACATAGTACATTGCATTTTGCTTGAGTTCATGAAGGAATCTCTTGTTATTATTTTTTTTATTATTAAAACTTTTAAGTTTTCACAAGATATGCATTGATAAATTTTCATCATTAACCCTTGCAAAACCCCATGTTTAAATTTCCCCACCTTCTTCCCAATCCCTCCTCAAGATAGCAAGTAATCCAATATATGTTAAATATGGTAAAATATATATGTAAGTCCAATAAGTACAACCATATTTATACAATTATCTTGTTACACAAGAAAAATCCAATCAAAAAGGAAAAAAAATAGAAAGAGAATAAAATGCAAACAAAAGGAGTGAGAATGCTATGTTGTGAAGCAAACTCAGTTGTCACAATCCTCTCTTTGGATGTAGATGGCTCTCTTTATCACAAGGTCATTGGAATTTATCTGAATCATCTCATTGTTGAGAAGTGCCATGTCCATCAGAATTGATCATCATAAAATCTTAATGTTGCTGTATAAAATAATCTCCTGGTTCAGCTCCATATCATTTAGCATCAGTTTATGTAAGTCTCTCCGGGCCTCTCTGAAATGATCTGGCTGATCATTTCTTATACATCAATAATATTCCATAACATTCATATATCATAACTTATTCAGCATGGGCATCTTATTCTGTGGATGGGTATCCAATCAGTTTCCAGTTTTTTTACCACTACAAAAAGGGTTGCCACAAACATTTTTGCACACGTAGGTCTCTTTCCCTCTTTGGGGGGACTTTGGACTATAATCCTGGTAGAAACAGTGTAGGATCAAAGGTTATGGAGAGTTGGATAGCTCTTTGGACCTGGTTGCAAAGTGCTCCCGAGAATGGTTGGTGTCCCACCAACAATATATTAGTGTCCCAGTTTTCAGACATCCCCTCCAACATTTGTCATTATCTTTTCCTGTCATTTTAGCCAATCTGAGGGGTATGTAGTGCTACCTCAGAGTTATCTTAATTTGTATTTCTGTGGATCAATAGTGATTTAGAGCACCTTTTCATATGACTAGAAATGATAGGAATTTCTTCATCTCAAAATTGTCTGTTCATATCCTTTGACCATTTATCAATTGGAGAGTGGCTTGAATTATTAAAATTTTAAGTCAATTCTCTATATATTTTAGAAATGAGGCCTTTATCAGAACCTTTGAATGTAAAAATATTTTCCTAATTCATTGTTTCCCTTCTAATCTTTTCTGCATTAGCTTTATTTGTACAAAAATTTTATAATTTCATATAATCAAAATTATCTATTTGGTGTTCAGTAAAGAGTTCCACTTCTTCTTTGTTCACAAATTTGTTCTTTCTCAACAGATTTGAGAAGTAAATTATCTCATGTTCTTCCATTAAAATATTGCTATGTCTACATGATGAACCCATTTTAATATTATCTTGGTATATGGTGATATATGGGGGTCAATGCCTAAGGGTTTCTGCTAATTTTTATAATAATATCTGATTTTATAAGAAGTTTTTGTCAAATAGTGAGTTTTTAATCCCAAAATCTGGGGTTTTTAGGTTTGTTAAAAACTAGAAGTATAGCACCAATTCATCTGAAAAGAGTGATCATTTGGTTCCCTCATTACCTACTGTAATTCCTTTAATCTCTTTTTCATCTCTTATTGCCAAAGCTAACATTTCTAACATAATATTAAATACTAATGGTGAGAGTAGGTAACATTGTTTCACCCCTGACCTTAATGGGGATGGTTCTAGTTTGTTCCCATTATATATGATGCTTGCGAATGGTTTTAAATAGATGCTACTGATCTTTTAAAGGAAACTCCATTTATTCTCGTATTCTCTAATATTTTTTAATAAGAATGGAAGTTGGATTTTATCAAATGCTTTTTCTACATCTATTGAGATAATCATATGTTTTTGTTAATTTAGTTATTGATATAGTTAGTTATTCTAGTAGTTTTCCTAATCAGGCCTGTATCAATGATCTTGTGATGATAAGAATCTTCTACACTCAGAGAGAGGACTATGGATTACAACATAGAATTTTCATTCTTTTTGTTGTTGTTTGCTGGAATTTTGTTTTCTTTCTTAATTTTTTTTACATTTTTCTGATTTTTCTTGTGCAGCAAGATGTTTGTATAAATATGTATGCCTATATTGGTTTTAACATATCTTTTTTCTGTGTTTAACATATATTGTATTACATGCCTTCTAATGGAAGGAGTGAAGGTAAGTGGTGGAAAAAATTGAATTGAAGGTTTTTCAAGGATCCCTGATGAAAACATTAACCTTTTACATGTTTTGAAAATAAAAATAGCTTCAGTTAATAAAGGAAAAAAATTGCTCCCTGAGTCATTCTGCCAAGCTAGGAAAAAAAAAAAGAAGAAAGCAGTTTTATGGGGATAAATTCATTATCATTAAACTCAATTAGTTTGATTTTAGACAAAGCAATATGTCATGCCAAGTTAGATATATATGTATATACATATATCTGTATACAATTACATGTGTGAATACATTTATACATGAGCATGTCTCTCTCTCTCATATATATATATATATATATATACTTGTCTATATGCATATTTGTGTGTGTGCGTATATATATAATACATATATATAATATATATATATATATAAAGCTAACAAACAATTTTTATTGTAGGCCTTGAATGAAACTCAGTAATGATATTTGGGTATAAAAATGACAATTAAACCTTTGGTTTGTGATAAGATAAATGTCCAAGAAAAGGAAAGAGTATATAGAAGAGGGCTTTGGTTGAGACTAAATAATGAGAAATATATCCAACAAAGAAGACTAAGAAGAAGCAGTCAGGCAAGTAAGAATAGAACCAATGGAGAATGGTGGTGCCTAAATTAAGGGAACTGAGAATATGTAGGAAAAGAAGATAATCAACAATGTCAAAATTAGAAGATAATAAATAAGAAGAAACTAAATTTCAAATAGTTGAAAAATGAATAGGAGTGTGAGAAAGTTGATACAAAAGTGTTGATAGATTTTCATAGTGCCATCTATATTTATTTATTCCCTATGAAGCACAAAGAGAAGACTGAACTAGTGATAGGGAATAAATGGAAGAGAAATGGGTTATATTTTATCATGGTTTGGGTTTTGTTTAAATCCAAATCCTTTCAAGTAATTCATTCTCTGTCTCTCTGTCTCTGTATGTCTCTGTCTCTCTGTCTCTCTGTCTCTCTGTCTCTCTCTCTCTCTATCCCTCTTTCATTATACAGAAAATGCCAAAACAGAAATGCAGAGTGGGTTCTGATTTGCACTTTGAATGTCTCTATTTTAATATTCCATTTCCAGATTTTAATAACATTATTCATGTTAATGATATGCTGATGGACTTCACATTTAAATATGCATTCCATTCTACTCAATGGAAAGATTTTTAAGTTTTAAATGTGGCCAGCTTTTAAAAATGAAATGTATTCTTTTTTGGGGGGGATGCTAATATCATTTCTCAAGAGACAAAAGGTTGAAAATATGTAGTTTCAGGACCCTAAAATGTTTTAGGTGTCATTGAACAGATCGAGCTAAAACCCATTTCCTGCCATTAACTCGGTGGGTTTCACTAAAGATAATTATACCCCATGTAGGTTATCTACTACTGACATTGTTAATTTACTGCATGACTTGGTATAGAAATTATTCAAGACCAACAGGTATCTCAGAAACAATTGCTTAATAGTTGAACCATATGTTTTGTTCACTCCAAGTAAAGAGGAAATTGGTCTCAGCTGAATCCAAAATTCAATATAGATGAGACCTTCCCCTGTGCCAGCCTATAGGTAAGGGAGGGGACGATTACACATTTGCATAAGGAAAGCATTACTGCCACACAGCTAAATAGATATTTTCATGACAGATAATATACCTTTCCTCTTTGCTTGAGAAAATGAAAATCTTAGGTACTGATTTTTTTTATTCCTACTATATAATTAAAGCAATAAGTATACCAAATATTAATATTTCTTTAAGTACTATGATATAAATATCATCTTTTTTTCCTCTGTTTTAAAAAGTTTTTTTTTTCCTAAAACAGTTAATAACAACTAGCATTTATATATTATTCACTATGGGGCTGACATTGTGCTAGCAACTTTACAATCATTATCTAATTTAATACTCATAATTACCCTAGGAAGTAGGTACTGTTATTGTCCACATTTTGTGAAAGAAGAAACTTAGGCTATCTAAGGTTCAGTGACTTACCCAGGGTCATAATGCTAGTAAATGTCTGAGATTAGATTTAAAACCCAACCAATTCTTTATTCAAGAGTATGGTTGGCATTCCAACTATGATACCACCTAATTTATACATTGAAATCATAAATAAAATTGAATGGTGATTATAAAATGAGCAACATCCAGAGATTTAAACTGGACCACACACACGTAAAGGCAGCTAGATGGAGCACTGAATAGAGCACTGAGCCTGGAGTTAGAAAGATCTGAGTTCAAATCTGACCTCAAACACGTATTACTATTTCCCTCCATTCTATTTTCTTTCTCATTCATACTTTTTTGTTTTCTCTTTCTACCTTGTCCCTGCTCCTCAATAGTGTTTTGTTTTGACCACACCTTCCCTCAGTCTGCCCTCCCTTCTATCACCCTTTCTCCCTTCTGACTCCTTTCTCCTACTTTTTCTACTCTTCTTTTATTCAGCCCCTCCTTTTTTTTTTACCCTTTCTCCTCCTACTTTCCTTTAGGCTAAGAAATATTAAGTACCTCTAATACACAATTGTCTGTGTTAGGGATGAGGTAACAAAAATGTAAATGTAAACATGACATCAGCCTCTTCTTTAACAAGTTAGCAGCCTGACCTATATACATATATGTGTATATAAAATCATAATATAGTGAAAATTTTTAATAAGTTAATTAATAGTTTCTACTAGAAATGCTAGACTTTGAGTATATTCCTCATGACACACCGAAATTGTTTGAACTTTTCCCCGAACCACTTAATCCTAATGTTTTCCTATTTATCCTATATATGTCTTGCTTTGTATGTATTCATTTACATGTAATCTTCCCGTTTAGATTATAAATTCCTAGACAACATGGATTATTTTTGCCTGTTTTTGTATCCCATTCCTTAGCACAGTAATTTGAACATTTTTGAAGTTAGGTCATTTCAGTCTTGTCTGACTCTTGGTAACCCTTTAACCTGGCAAATGTAAAGGAGATGTTTGTCAATTCCTTGTTCTGCTCATTTTACAAATAAGGAAATGTAGGCTAACAACATTAAGTGACTTGTCTAGAGTCATATATCTAGTAAGTATCTGAGTTTTGATTTGAACTCAGAAAATTAGTCTAGGACTAGTTATTATATTCACTGTCATCTAGTAAAATATCACTTTGAAATATGTCACTAGAACTATGTTACTATGTTCTAATTAGGCAGAACATAGTATGCATTTATAAATGTTTATTGATTGTTTGAAGACCAATTTAGCTAGGCATTTAAAATTATGTATCTTTGTCCAATGACCAGTGATTTTACATCTTATTCTAACAATTAGTGACATTTATATACCATTCTCCAATTGATGGGCAGCCACTCAGTTTCCAGCTTCTAGCCACTACAAACAGGGCTGCCACAAACATTTTGGCACATACAGGTCCCTTTCCCTTCTTTAGTATCTCCTTGGGGTATAAGCCCAGTAGAAACACTGCTGGATCAAAGGGTATGCACAGTTTGATAACTTTTGGGGCATAATTCCAGATTGCTCTCCAGAATGGTTGGATTCATTCACAGCTCCACCAACAATGTATCAGTATCCCAGTTTTCCCACATCCCCTCCAACACTCATCATTATTTTTTCCTGTCATCTTAGCCAATCTGACAGGTGTGTAGTGGTATCTCAGAGTTGTCTTAATTTGCATTTCTCTGATTAATAATGATTTGGAACACTCTTTCATATGAGTGGTAATGATTTTAATTTCATCATCTGAAAATTATCTGGTCATATCCTTTGACCATTTATCAATTGGAGAATGGCTTGGTTTCTTATAAATTAGAGTCAGCTCTCTATATATTTTGGAAATGAGGCCTTTATCACAACCTTTAACTGTGAAGATGTTTTCCCAGTTTGTTGCTTTCCTTCTAATCTTGTTTACCTTAGTTTTGTTTGTACAGAAGCTTTTTAATTTGATGTAATCAAAATTTTCTATTTTGTGCTCAATAATGGTCTCTAGTTCATCTTTAGTCACAAATTTCTTCCTCTTCCACAAGTCTGAGAGATAAACTATCCTATGTTCCTCCAATATGTTTATAATCTCGTTCTTTATAATTTAATCCTCCTTGTACAGGCAGGGAAATTGCTGGAGTTTGTTTCACTGTGAGCCAGAATATAATAAGAAATTATATTTCAAGGAACATTTGCCTAAATTGCCTTGCAATAGAATAGACTTGATGAGTAAAACAAAAAGAACAACTGAAGAAAATTTATGGCAATATTTAATGTCAAGGATTAGGAAATAAAGAGGATCCATGAAACACTGTAATGATAAACTTAACAACATCCTAAAAGCAAGTATGAAGAGGATCCATGAAATGCTGCAATGATAAACTTAAAAACATCCTAAAAACATATATGTGTATATATATATATATATATATATATATATATATATATATAGTGAGCTCAGTGAGATGGCTAACATAAAGGGGTCTGATAACAATTATGTAAAAAATGTATCCCATGTAAATGAACAATGAATGGCAAAAGATACATGTATTAAGTACTTATTGTAAGTAAAACACTGGACTAATTTCTGGGACATAAATAGAAAAACCTGATAAGCCTTTTCTCAAAATATTCATTTTCTAGCAAAACAAGAAAACATAATTTATTACAATAATAAGTCAGATGGAAAGGCTCAATAGTCCTTAAAATACAGCAGTAAAGAACAGGATAGTGTATATTCTTTCTGTTGTCATTTCTATGGATAAAAAAATCTGTTTCTAATGCAGAGTATGAGAAATGAAAGAGGCCTTAGGCTTTTGGCTACCCAGGAGACATACCTATTTTATATGAATGGTTTCCACATAAGAAATTGAAAATAAGGAAAATATATAAGAAATGAAATCTATGGAAAATGACATTTTCTGATTGGGAGTTGCAGCAGATTCAGCTCTCTGAGTACAGTCAGATCAATAACAACTTAGAGAAAAAAATTAAAACAAATATCAAATTAAAAGAAAATCAATCACTCAATATTTTTATTAACTACCAATTTTTGAGCATTTATAATAATACAGATACCAATAAAGGTTAAATACTATTAACATCTATAAAAGTAATGACAATAATTAACATTTATTTGTACAGTATCTACCATGTGCCAGGCATTGTGCTTGGGATTTTACTTATATTTCATTTGATCTTCATAACCCTAAGCACTGTTATTTTTTTTTCCATTTGAGGAGAGTAAGGCAGACAAAAGTTAAATGACTAGCCTTATATTATATACCCTAAGATGAGCTTTCAGGAAAGATTTGTATGATAATACTTTAATTTTTGTAAAAATTATGTAATTTGTTTGTCACAACAACCCCAAAAGGTAGTTATTATTATTAAAGCAGGTTTAAAAGTAAGGAAAGTGAAGCAAACAAAAGTAACAATTTCCTCAGGATCATAAACCTAATAAGTGTGTATGGCCAGATTTGAAGTGAAGTCTTCTTGATTCTAGGCCTCCTTTTCTATCCACTGCACCAGCTAAACTCTAAGAAAACCCCCTGAGAGCTCCACAAATCACAAGTTGAGTTAATTAATATTTTTAAGTGTGTGTGTGTGTGTGTGTGTGTTGAAGAACATAATAAAAATGTTTAACTAGTAATGAAGTCATCAAAGTGAAAAGACCACAATCCCCTGTAATCTCCCTGGTAAATAGAAAGAAATGACAACCAAAGACAATGTTATTTAGGAAACAAAAACTAGCATACAACAGTATAAAAGATGACACAAAGAAGCCTGGAAGTTACTTGAGCTTGCCCCATTTTCCCTCTGAGACAACATGATATCAACCCTCTGAACAGATTCTGAAATGAAAAAACCTCCAAAGTTGGAATGGAATAATTTTCCAGGTCAGAATAGCTTGGAAAAACTTTGGGAAAGGTCAGTCTCATTTATGCAAAAGAATAATCCAGTAAAGATAGTGTCCAGGAAAGCCAGTAGGAGGGTCTTGGTCAAAGCACAGATAAGTAACCAAGACTTTCCCTCCCCAAATATACATCTTAATTTAATAGAATAGTAGCACAACAGACCAGTGATGGAGCCTCCATTCCCAAGACAAAAGGCAAACTGCCAGTCCAGAAAGTCAATCAAGAGTAAATAGAAGTAAATTGGGCTACATCCTATGCTGTGAGCATTTATTAAATATGAAGAGTCCTGTGCTCAAAAGTCACAGTGTCCCAAAGCTCAAAACCACACAAAGAAGGAAAGAAGAAAAGGAGGGAGGAAATGCAAATTAGAATCAGAAGAAAAATTGAAAAAAGAAGCCAGAATTATGTAAGTAAGAGTCAAAAGCTTGGAAAATGAAAGACAAAAATTGAGTAAAAATAACACTTTTAAAAATAGAATTAGCCAAAAGGAAAAGGAAGTACAAAAGCTAACTGAAGAAAAGCATACATTAAAAACTAGCATTGATTATATAGAAGGTAATGACTCAATGAGATATCAATAATCAATCAAAAATTTAAAAAAGAATGAAAAATAGGAGAAAATATAAACACATTATTGGAGAAAGAACCAATCTGGAAAATAGTTCAGAGAGAGACAATATAAGAATCATTAGACAGCCATATTCAGAAAGAACCTAGACTGCATTTTCCAAGAAACCATCAAAGAAAACTGGCTCCCCATATACCTGAAACAGAACCAAAATCATCATTGAAAGAACTCATCCATCACCCCCTGAAAGAGAATCCATGAGCAATATTCCAAGAAACATTGTAGTTAAACTCCATAATTTTAAGATCAAAGAGAAAATACTATTCATGGCCAGAAAGAAAAAAAAAAATCAAGTACTGGGGAACAGTAGGATTACCAAGAAATTAATAGCTTCTACATAAAGATCCAAGGGCCTACATGAGATTATAACCAAGAATCAACTGCCTAGCAAAACTGAGTCTAATCTTTCAGGAAAAGAGATAGAATGTCAAAGAAATAGAGAATGGCCAATCATTACTGATGAAATGATTGATAAACCAGAACTAAACAGAAAATTTAATCTTCAAATACAAAACTCAAGACTCAAGGAAGCAAAAAAAAAAAAAAGAAGTTAAAAGGAAAGAAAAAAGCTGAACAAAAGACAATACAGGGGAAGAGAGGGAGCAGATGGTGAGTGAGTGAAACCTTACTCTCATCAGAATTGGCTCAAAAAGGAAGTAAGCTTTTTCTACTTAGGCTGTTCTAATCAGAGAAGGGAATTTCAGAATACAGAATGACAGGATATCAACGTTGAAAGGTTCCTCAGTATCTATCAATCCAGTCCAATCCATCAGGAAAATGGAATCTCTCTCTCTAACCCTGCCTGACAGGTGATTATACAGTCTCTGCTAAAGATATTCAATAAAGAGAAAAATTACTCTCATCAGAATTGGCTTGAAAAGGAAGTAACATACAAACTCAATAGGGATATATTAATCTATCTTATCCTTTAGGAAAACAGGAGGGATATGGGAAGGGGGTGTGACAAAAGAAAGGACATATTGGGGAAGTGAGTGGTCAATACAAAACACTTTTGAGCAGGAATGTGGTGAAAGTACAGAGGGAATAAATGGGGGGAAATACAATTAGCAACAGTAATTGTAAAAAAAAAAAAAAGAAAGAAAGAAAGAAAAAGAAAAAAGAAAAAAAATGAAGCAAGTTTCTCTGATAAAGCATGGTTTCTCAAATAGAGGGAACTGAATCAAATTTATAAAAAAGTAAGAGCCATGCCACAAGCTATAAATGATCAAAATATATACTTTGTGCCCCAAGGGCTCTACACTTGTGCATATCTTTTGGCTTAACAACACCACTCCTAGGCATGAATACCAAAAGAGATTTGTAAAACAACAATAATAACAACAACAAAAAGAAGAAAATGACCTATATGTCCAAAAAATATTATAACAGCTTTCTTCTCAGACAAAAAATAATGGAAATTGAAGGGCTATCCATCAATTAAGGAATGGTTCAATAAACAGTGGTTATGTGTTTGTGATGCAATATTGCATTTTCCTCTGGGAATTCCTCTGGGAATTGATAAGCTGCATGCTCTCAGGAAAAACAAAACAAAACAAAACATTCATTGTTTACATGGATAAAATATAGAAAGAGAAGATCAATGAATTGAGAGTGCAAATAAAAAAGCTGGAACAAGCACCAATTAAAACCGCCAATTAAATAACAAATTAGAAATTCCCCATCATCAAATGATAAGAATAATAAAATTGAAAGTAAAAAAAAATATTTGAATTAACAAATAAAATTAAGGATTGGTTTTGTGAAAAACAAATAAAATAGATAAAGCTTTGGTTTATTTGATTAGAAAAAGAAAAGAATATCAAACTAACATTATAAGAAATCAAATAATGAACATATCATCAATGAAGAAGAAATTAAAACAAGAATTAAAGGTTATTTTTCCCAACTATTTGGCAACAAATCTGATAATGTAATTGAAATGGATGTATAGTTACAAAAACTATAAATTGCCCAAATTAACAAAAGAGGAAATCAAATCTTTAAGGAATCCATTTTAGAAAAAGAAATTGAACAAAAGAGGAAATAAAATCTTTAAGGAATCCATTTTAGAAAAAGAAATTGAACAAGCCATCAAAGAACTCCTTAAAAAAAATCTACGGTGTCAGATGGATTTACAAGCAAAATCTACCAAAATTTTAAAGAATAATTAAATCCAATATTATATAAATTATTTGGGAAAACTATAAATAAGAAGTCTTGCAAAATTATTTTTGTGACACAAAAAATGATGTTGATATTTAACCCAGGAAGGAGCAAAACAAAGAAATTTATAGACCAATCTCATTAATGAATATTGGTGCAAAATCTTTTCTTTTTTAAACTAGGGATTATTTTTGCATAGCATATGTTTTTATTGATGCCTTTTATTTTCCAAACATGCAGAGGTAATTGTCAACTTTCTCCCTTGCAAAACCTTGTATTCCAAATTTTTCCCTCCCTTCCCTCCACTCTTTCCACTAGAAGGCAAGTAATCCATTATGTTAAACATATGCTCTCTTCATCACAAGATCATTGGAACTGGCCTGAATCACATCATTGTTGGAAAAAACCATGTCCATCAAAATTCATCATCATAAAATCTTTCTGTTGCTGTGTAGAAAGCTTTGGTTCTACTCACTTCACTTAGCATCAATTCATGTAAGTTTTTCCAGGCCTCTCTGAAATCATTCTGCTGATTATTTCTTATAAAACAATAATATTACATAACATTCATATACCATAATTTATTTAGCCACTCTCCAACTGATTGGCATTCACTCACTTTCCATTTTTTTGCCACTAAAAAAAGGGCTGCTACAAAAATTTTGCTGTAAAATTTTAAATAAAGTATTATCAAAGTAACTACAGAAATTTACCATTAGAATAATACAATATCACCAAATAAGATCCATACCAGGATTATAGAGCTAGTTAAATATCAGGAAAGCTATTAGCATAATAGACCATATTAGTTTAAAATAACAAAAATCATATTATTGCAATAGATGCAAAATTTTTTGAGAAAATACAGCACCCATTGCTATTAAGAACACTAGAAAGCATAGGAATAAAATCAGTTTTCATTAAATTTATAATCAGTATCTATATAAAATCATCAGCAAGAATATGTATAAAATGGATAAGCTAGAAGCATTCTCCCAAAATTCTCCCAAACGTGTGAACTCCATTGAGTACTTAGATACTTATGAGCTCTCTAAAGGTGTGAACACAAGCATCATTTCTATCAGTTGTACTTAGTACCTTGTTTCAAGTTCTGGCCCAAAATATCTCCTTCTAAGATCAAATCAATCATATTGAACCATGCCAAATTAGATAATTATTGTCTCTATCACTCTAATGGCTTAACACTTTGTAAAGATTCCAACAGCCAAATCATACTAGACCTAAAACTACATTATAAGAAAGCAAGCATCAGAATCATTTGGTATTATCAAAAAAAAAAAAAAATAGAGTGGCAAGTCATTGGAACAGGTTAGGTACACAGGACAAAATAGTCAGTGACTCTAGTAATCTACTTTTTGATAAACCAGTAATTCAATGTTTGACAAAAACTACTGGGAAAAGTAGAAGATAATTTGGCAGAGATCATTGTATACTTCAACAACAATACTATATGATGACCAATTCTGATGGACCTGGCCATCCTCAGCAATGAGATCAACCAAATCATTTCCAATGGAGCAGTAATGAACTGAACCAGCTATGCCCAGAAAAAGAACTCTGGGAGATGACTAAAAACCATTACATTGAATTCCCAATCCCTATATTTATGCACACCTGCATTTTTGATTTCCTTCACAAGCTAATTGTACAATATTTCAGAGTCTGATTCTTTTTGTACAGCAAAATAACGTTTTGGTCATGTATACTTATTGTGTATCTAATTTATATTTTAATATATTTAACATCTACTGGTCATCCTGACATCTAGAGGAGGGGTGGGGGGAAGGAGGGGAAAAATAGGAACAAGAGGTTTGAAAATTGTCAATGTTGTAAAGTCACCCATACATATAACCTGTAAATAAAAGGCTATTAAAATAAAAGAAGATAATTTGGCAGAAACTAGGCATATACCAACCTCACACATTTTATAGTAGAATAAGATCACAATGCATTCATGATTTACTCATAAGAGTGAAACCATAAGCAAATTGTGAGAATAAGAGATAGTGTCCCTGTTAAACATTTGGAGAAGGAAGGAATTTATTACCAAACAAGAAATAGAGAACATTATGAAAAGCAAAATGGATAATTTTGATTACATTAAATTAAAATGCTTTTGCAGCAACAAACCAATACATCCAATATTAGAAGGGAACCAAATATGGGTCACAATTTTTACTGTAACTGTTTCTGACAAAACTTCATTTCTAACATATACTGAGTGAAATTTATAAGAATAAGTCATTCCCCAAATGTTAAATGGTCAAAGGATACGAACAGGCTTTTTTTCAGATGAAGAAATTAAAGCCATCTACAATCATATGAAAAATGTTCTAAATTTTTATTGATTAAAGAAATACAAATTAAAACAACCCAGTACTACTTCACATTCATCAGATTGACTAAGACAGGAAAGATAATGATAAATGTTGAAAGGGATATAGGAGAACTGGGATGCTAAGGAATTATTGGTGGAGTTGTGAAATAATTTATCCATTCTGGAGAGCAATTTGGAAGTATTTCCACAGGATTATCAAGTTGTACATGCTCTTTGATAGAATATTGCTACTCTTGGTTCTGTATCTCAGAAAAATCATAAAATGGAAAGAAAGAACCACATGTACAGAATGGTTGTAATAGCTCTTTTTGTGGTGTCAAGGAACTGGAAATTGAGAGGATCCTCATCAATTGGAGAATAGCTTAATAAGTTATGGTATATAGATGCCATGTAATACTATTGTTCTTTAAAAAAATGATGATCAGAAAGACCTGGAAAGACTTACATAAACTGATAGTAAGCGAAGGAAATAGAACCTGGAAAACATTGTATACAGTAATAGCAAGGATTGTGTGATGATCATCTGTGATAGATTTAGCTCTGCTCAGCAATACAGTGACCCCCCCTCCCAGAATTTCAATAAGACTTTGGATGGAAAATGTCATGCACATTCAAAGAAAGAATTATAGACACTGAATGTGGATCAAAACCTACTATTTTCATCAGTTTTTTGACTGATGTTTTCTTGTGGTTTTCCTTTTTAATTTTAATCTTTCTTTTCCAACATGATTTATATCAAAATATGTTAAAAATTGATTGTGTATGTATAATATATATAGTTTGCTTGCTGTCATTGGGAGGGGGAAAGCAAAGAAAGGAGGGAGAAAACAATTGTAACACAAAATCTCACCAAACTGAGTATTATAAACTATTTTTGCTTGCAATCAGAAAAAATAGTATCATTAAAAAAAAAAAAAAAAAACAGTATGGAGGAGGATATGGTAAACCACTCTACGTTTTCTCTGTCATGAAATTTTCATGGACACTTTGGTCAATGGTGTAACAAAAAGTCAGATAGGACTAAACAACTGAACAAAATGGAGAAGGATATTAAAATGTTATAATTAGAATCATCTTATAAAATTAAAAATTATGGGAAAGGAAAAAATAAGTTAAAAGAAAGTGTTATATGAAGCTCTCTGAACTGTATTGTCTCATGAGCATTTCTTAATGCTATTTCTGCTTAAAAACTGTGACTAAAGGCAAGTCATATTCAGATAAAATAATCAGGAAATCACTGATTCTTCTGGCTTGTTTAATTTCCTTGAATTCTTAGTTAAAATCCTATCTTCTAGGAGACAGTCTTCTGGATCCCATTTAATGCAAATGTCTTCTTTTTTTTGCTATTTTTAATTTATCCTATGTATATCTTGTGTGTATATGATTATTCTCATTTTATTTCCCTCAATATTCTTGAGGTGAGCTTCTTGAAAGCCAGAACTATATATAGTCTATTTATTTAATTCTCAGAGCAGTTTGTTATTGATTGTTCAGTCATTCTAGTCATGTATGACTCTAGATGACCTTAGGGAGTTTTTCATAGCAAAGATCTGGAGAAATTTGCAATTTCTTTGTATAGTTGATTTATAGATGATGAAACTGTGGCAAACAGGGCATGGTGTTAAGTGTCTGAGTTAAGATTTGAACTCAAGAAGACATATCTTCCTGGCTCCAGAGATTCTGGTGTATTGTAATGGATAATTCATTTTTATTGATTGACTGATTCATTGACCCTATCCTGAAGATTCAAAATAAAAAGGAAACAATCCCTCCTCTCAAGGAATTTATTTTTAATCAAGGGAAATAAGAACATGTATCAATCAGCATAAACTAAAAATACTCTGAGGCAATAAATAAAATGAGTACAGAGTTTCCTTGAAAGGAGAAAAAACTAGCAGTTTGGTGGAAATGGAATCAGTGAAGCCTCTTTGCCCTCACTTTGTTGTGAGTATAATTTGAGTATTGAAGGAAACTAATATTTCAAGTAGGCAAAGATAAGAGGAGTAAATGCAAGGAAGCTGTGTAAAAAGATACTGGGATGATGAAATATCTTGTTGAATAAAAGTAGATTAGCCAATATATCTTGACTGCAAAGAATATGACAGAGAATAGTTGAAAAGCAGGCTTGAAGATAAGAATGAGCTAGGTTATGACAAAATTTAAATGACAATCCAGCAGTTTACATTAGCTGTTGGGAATCACTGGAGTCTTTGAGTAGGAGGGACTATGTAGGAAATTCCTTTTTTGAAAAATCACTTTGTTAGCTATGTGGAGGACAAGTAAATATTGGGAGAGTGATGATACATAGAGTCAAAATGGGAGACTATTGAAAGGGTCAAGGTGAAACATAATAGAGAATTGAATTAAGATCATGCTTTTTGAATGCATAAAATGAATTGGATTTCAGAGCTATTGTGATGGAATTAACAATATTTGGCAACTGGTTGAATATGTGGGGTTGGTTAAAATGAGGATTCAATAGGAAACAGTAATAATAGGTTGTGGATGTAGATATTTTAAAAGATGATAACAGTCTCAAAGATAATACGTGAGGGGGGGCAGAGCCAAAATGGTAAAAAATACACAAGTTTCTCTCTGACCTTTTCTACAACTCTCACACTAATTATGAAATCCAACCTTTGAATTAGCTTCAGATCGCCAAAACTCACAAATATCAGGAGTGCAACAAATTATCAGCAGAAGATAATTTTGAAGATTAGCAGAAACGGTCAGTTTCAATTGGAAATGGGGAAGGAGGCAATCATCACAAGCAGCTGAGTACAAAAGCCAGCACAGACAACACAGAGTCCTAGGGTTGTGCAGACTCCAAGGGGTGGTGCAGTCTCTGCAGGTGGTGTGTATTCCTTGTGGCAGAGAATCTAGGGGTAAGGAATCTACAAGAATCTACACAGTATTGGATACTCTTCCCTTGTTGCAAACCAATAGATCAGCAGAGAAGTTATAAAACATCCAACACAAACACAAAAGATCAGTAGTGAACCCCATAATGCCAGAATCTCACGATATCTGGCCATGCTCACCCAGCACCGAGAGTGAATCAGTACTAACTCAGTGAGCTGTGGTTGCTGGGAAAACCACCCCCACCCTAAAGGCAGACCTTAACTTTAAAAAAAATGAGTAAAAAAGTAAAGAGGATTCTGATGACAGACAGTTTTATGGCAAACAAATAGAAGAGATTCCAAACCCTGAGGAGACTAAAGGCAAATTGTTTCCAGATAAATCCCCAAAAGGCGATATAACTTCGACTCCATCACACAAGATTCCCTTAGAAGAAATTTAAAAAGGATTTAAAAGACAGATAGAAGAAAAAAGGGGAAAGGAAATGAAAAATTTGCAAGAGGATTTGGAAAAGGCAAAACAGAATCTATCTGAAGAAAATTCACCACAAAATAGACTTAGGAAAATGGAAAAAGCATGCAACTCACTAAAAGATAGATTTAATTAAATGAAAAAAAAGCAAGTCCCAGAAAAGTCAAAAAGGATTTGTGAAACAGAAAAAGAAAATAACTCCTTAAAAAACAGAATTTGTGAAATGGAAAAAAAAAAAATTCCAGAGAACAAAACAACTAATTTAAAAGTTCAATTGGACAAATACAAAAAGCAAATGAAGAAAATGATTCACTGAAATTCAGAATTGAACAAATGAAAGTGAATGACTCAATGAGACAACAAGAATCAGTCAAGTAAAACCAAAAAAAAAAAAAAAAAAAAGAAAAAAGAAAAATAGGAAAAAAAATGTAAAATACCTAATTGGAAAAACAACCAACCGGGAAAATAGATTTAGTAAAGTCAATCTAAGAATTATTGGACTAACTGAAATACATGATTTAAAAAAATATCCTAGACACTATCTTTCAGGAAATCATCAAAGAGACCTCCCTGGATATCATAGAATCAGAAGGTAAAATGAACATTGAAAGAATTCACTGAATGCCTCCTGAAAGAGACCCTAGAGTTAAAACCCCAAGGAATATTGTGGCTAAATTTGACAATTATTGGAGCAAGGAAAAAATATTACAAGCAGCCAGAAAGAAGCAATTCAAATACTGAGGAGTCACAACAAAGATTATTCAGGACCTAGCAGCTTCCACTTTAAAGGATCAAAAGGCCTAGAATCTGATATCTCAAAAGGCGAAGGAACTTGGAATGCAGCCAGGAATAAATTACCCTGCTAAACTGAGCATTTTCTTTCAGGGAAGAAGATGAACATTGAATTGAAACTGGTGAATTCCATTTATTTTTGATGAAAAGATCAGAACTAAACAAAATATTTGACCTCCAAATATAAAACTTAAGAAAAGCATAAAATGGCAAAAAAAAAAAAAAAAAAACTCTTGAGAACTGTATTTCTGTTATGAGTATACATTACACATTGAGACTACATGTATAATCTGATTTTACTGTTATAATATAAAAAAGAAACTAGAGGTGGAAAGGGGATTGTAACAGAAAAAAAGGGGAAAATGGAGGTAAAATTAAATCTCAGGGAGAAGCAAATACATTATAATTGAGGAAAAGAAGGAGGGTGACGAATATGGTGTGAATCTTAATCTCATCAGATTTGGCCCAAAGAAAGAATATTAGATATATTTAGTTTCACCAAGAAACATCTCTTATCTTATAGAAAAATGGGAGTGGAAAGGGGAAAAGAGAAGGGGTAGGCTAAATAGAAGAGGAAAGAGGAATGGGAGGGTAAAGGTATAATAAAGAAGCAGGGTCTCTAAAGGGGGAGGACGACTTGAGGCAAGTAATTCTCATAAATAAAATACTAGGAAGGAGGGAAAGGGGAAAAGGAAACAGAAAAATATAATTTGGGGTTAATAAGATGGCAGGAAATATAGATTTAGTAGTTCTTGTCAGATTGGCTAAAATAACAGGATAAGATAATGATGAATGTTGGAGGGGAAGTGGGAAAACTGGGACACTGATAAATTGTTGGTGGGATTGTAAATGGATCCAAACATCTTGGAGAGCAATTTTGAACTATGCCCAACTCTGCATACCCTTTGACCCATAAGTGTTTCTATTGGGCTTATATCCCAAAGAGATCTTAAAGGACAGAAAGGGAACAACATGTGCAAAATGTTTGTGGCAGCTTTCTTTGTAGTGACAGGAAACTGGAAATTGAATGAATGCCCATCAATTGGAGAATGGCTGAATAGATTATGGTACCCAAATGTTACGGGATATTATTGTTCTGTAAGAAATGACCAGCAAGATGATTTTAAAGAGTCCTGGAGAGACTTAAATGAACTGATGCTAAGTGAAATGAGTAAAACCAGGAGATCATGACAACAACAAGACTATATAATGATCAATTCTAATGGACATGGCTCTTTTCAACAATGAGATCATTCAAATCAGTTCCAATTGTTCAATAATGAAGAGAGCCATTTACACCCAGAGAGAGCACCATGGGGGAATATGGACAACAACATAGTATTCTCAGTCTTTCTGTTGTTGTTTGCTTGCATTTTGTTTTCTTTCCCAGCTTTTTTTCTTTCTTCCTTCTTGATCTGATTTTTCTTGTGCAGCAGGATGACTGTATAATTATGTATATGTATGTTGGATTTAACATATATATTTAACATATTTAACATGTATTGGACTACCTGCCATCTAGGGGAGGAGTGTCAGGAAAGGGGGAATAATTTGAAACAGAAGGCTTTACAAGGGTCATTATTGGAAAATTACCTTGCATATGCATTGTAAATAAAACTCTTTAATAAAATAAGAAAAGAAAATACAGTACCCATTCCTATTAAAAACCCTAGAGGGCCCAGGGATAAATAGAGCTTTCCTTAAAATAATAAACAAAATCTGTCTAAAACCTACAACAAACATTAATTGTAATGGAGAGAAGCTGGATGCATTCCTAATAAGAGAAGGGGTGAAATAAGGATGCCCATTATCCCCACTATTATTCAGCATTGCACTAGAAATGTTGGATTTAGCAATAAGAAAAATTAATTAAAGTGATTAGAATAAGCCCTGAGGAAATTAAGCTATCACTCTTTGCTGATGATATGATAACATACTAAAAGAATCCTAGAAAATCATGCAAAAAACTACAGGAAACAATTCACAACATTAGCAAAGTTACAGGATATAAAATAAACCCATGCAAATCATCAGCATTTCTATATATTACTGACCAAGTCCATCAACAAGTGATAGAGACAATCTGTTTAAAATTGCTTTAGACAAAATAAAGTGGTTGGGGTCTACCTGCCAAGACAAACCCAAAACTATATGAACACATTTACAAAACAGTATTCACACACATAAAATCAGATCAAAACTCTTGGGACATTCTGAATTATTCATGTCTAGGCTGATCCAATATGATAAAAATCACAGTTCTGCCTATATTGGTCTACCTATTCTATGTCATACCAATAAACTGCCAAAACATTATTTTATAGAATTAGAAAATGTAGCACCATTCATCTAGAGGAACAAAAGGTCAATAATATCAATGGTATTAATGAAAAAAAAATACAAAGAATAGTAGCTTAGCAGTACACCTGTGAAGATCACGTATTTTAAAATCAGCACGAGTCAGGAATTCAGGTTAGGGGAAAATTGCAGTCTCAGTGAAGAAGGATAGGAGGTGGAAGAGAATCGGCGATAGCAATGTGGAAACGGTCAAGGCTAGCTTGACCACGACACACCAGCAAAGAGTCTCAGACCCCAATCTCAGCTTCTCTTTGTCCCTCTCTTGCCTCCACCCACCTCGTCATTTCCTTAACAACACATGGACTTGCAGAGTGGGCGGGACCATTCTTTATCAATCTGTATTTAATAGAGTATAGCCCAATTATGTTAGCCTACTACTTGGGACCTCAATTGCTAACTCAACCTCACCCATTACATCTCCCTTTCTTTTATTTTAGAACACAGGTGGTTGCATCCTTATCCTCAAGAGGTCAAGCCCCAAAGGGGATCACAACCTTCTTTCTCAGAGAAGGAGGGAAAGCACCGAAAAGGTGATCACACCTCCCTGACTTCTCCAGAAAAAGGCGGTGAAAGCACTAAAGGAGATGAAAACCACGACATCTCAGGAAGGGAGAAAAGCCCAAAAGGGGAAATGGGGGTTGCTAGTGGGTTTCTGGGCTGAAGGGTCTTATTTCAAAACCCCACAGCATGGGAGGTATTACACAAGCACAAATAACACCAGAGGCTTGGGATGACCCTCCCCTCAGTCATCAGGCTCATGGGTGAACAAACATGAATTTCAAAAGTGGAAACAAACAATATAAATCAACATGGTGTTGGAAAAAGTCAAGGCCTAGAAGGAGGGTATTAAACAACATCCATTACACCTTCTTCAGCAAAAGAAATGTCAAAACCAATCTATTGTCCATTGTTTCACATGTCAGGGAATCCCAAGTCCCCTAGTTTTGAAGTCCTCAAAAATCTTTTTTATGTTTGGAATAAATGATTCCCCAAAGATTTTAAAGTGTTGTAACAGTCATCATTTCTCAGAAATCCAATGATTCTGAGGTTTTTGAATCCTATCTCAGAAATCAATGATTCCTGAGGTTTTGAATCCAACAATCTTTGATGTCCATGGTCAAACGCCCATAACTGCCCGCTCTTTCAATGGTGAGCCAATCACAACAGCACCACCCGTTTTCTTGGGTCTTCTCCTTTTTTCAAGGTCTGCTCCTCTCTCTGCGATGGACAAGGCGAATATGGCTCTTGGCACCCATCTGATTCCTTCTCCACCTGTAGAGATAAAGCAAACCCTCTTCCCAAAGCAGTTAGCCTGTCTGGTCCTTTCCATTCCACCACTTTCTGGGTCTCTCCACATCACCCCAATCTAAGGTGGAGCTGTCACTGGACATGACCTTCCGTTGGGTTATAAAACCTATCTGCCCAAAGTGCTCTTTGTAAAAATCAATAAGTTAATAGTATAAAAAGCTAGTTTAGAGTTCTCTAGGATTCCTGTGGCTCTCCTTTCTTTTGTTTTTGGAGGGAACATCTTAATATCTCTTTTCTCCCTCCACTTTCCTGTCAGGATTAAAAGGTATCCTGGTGTGTAAAATCTTATACTGTAAAAAGTGTGCAAAATGTTTTAATATAAGCAGGACCATTGTCTGTTTTATTTTTGGGCACACCATAATGGCAAATGCTTTATGGGGAATTCAGTGACCCTCAGGCTTCTCTTTTTTTGGCATTGCAAAATCCTGAAAAGGTTCTACCACAACATGGATGAAAAGACAACCAAAGATTTATAATGGGTCACATCCATTTGCCAATTTCATTGGTCTCAAACCACAAGGGTTCTTCCCTGGAGGCAGTGTAGGAACATGGAAAGGAAGGCAAATTTACAGACTTTACTTCCTAGCCCCTCTTTTATTCAAATTGAAACGTAAAGCTTGGGCAGCCTGATGATATTTAGAATGGGATGCCTGAGCTTCTTGGAACAAAGGGGTATTGACCAACATAGTTAGAAGGCTATCTGCCTTTGGTGCCATCAAATATGGGCCTGGAAGTCCACTATGAGAATGGACATGTAAATATAGATCTTACCTGGAGCTTTCTCACTTGTTTGAAATTTCTTAAAGAGCTGAATATATAGAGCCAAATTTTATTTGGGCTGGGCAATTCTTTCCACACCACTGAATAGGCCGAATTAGATATTATATTTATGTCTCCCTGGATAATAAGTAAGAGCAAAATGATTACAATTCATTCTGCTAGTGGACTGAAAAGGAGTTCGCTTCTCTTTATGTTAGTCTGGTAACACACAAATATTATGTTTGGATCATCCGTAAAGATAGTTGGTTTGAAGAGGAACTTTTAAAACTTTTCTTCAAAGGGTCCATCTAATTTTAATAGTCTAGTTATCTTTAATGAGCCATGGTAAAATTTAGCCATGGCTAATAAAATTTTGCCACTCAGGATTTCAACACACATTAATTTGTGTATTTATAAAATTATATTGTCAGGTCTTATCCCGATAATCATGCTCTCCTTAGTGGCCTTTAATAAAATTCTAGCCACAAGCCTGGGTAATGTAAGGCTTTGTTCTGGTTGTGCTGGGAGGTTTACCCCCTATCCACTGTGTCCTTGATGAAGGACTGCTGTGGTGCCTCTTGTGTAAAAACCCAAATATCTCCCAAGGGTTTTGAGTGACTCTTTCAACCACATTGGATAAACCAGTTCAACTTCTCTCAAAGCCTCTTGAGCTTCTTTTGTAAGCTGGCGTGGTGAATTTAAAGCATTGTCTCCCCTTAAAATGTCATATAAAGGTTGTAACTGATAGATAGTCAAACCTAACACTGGTCGCATCCATTGGATATCTCCTATCAATTTCTGAAAATCATTCAATGTGTTTAGCTTTTCTGTTCTTAAGGAGAGTTTTTGAATTGTAAGCACCTTAGGGTATACTTCATATCCTAAATATTGAAAAGGAGCACGTCTTTGAATTTTTTCTGGTGCTATGTATAATTTGTAATTCCTTAGTGTTTCTATGGTCTTTTGTAGACATGCCTCTAACATTTGTTCCTCAGGTGCACATCCCAAAATGTCATCCATATAATGTAATAGCATAACTTTTGGGAATGCTTTTCTTACTGGAGCAAGAGCAGCAGCAACATACATTTGACACGTAGTAGGATTGTTTTTCATTCCCTGTGGCAAAACTGTCCATTCATATCTTTTATAAGGCTCAGCTAAGTTAACACTGGGCACTGAAAAGGCAAATCTTTTCATATCCTTCTTATCCAGAGGGATAGAATAGAAACAATCCTTAATATCTATGACCCAAAGAGGCCATTCTCTAGGCAACTGAGTAGGAGATGGAAGTCCAGGCTGAGAGAGTTCCATAGTTTCCATCTGTTCATTCACTTTTCTTAAATCCGTTAACATCCTCCATTTTCCAGATTTCTTTTTTACAACAAACACTGGAGAATTCCAAGGACTTAGAGAAGGTTTTAAGTGTCCTTGGTCAAGCTGCTCCTGTACTATATCTAATAAGGCCTGAATTTTATCTTTACTTAAGGGCCACTGCTCTATCCACACTGGTGTATCAGTTTTCCATTGGATAAAAACAGGTCAAAGTGTTGGCAGGCCTTCAACAGCAGCCCTGCTTAAAAAACCGAAGTACTCATTTTTAACCCTAATTGCTGTAAAAACGTCTCTTCCCCACAGATTGATGGGGATTTTTTCAACTATAAAAGGAGTAAAAACTCCTGTTTTGCCTTCAAAGTCCATCTCATAGGGACAGCACTAACTTCCAGCTGCTATTGATCCTCCTACACCAGACATGTAGGTGTCTGCTTTAATCTTTGGCCAGTGACTGGGCCAGCTGGCACCCCTAATGACCGTCCGATCTGCGCCAGTGTCTACCAATCCTTCCAATGGAAGGCCATTTATATAGATTGTGAGCATAGGTCGGTCAGTTGTTACAGCTGCTGTCCAGTAAATTGCTGGATTTTGTGATCTGGAATCAGAATCTGGGTGACTATCACCAGGCTGCTTATTAGGATTCTGTATGAGTAAACCTGATGCTACTATTTCTCCTGGGTGATAAGTCACACATTGTCTGCCTGTATTGGTGACTGGGATATTATCTACACATTCCCCAGTTTCCCACATCAGTATGTGGATGGACACTGTTTTGTATGTACTCTCAGGAGGTAAAATGGTCAAGCCTACTGTGCCTGGAGGCAAGGGATCCATAGGCTGGAGAGGAACAGATTTCACCTCTCCAGGGGGTATCTCAGTTGTCTCAGCTACATACAACTCTATTCTCCCTAATTGTAATCCCTTTCTTCCATCAGGTTGCTTCCTGGCTGATTGATTGTGTAATCCCTTTCTGCCATCATATGGCTTCCTGGCTGATTGGTCATATTGGGGTATTGGCCGTCTAGGCACTCTCTGGGTGCACCATTGGCTGCCATCATGCCTCAAGTTTTTTTTGCCTGGGGCCCTGGGGCTGGGCCCCTCATCCCGTTTCCCTGAACCTGTCTACATTCTGAGGCCCAATGGAAGCCTCTGTTGCATTTTGGACATGGGATACTGGATCTTGTTCTCCCACCCTGTTTTCTCACTTTGCCTCTATACCAACATTGAGCTTTCAGATGCCCTACTTTACCACACTGAAAGCATTGACGTGTCTCTCTAGAAGTCCCTTGCCGGAAGGGACCCTGTCTACCCATGTTGGGATCTTGGGAAGTCTGCATCATAGTCTGGATATAAAATGCATTTGTACCCACTGTGGCACAGCGTCTTATGAACTCCTCTAAAGGAGCATCCTTGTGCAGTCCTAGTATAATCCTTCTGCACACCTTATTAGCATTTTCCTTAGCAAGTTGCCTTATTAAAACATCTGTTGTTGGATTTTCCCCATTAGTTCTTGTGATAGCAGTCTGCAAACGTCCCACAAAGCCAGCAAAGGACTCATCTGACCCTTGCATTATTTTTGTGAAGGCCTCACCTTTGTCATTTTTATTGTGAATCGAAGCCCACGCTTTGATAGCATTAGCAGCAATTTGCTCATATGCTACTACTGAATAATTAACCTGTGCTGTGACGTCTGCATATGGACCTATACCTTGTAGTAGGTCATAGGTGATCGCAGCATGAACAGCATTTTGACTATTTTGTTGGGCTTGTATCCTACAGAACTCACTATATTCAGAAAGCCACATGTAATTTTGTCCAGGTTCTAGGCATACCCTTGCTATAGATTTCCAGTCATCAGGAGTCAAGATTTCAAAAGCCAAATTCTGTAACGCATCTTAACATAAGCTGATGTAGCCCCATAGAGAGTGCAAGCCTTTTTAAGATCTTTAATGATTTCTATGTTAATAGGGGAGTATCTTTGACTTTGTTGACCTGAGGCATTAGACTGGGAAATTACAGGACAGATAAGTGGCTGAAGCTCCTGGATGTCCACACCCTTTTCTTTGGCCTTCATTAAGCCCTCTTGCAGTCTGCTCATGATTGGATGCTGGGGGGGAGGTGCTGGTGCTGTCACTGCCCCCCCCCCCTGCCCCTCCTCCCTCCATCCCGGAGGGTGGAGTTGGTGGAAGGAGTCAATCACTTGCTCCTGGGGTGGGGCTGAAGCTGCCTCTTGAGGGGGAAGGTCACCACACCCTTGCTCACTTAAGTCTCCATGCCCTGTGGGGATATGGTCATTAATCTCTTCATTGTCTTCCTCTTTAATATCATGGCTAATTTGAGAAGTAGAAGAAGTCAAGGGTTTTTTCTTTCTTCTAGGGATTCTTAGTGCTAACTGAAATATATTGTATAAATAAAATGCCTGGATGGAAATTGAATGAGGACCACATTCTCTGAAATGCATGGACATCTCTTGTCCAACCCAGGACCAGTTATCTCTAGAGATCTGCTCCTCCTCTACGAATCAAGGGGAGATGCAGTTTAATACACCCACAAATCTCGCTATCTGTTCCCAAGTTATAAGTAACCCATGTATTTCTATCAGCTTAATCATGCTTTCTATAGCACCAATCTTGGGTGGGGTTGGGGACAGGGATGGAGAGTCTTTAGATAGCATTTGTCCCATTTTAGCCAAAAAAAAGGATTACTGGTTTAGTTTTTAAGAAAATAAGTTCGTTATTTGTCTATTAACAATACTCACCCAAGTTCCTGGTCACCGGAGATTTCTTCAGTCCTTGGTTCCCACCGTTGGGCGTCAGATGTGAAGATCGCGTATTTTAAAATCAGCAGGAGTCAGGAATTCAGATTAGGGGAAAATCGTCAGTCTTTATTCTCAGTGAAGAAGGATAGGAGGTGGAAGAGAATCGGCGATAGCAATGTGTGGAGCTGAGTCAAGAAGCTAGCTTGACCAGCAGCCACACACCCAGCAGCTCGGAGTCTCGAACCCAGGCCCAATCTCCCAGCTTCTCTTCCTGTCCCTCTCTCTGCCTCCACCCACCAAAATCGTCATTTCCTATACAACACATCAGGACTTGCACAGAGAGTGGGCAGGGACCATTCTTTATCCAATCATGTATATTAATAGAGTATAGCCCAATTACTAGTTAGCCTCACGTACTTGGGACCTCAGTGCATCAACTCAAGCCTCAGCCCATTACATACACCAAACCTAAAACTATATTACAAAGCCGCAACAATCAAAAGCATTTGGTACAGGCTAAGAAATAGAGTGATGGAGCAGTGGAATTGGGTAGATACAAACATCACAATAATCAAGTATTTGATATATCCCCAAACTTCAGCTTCTGGAATAAGAACTCACAATTTGACAAAAATTGCTGGGAGAACTGGAAAATAATATATCAGAAACTCAGAATAGACCTACATTTCACACCTTATATCAAAATAAAGTCAAAATATACACTTAATCTAGGCATAAAGAATGATACCATAAACAAATTAGGAGTGTCAGGAGTAATTTATATATCAGATCTTTGGAAATGGGGGGAATTTATGACCGAAGAAGAACTAGAGAACATTATGAAAGGCAAAATTGGCAACTTTGATTACATTAAATTAAAAAAGATTTTGCACTAATGAAACAACAGAAATAATATTAAAGGGGAAGTACAAAACTAGGGAAAAAGTCTTTACAGCCAATATTTCTGATAAAGGTTTCATTTCTAAAATATATAAAGAACTGTCAAATTTATAACAATACATGTCATTATTCAATTAATAAAGGATCAAAGGATATTAACAGACAATTTTCAGGTGATAAAATTAAAGCCTTCTATAGCTATATGAAAAAATACTCTACATCATGATTTGCTATGGGCCAGAACTCTGAACTTGAAACAAGGATGCTTACAAGGTACTAACTAAGTGGAATTGATGAGACAGCGGTTATCTAGTTTAGCATGATGCTTAATAATTCTCTAAGTTCAGTATGATTGATTTAATCTTATAATAAATAATGGTTTCCTAATGATATATGATTGGTTTATACTCAGTGTACAGCATATAAGCTAGGAGCCTCAACCAGGATGAAGGTAATAGAGAGGGCAGAGAAGACAAAGGACTGGGGGCAGGAGCTCAAGCTCTCAGAACCAAGGAGAGAGATTCATTCAACCTTCAGTCAGGCTCCTGGTGGCTGGCCTATCCTCCTGCATTTCTCCACTGAGACCAAAACTAATCTGAAAAGCTCTCTAGAACTCTGCCCAGCCCTATTATTTTGAAGGAAATAGTAAAGGATTTGGATTTTAATACCTGGCTACTATTGTGATGATTACTGAACTGAAAAGAAGGCTGCCCCTAGAGAACCCAAGAAAACCAAACAGAGAACACTACATTTTGGTGTCCAAATGTGGGGCTGACACAATCTTGAGTTCAGTGGGAAAAGTCTCCCATCCTGGTTTCAATGAAAAAGTCTCCTATTTTGATTTCAGTGGATAAATTTCTGTGACCCAGAAATTAGGGTGAGTACAAGAAGGAAACTTTGTAAAGGGCTAAACGAGTGCTTCAGCTGAAATGGGACAGATGTTTAGAAAACAGCCTTCTTTTCCAATTCAAGGAAAATGTGTCAAAAGCTTGGTTAAACTTATACAAAAACAAGATTCGATTGTAACTTGGGAGCAGATCATTGAACTTTTAGAAACTGCATAGTTCACATCTTGGTTCTCTATGGAAAAAAGAATTAGATCCAGATGAGTGGAAATTAGTAAGAGATTGTTCTCTTACTAATTTCCACTCATCTGGATCTAATTCTTTTTATTCTTTTAATTCTCTTTAATATGTGAATATTACAATGATAATGAGCCTTATTCAATTTCTAAAGAAACAGTTTATACATATAAGTTTATATAACTGGCTTTAAGAAATTATTATAAATATTAGAATAAGGAAAAAGAAGAAAGTGCAGGAGGGGGATGAAATTGACAAACTAAGTAAAAAGCATGAAGAATTAGACAAGAATGAAGTTTTGTACAATTCTGATGAAATTAAGGAGTATGGCGCTTCACACCAGGAGCCATTAGGGCATTCCCCAACCCCTGACCTATCCCCCTCAATTAACCCTTCATGGGTAGAGGGAGAAGGGGGGAGGGGCAGTGACATAATCAGCACCACCTATGAAACAGCCTATGACAAGATTACAAAAGGCATTAGTTAAAGCTAAAAAAAGAAGGGCAGCATATATCTGACTTAATAAACGCATACTCTGTGATTGAAGAACTTGACTCTTCAGGTCAACAAAGGAAAAGATACACTCCTTTTGATCTGGAAAAAATTAAGGATTTAAAAAGGGGTTGCACTCTTTATGGGGCTACATCATCTTATGTTAAGCTGGTATTAGAGAATTTGGTTTGTGAAATTGTAACCCCTAGTAATTGGAAATCTATAGCAAGGACATGTTTAGAACCTGGACAAAACTTGTTGTGGCTTTCAGAGTACAGTGAACTATGAGGATATAAGCCCAATGCAACAAGTAAACTGGAGTTAATATACAAATCACCTTCGATCAACTAGAAGGTAAAGGACAGTATACAGACACTACAGCACAGATTAACTACCCCATAGTAGCATATGAGAAAATTGTTGCTGCTGCAATCAAGGCATGGGGCTCCCTCTCAGGAAAAGATGGAGGGGAAGTCTGCACAAAAGTAGAGCAAGGTCCCAGTGAACCCTTTGCTGATTTTGTGGGATATCTGCAGACAGCTGTCACAAGAACTCTTAGAGAAAATGCAGCTATAAGAGTTATGATAAGACAACTGGCTAAGGAAAATGCCAATGAGGTTTGTAGAGGAATTATGTGGGTACCGCACAAAGATGCTCCTTTAGAAGAGATATTAAGACACTGTGCCACCGTGGGCACAAATGCTTTTTATACCCACACTATGATGAACATAGGAAGACAGGCCTCTTGGCAAGGGACTTCCAGATAAACCCATCGATGCTTTCAGTGTGTAAAGTAGGGCATCTGAAAGCTCAATGTAGGCAAAGAGACAGAGTGAGAAGACAGGATGGGAGAACAAAACCCAAAATCTTATGTCCAAAATGCAACTGAGGTTTCCACTGAGCCTCAGAATGTAGATTGATCCAGAGAAATGAGAGGCAGGACCCAGCTCCAAGATCTCAAACAAAAAAGAGGTGGGGCATGATGTCAGCCGAGTTTACACCCAGAGAGTCTTTAGAAGTTCAGGACTCTGATATGATCAATCAGCAGAGAAACAATCTGATAGAAGAAAGGGATTTCATGATCAATCAGCCAAAAAGCAATCAGATGGGAGGAAATGATCACATGATCAATCAGCCAAAAAAAAAAATCAGATGGGAGAAAAGGATTACAATTGGAGAGAATATAAGCTTTTTTAGTCCAACAGAAGGGCAGTGTCCAGTGCAACCACCTCCAATGTAATTGTCAAATGATGAAGAGAGATCTAGAAAGTGGTAAAATAGAAGGGACACTAGATAGGTTAACTGTTTGAGAGAAAGGGTTTTCTTGTAGCTCTACAGATGGAGAAGGAATCAGATGGGTGCCAACAAGCCATATTCACTTTGTCCATCAGAGAGATAGGAACAGAGAAAAAATTGTGAAACAAAGGAGGAGACCTAAGAAACATTTCACACTGACAGAGCATTGCTGATGAGACTGTTATAGAATTTCAGAACCAGAAGGAATCACTGGATTCTCAGAGACATGATAAGACTTATACAGGACTTCAAAATATGCAAGAATCATTGGATTTCCTCATACATGATAAGACTATTGCAGGACCTCAAAACTTGCAGGAATCATTGGATTCCCTACACACATGAAGTAATAGATAATAGATTGCTTTTGGACTATTTCTAGGACTTATGGACATGTATAATTCCTCAGGTTGATTCATGTTATTTGTCACATTAGTACTAGTCTGTGTTACTATGTGCTTATGTAATTTATGTAATTATGTATAATACCTCCCATATTGATGGATTTATGTATAGCTGTTTCAAGTGAGACCCTTCAGAAACCTGTTAATCTGGTTTGATTTCCCGTTTCTCTTTGGTGTTTTCATCTCTCTTCCTGAGAAATCAAGGAGGGCATGATCACTTCCTTTTTCTGTTTTCATCCCTTTTTTGAGGAGTCAGGGAGGGTGTGATAACTTCCTTTTTGGGGGTTCTTATCTCCTTGAGAAATCAGGGAGAGTGTGACCACCTTATGTTCTAAAACAAAAGAAAGTGAGAGATGTTATGGGCCAGAACTCTGAACTTGAAACAAGGATGCTTACAAGGTACTAACTCTCTAAGTTCAGTATGATTGATTTAATCTTACAACAAATAATGGTTTCCTAGTGATAAAATGGTTAGTTTATACTCAGTGTAGAGCATTTAAGCTAGGAGCCTCACCCAAGTTGAAGGGGATAGAGAGAGGCAGAGAAGACAAAGGACTGGGGGCAGGAGCTCAAGCTCTCAGAACCAAGGAGAGAGATTCATTTGACCTTCAGTCAGGGTCCTGGTGGCTGGCCTATTCTCCTGCATTTCTCCACTGAGACCAAGGCCAATCTGAAAGGCTCTCCAGAAAGCTGCCCAGCCTCAGGAAGGAGATAATAAAGGATTTGGACTTTAACACTTGGCCGTTCCTGTGGTGATTACTAAACTGAAAAGGAGGTACTCCCAGAGACCCCAAGAAAACCAAGCAGAGATCACCATAGCTATTTATTAGAAAAATGCAAATTAAAACAATTCTGAGGTACCATCTCACACCTCTTACATTGGCTAAGATGACCAGGAAAAGATAATGATAAATATTGGAGGAGATGTGGGGAAACTGGCACACTAATGCATTTTTCGTGGAGTTGTGAATTGATCCAACCATTAGGGAAAGCAATGAAGGGCTACAAAACTGTACATACATTTTGACCCATCAGTGCCATTATTGTGACTGTTTCTCATCAAATCAGAAAGGAAGGGAAAAGATCCACATTTGAAAAAATGTTTGTAGCAGCTCTTTTTGTTGTAGCAAAGAATTGGAAAAGAAGATGATACCCATCAGTTTGGGAAATACTAAACAAGCTATGGTATGGGAAGGCAATGGAATATTATTTTTCTATTAAAAATGATGAACAAGCTGATTATAGAAAGACCTGGAAAGATGCACATGAACTAATGCTTATTGAAACAAGCAGAACTAGGGGCAGCTAGGTGGTTTGCCCTGAGCACCAGCCCTGAAGTCAGGAGGACACAGTTCAAATCTGTTCTCAGACACTTAATACTTCCTAGCTGTGTGACCCTAAGCAAGTCACTTAACCCCAAATGCTTCAGCAAAGAAAAAAAGTACATCAGTTAAAAAAAAGAAAAAGATAAAGAATTAAAAAAAAGAAACAAGCAGAACTAGGCATACATTGTACACAATAACAACAAGAATGTTTGATCCAGTATGAAAGGCATGGTTCTTCTCAAGGGTTCAGTGATCCAATATAATCCCAATAGACTTTGGATAGAAAATGCCATCTTCATCCAGAAAATGATCTAAGGAGATTGAGTGTAAATCAGTGCATGCTCTATTCATTTATTTTTTCCTGTTTTTTTTCTCTCCCATGGTTTTTCTTTTTTGCTCTGATTGTTTTTCTCCCAACATGATTCATAAAGCAATGTACATGAAAAATTAAAAAATATATGTTGCAATACAAAAAGAAAAAAAAGACATGGTTCTTCTTAGTGGTACAGTGATTGAAAGCAATTCCAATAGACTTTGTACAGAAATGCCATCTGCATCAGAAAAAGAACTAAGGAGACTGAATGAAAATCAATACATGCTATGTTTACTTCTTTGTTCTGTTTTTTTTTCTCTCCCATGGTTTTTCTTTTTCCTTTTTTGCTATGATTTGTCTCTCCCAACATGAATCATAAAGCAATATTTATTAAAATAAATAAAAATTTTAAAAAAGAAATGAAAAACAAAGAAAGGAGAAAAAATTGAAGATACAAGTTTAGGTGACATTCTTTGAATTTGGCTTAGAAAGCAAAAAGAGATGCAGGACAATAGATAGTAGCATTAGAAAAATCTAGTGATGCTATTTCATTTATTTCATTATTATTAGTTATTATTTAGTATATGCATGTTTTTGGTAGGTTTGTAAACATCAGGCAAGAAAATAGTAAATAGAAATTAAGTGTATACTTGTGTGTGAATATGTTGTGTGTAAGACAAAGTGAAGACAGACAGAGACAGAGATAGACAGAGGGAGAGCGAAAGAGAGAGAGACAGACAAAGAGATATAAAGGTAGAGAAACCAGAAATAGATGCAGATAGAGAGTCTGAAAGACAAAGACAGCAATGGACAGAGACAGAAAGAAAGAAAGACACAGAAACACACACACAGAGAGAGAGAGAGAGAGAGAGAGAGAGAGAGAGAGGCAAACAAAAAGAGCAAAAATAGATGGGATGGAGGGAGAGACAGACAGGCAGATAGGCAAAGTCTACAGATGAAGTGAAAGAGATAGAGACAGAAAGATGAAAACACTTTACTAGAGAAAATTGAGTTGATGGGATCAAGCACACATGTAAAATATTTTATCTTGGCAAGCAGAAAATCCATCTCTTCATCAGGCACTAGATGGTTGTGGGTGAAATCAAGGATCTGTGAAATGAGAAGTGGAGAAGAGGAAGCTCTTACCAAGTGGCCTTTATTTACATTGTTAAACACTAGTTGAAGTCCTCAGTGCAAAGCATAGGGAGAGAAGGAGAGATTTTGAACTGTTAGTGTGAGTTAAAGAGCAAAAGAGAATCTATAAGATAGATGTAACCTTGGGTAAATCTCCTCTATCTGAACCTATGCTTTTTCATCTGTAAAACAGGATTGATATTTTCACTATGAGGCATAACTGGCTTAGGATGAATGCTACTTTGTTTTTTTCTAGGCTGATATCTGGGAGAGTTGCATATTTCCTTCTCTGGAATGCCCTCCAGAGCACTTTCTGTCAGATACTTTCACTACCTTACAATTTCCAACTTGGCACATTACAGTCCCAAATTAATAACTAGCATTCTAGGATGAGAAATGATCTAACTATCCCTGAAAATTTGGGGAGAAAGTGACATGAAAGTATTATTATCAAGGATTCCAGTCATTACAATTCAATTACCCTATACTATCAGAGATGCAGTCCAAAGTGAAGGTAGAGAAGACAAAACCTTTTACTGACATTACCATATTTTCAATCAAACTGTCCTCTACACTACTGTTCCCCTCCCTTTAACTCTCCTTCCTCCCTTTCTTCTTCCCTTCCTTCCTTCCTTCCTTTCTTTCTCCCCCCTTCCTTGTTTCCTTCCTTCCTTTCTTGTTTCCTTCCTTTCTTCTTTCCTTCCTTCCTTCTTTCCTTTTCTTCTTTCCTCTTTTCCCTTCTTTCAATTTTTTCTCTCTCCTTTTTGTCCCCTCTTTCTCCTTTTCTTTCTCTCTCTTTTTCCCTTGTAAATATTCTTATCTACATTTAAGCTTGCAGTGCTCTATCTGCAAAAGTAATTGTAAGGAAGATTCTTATATTTATCATATGAACAATAAAAATGACAATGTTAAAAAATTAAAGCTAAATATTTGCTTTGTTTTATCCTAGTTGATTTGCAGAAATCCATGGAAGAATTAACACTTTAAACAACCATGCGTTATTTACACCTTTGGGTGATGACAGTTACAATCATGGCTTCATTAACCCAACTTAGCTAGAATGAATAGTTACCAGAGAAGAGGAATCACAAAATTGAATAAACTAAGAGTTTGAATGTATCTTACCAATCTGCCCTAAAGATACTTGAATATATGAAAGATGTCTTTTCTATGTAAATATGATGGACAGTTGTCTGTTCTAAAGTTTGTTTTTATCTTGTCCTTTCAGTCATGTCTAACTCTTCATGACGCTATCTGAGATCTTGGGATCTCTTGGCAGAGATACTAGAGTGATTTGCATTTATTTTACAGGTGGGAAATTGAGGCAAATAAGGTTTAAATGAATTGTCCAGAGTAAAATAGACAGGAATAATTTGTGACCAGATTTGAAATTAGGAAGATTAGTCTTCCTGATTCCAGGCCCAGCATTCTACCCACCTAGCTGCCCTCTGCTCTAAAGTACCAGATTTGAATTAATATTGGGACTTCATGTTTCTAAATATATTTGAATTATAGAAGTCTGTTTGGAGATTTCCAGGGAGGAAAATATACTCTCTCAAAGAAGTCTTTATTTACATTATTCTCTCTTCTCCTTTTAATCATCATTCCTAGTTCTGCCCTGTGAGGCCAAGAGGAATTCATCCAAACTACTTCATTTTGGTGGTCCTTTAAAAATTTATTATAATAGTTGATATTTAAATGGCATCTTAAGTAAGTTTTCTGAGGTCTTTTCACATGCTACAGTATTTGAATTGCATAACAACCTTATCAGGTTAATGACATGACAGACAATACTATCCTCATTTTAATGATGGGGAAACTGATGCTCAAGTAGATTAACTTATTTGTTAATATATTTGTTAACATATTGTGTGGTTATGAAGCCAGCTGGAAGCTGTATTTTACTCCATGTTCAACACTCTATTCACTATGCTATGCTGCCTTTTCCTTTAGAGAAAATTAGCACTCCCTTTAAGTCTATTTTTCTCCAGCAAAAATAGACTTAGAAACATCTTTTGGTCACATTTCTGATATCTGTCTTCCAACTCAGTGTATTAGTTTTAAAGGACTGGTACTTACTACATTTACAATCCTTCAGCATGGGTGAAAAAAGAAAAAAAAAAAAACATAACAGCTTAGCACCATGTCAATAAGAATAATTAGTTAAAATAAGAAACTACCAGATTGTAGACTGGGATGAGTTCCTCTCTTGCCCTGTTTTTTGATACCCACAGCAAAGCCTATTATGTGAAAGCCTCTATTTAAGTAGCCTTGCAACTTGTATCTTCTAGTTCTTAATGTTTCAGCCTATTGGCAATAGAATATATTACATCATCTCCTAGCTTGGTATGAATTGCTCTGATACTTTCCCTGAGCACAAAAATTCCTAATTATGGCTCTTATTGGATTTAGGACTACTGTTTTTTCCCCTATATACCTTTGTCCTATATCATATCATACCACTTTTAGACTTCGTAGCATGATGTTTAGGATCATTAGGGATGACATCTATTCCAAATTTCTCATTTTGCACATTAGAAAAAGGAGACCCAAAATATTTGTCTACTAGTCTAGTAAATGATAGAACTGAAATTTGAATCTAGAGATTTTTTTTCTGATACTAAGTGATTTTTGTTTTACAGTCTCCAATTTTAATTTTAATCTCTTGAGAAAAAAACAATCTTCATGAGGAATACATCTGTACTAATGAATGCCCTATCTTAATCAAATAATGTTTCAGTCAACAAAAACTTATTTGAAAAAGGTAGAGGTAATATTTTGAGGAGACCCTCTGTCTCTAATTCCCAAGATCTGGATTTGGTTTCTAGTTTCAATGCTAGGTATAAATATACTATGTAATGATTATATAGATTCCTTTTTGCTTTTCCTTAGTTGTAAATGTGAAGAAATTATTCTACCATTATCAATTTGAGGGAAGTTATTTGTACTCTTAAGAATATTATGGGAAATGGAATAATAGGAATATTCATAATGATAATGATAATTAATGTATTTAATTGCAAGCTCAACAAACAGATGGCCTTTACAAAAAGCATAACACTATGGTTTGAATTCAAAGCATATGAATTCCAATCCTATTTATTGCTAACTATATGGGCATAGACAAACCATTTCACCTCATTGGGCCTCAGTTTCCCCTTCCATAAAAGAAGCAGTTTGGAGTATGAGCTCTCCTGGTACTCTTCTATCTATAAATCTTAGAATATATAGCTATTTGACATGAAGGAAAAAAAAAAAAAACTTTTCTGGGTCAACTGAAACTTCCAAATGCTACTCTTATTTATTGGAACAATGGTCATGGAGTTATATTTCGTTAATGAATTATAGAAGTTTTTCAACTCTAAGATACCACTACACACCTGTCAGATTGGCTAAGATGACAGGAAAAAATAATGATGATTGTTGGAGGGGATGCGGGAAAACTGGAACATTGATGCATTGTTGGTGGAGTTGTGAACGAATCCAACCATTTTGGAGAATATTTTGGAACTATGCTCAAAAAGTTATCAAACTGTGCCTACCCTTTGATCCAGCAGTGTTACTACTGGGATTATATCCCAAAGAGATTATAAAGAAGGGAAAGGGACCTGTATGTGCACGAATGTTTGTGGCAGCCCTTTTTGTAGTGGCTAGAAACTGGAAACTGAATGGATGTCCATCAGTTGGAGAATGGCTGAATAAATTGTGGTATATGAAAATTATGGAATATTACTGTTCTGTAAGAAATGACCAACAGGATGATTTCAGAAAGGCCTGGAGAGACTTACACGAACTGATGCTGAGTGAAATGAGCAGGACCAGGAGATCATTATATACTTCAACAAAATACTAGATGATGAGTTCTGATGGATCAGGCCATCCTCAAACGAGATCAACCAAATCATTTCTAATGGAGCAGTAATGAACTGAACTAGCTATGCCCAGAAAAATAACTCTGGGAGATGACTAAAAACCATTACATTAAATTCCCAATCCCTATTTTACACAATTTTTTGATTTCCTTCACAAGCAAGTACAATTCAGAGTCTGATTCTTTTGTACAGCAAAAATAATGTTTTGGTCATTATACTTATTGTGTATCTAAGTTATTTTTAATATATTTAACATCTACTGGTCCCTGCCATCTAGGGAGGGGATGGGGGGCGTAAGGGTGAAAAAATTGGAACAAGAGGTTTGGCAATTTTAATGCTGTAAAGCCCATGTATATTCCTGAAAAAAATTTTAAATAAAAAAAAAAAAATAAAAAAAAAAAAAAATGACCAACAGGATGATTTCAGAAAGGCCTGAGAAAGAACTGATGTATGAAATGAGCAGGACCAGGGAGATCATTATATACTTCAACAATATATATGATGACCAGTTCTGATGGACCTGGCCATCCTCACAAAGATCAACCTCATTTCCAAGGGCAGTAATAACTGAACCAGCTATGCCCAGAGAAAGAACTCTGGGAGATGACTAAAACCATTACATTGAATTCCCAATCCCTATATTTATCCACACCTTCATTTTTTATTTCCTTCACAAGCTACTTGTACAATATTTCAGAGTCTGATTCTTTTTGACAGCAAAAATAACGTTTTGGATGTATACTTATTTGTATCTAATTTATATTTTAATGTGCTTAACATCTACTGGTCATCCTGCCATCTGGGGGAGGAGGGAGGGGGTAAGAGGTGAAAAATTGGAACAAGAGGTTTGGCAATTGTTAATGCTGTAAAGTTACCCATGCATATATCCTGTAAATAAAAGGCTATTTAAAAAAAACAAAAAAAGAATAGTCATAGTCTTTAAAGTGCTTACATTTTAAATGAAGTAAAATTCATTTTTTATAATATGGTGTTACAATTTTAAGGATTATTTGAAGTACGAAAATTTGGATGATTATTAACAATGATAGCTGATCAAATAGTGGGTCTCTCTTGCTTGTCTATTATTAGATTTCTTAAATCTCTGTATGCTTTGTTTTCAGTTTTTCAAAATGATTTTTATTTCCTTTTCCTTCATGCAACAATGTTCCTAAATTTCTTATGTCTCTCTTCATTAGCTTTTTTTTACTTCTTTCTGTATATGTCCAATTGAGTTTTTAAATGTATTGTTTTGGTCTGTGGAATTTTTTTCCATTTCACTAATTTTTTTTTTTAGTGAATTATTTTCTTTTTCCAATTCACAGATCCTACTTTCTTGAGTGTTCTTTGTCTTTTCCAATTCACAAATCCTACTTTCTAGTGAATTCTTTATTTTTTCCAATTCACAATTCTTACTTTCCTGAGATTTTTTTTTTTTTTCCAATTCACCAATTTTGTTTCCCTGCACTTCCTGGGAATTTTTTAACTTTTCCAATTCGTATTTCAGGAAGTTGTTGCTCTCTTGTAAGGCTTCTCTTTCCTTTCCCCATTTATCTTCTAACTCTCTTTTGAGACTTTTAATGGTCTCTTCTATGAGAGCATCATGTAAAGGAGGACAATCTTGTGTATTTTTGCTGTTTGCTGTCTCTTCAGGTTTGCTGACCTGCTCTTTTTCTGCATAGAAGCTGTCCATCGTTCTTTTCATCTTTTTATTTTTATTCATGTTTTAAAGCCTTTAGGGTATGTCTCCTAGGCAAGGGGGTTACCAGCTTCCTCTGCAGAGCAGGGAGAGATGTAAACCGATTTCCGGCTCCAAGGTTTGGGAGTGCTCTGAGTGAGAGTTTTCCCTTCCCCCAACAGGAGGTGGATTCAGCACTGGCCGAGCTATTGAAGTGCCCAGTTGGGCTGTGTGGGTTAGCGATTGCCCTCAGCTAGAGACTAAGGGGTGAAAGTGTCACTGCCCCAGGCCGGAGCCTCTTGTGGGACTGTGAGTATTAGCAGCTGACCGCAGACCGCAGACCACCGATTCTACCGAACTCTGCCCCAGCGTCTCTGCCCGACAAATCAACCCTGGGAAAGCTCTATGGCCCCAAGCCGAGCCCCCCACTGCACAGATTGGAGGCTAACCCGGGCTGTGTCCTCCTGCCGTGCAGGATCACAGCTGCCCCAAGGAAAAGCCCTGTACTGTGGGTTGGGGCTGCAAGCTTGTGCTGAGATCTGTGCTTTCACTTTCGGTTTGAGACTCTCCTTGGAACCTAATTTCTCTCCCAGTCTGCGCTGATCTCCCCCCTGGCCCCGGAACCAACCTTTTTTGGCGAGACTGCAGATTTTCTTCGGCTGGTGAGTTGTTCTACTTCTTATCTTTACGAATTGTAGCAGTCAAGACTATTTTTGAGGCTCAATATAATATTGATAGAGAGGGTAAGAGAAGAGCTTAGAAAGTCACGTGTGCCTTCTCCGCCATCTTGGCTTCGCCCCCCCTTATGTCTCTCTTAAAGAAATATATTTCTAATCTTGAAATTAAAATTTAAACATAATGTCCATGAAGTATGTATAGAGAAAAATGAATTATGACAACTATCTCAAAGTATTATGTCAATAGAAATATTTCATCCAGAGCCATTTTTGAAAAGCTTACCTATCTTTCCTTAATTAAAATGCTGTTTCTTCCATGAAGTTCTTTCAGAACCTCCCTCTCTATAAAAAGGTGAAAGTGTTTTTTTTTGTCCTCTCCATTAAACTCTTGGGTCATAAACTCTGCAAAAATTAATAATAACATATTTGTTACTATGGTAACTTAACCTTGTGTAATATCTTCTCCATAAGGTTATAGATACATTGCTATTAAGAATTAAATGTTATTAAACTTCGTTCCTCTCCTTTGAATCATCAATATCTATTATAATATATTCTTATATTTTATAATCATATATATCTTATTCTTATATATTATCGAATACAATTACATACTTATATGTATTTATATTATATAATTATGTTATGCTATATTTATTATGTTATATGTTATCTTGTGTTACATTATGTTATGTTTTGTTATAATACATTATATCATATTATGTTATATGATTCATGTTATGTTATATTATATTCTTCCTCTACTTCTCCAACTTGCCTCAACTGCAAGTGGGCTTCAAACACCTTACTTTAAATGTGGTTTATAATTTTTATTATTTGTGAAATAATTATATAATAGATAATTCTTTAATAATATCCTGAAACATAGGTGACACCAATTTCTTTTCACCAAAATAATCTAAAATTTGTGTAGGAGCCTGTTTTCATGATTCTGCTACCTACTTCCTGCTCTGACTTTCTTCAAGATTCAGTTCAAGTACTATGTTTTGCAGAAAGTCTCCTTCTCCCACCTCCGCCTCATACTATTACTGGCTTCCTTCTAAAATGACCTTCTCTTTGCCTCATTCACCTTATGTATAGAATTATTTGAAAATATTTTTTCACGTTAAAAATTGATCTCTTTAAGGGGTAGGGCACACATTTTTGGCATTATTTGTATCCCCAGCAGAGAGCACTTTGTATGGAACATATAATACATTTAATATATACTTGTACAAGATAGTTTTCAAAGGAATAAATTAAACTATTAATATTCACATGAAAAATGTTATAAATCATTAGTGATTCAAGAAATACAAATTAAAACAACTCTAAGGTAGCACCTCACATCTATCACATTGGCATAAAAATGATAGATTTTGGCAATATGGGGGAAAATGGAACACTAATGCATTGTTGGTAGACTTCTGCACAGATCCAACCATTCTGGAGAACAATTTGGAAATATACCAAAGGGCCATTAATGTGTGCATACCCTGTGATCTATCTGTATCTGTATGGGGGGGGGTCTGTATCCCAAATAGATCATAAAAATGGAAAAGGATCTACACATGCAAAAATGTTTGTAGTAGCCCTTTTTGTAGTAACAAGGAACTGGGAATTGAGTAGATGCCTTATAGATTGGGGAATAGCTGAATAAGTTTTAGTATGTTCGTGCAATGGAATACTATTGGTCTGTAAAAAATGACATGGAGAGGAATGTCAGAGAAACCTCAAAAGTCTTACATGAGCTGATGCTGAAAGAAGTGAGCAAAACCAGGAGAACATTGTACCCAGTAACAGCATTATACAATGATGTATGATAGATTTATCTCTTTTCAGCAATGCCATTGCCTAAAACTATTCCAAATGACTCATGCTACAAAATGCTGACCATATCCAAAGAAATTTGGAGCTGGAACACCAAATGAGACACACTATTTTTACTTTTTTGTTGTCATTTTTCTTTTCTTTATCTTGGTTTTGTTCTTTTGTTCTGAGTCTTTTTTTTACAACATGACTAATATGGAAATATGCTTTACATGATTGTACATGCATACTCTATATAAGCTATACCTAATTAATTGCTGTCTTGGTAAGGAGAAAGGAATAGAAGGGAGGGAGAAAAAAATGGAAATGGAACTCAAAATCTTACAAAGATGAATGTTGAAAACTAACTTTACAAGTAATTGGGGAAAATTGCATTGTTAAGAATATTTGTTGACGACTTGATTAGTTACAAACTGATGAGAGATTTCCTATGAATAGTGAGCCATGCCCAATGTTTCTGATTTTAGATGGTATTGTCCTAGTTATATAAAGATCTGGAATATTATGGAGAATCACATAAGATATGAATATTTTCTGGAGGAAAAAAAGCCTACAAATTTAAGAATCAAGTGGAAGAAGAATATCTCAACTAGAATCTGATGTGATTTGGATGGACAAGTTATAATGAATCTGATCACTAAAATGTGTATTTTATTATTGTTCTGTAAGAAATGACTAGCAGGACGAATACAGAGAGGATTGGTGAGACTTACATGAACTGATGCTGAGCGAAATGAGCAGAACCAGGAAATCATTATGTACCTCAACAGCGATACTGTATGAGGATGTATTCTGATGGAAGTGGATTTCTTCAACAAAGACAAGATCTAACTTAGTTTCAATTGATCAAGGATGGACAGAAGCAGCTACACCCAAAGAAAGAACACCAGGAAATGAATGTAAACCTTGCATTTTTGTTCTTCTTCCCAGGTTATTTATACCTTCTAAATCCAATTCTCCTTGAGCAACAAGAAAACTGTTCGGTTCTGCACACATATATTGTATTCAAGATCTACTGTAATCTATTTAACATATATATGACTGCTTGCCATCTTTGGGGTGAGGGTGGAGGGAGGGAGGGGAAAAATCGGAACAGAAGTGAGTGCAAGGGATAATGTTGTAAAAAATTACCCTGGCATAGGTTCTGTCAATAAAAAGTTATTTAATAAAAATAAAATAAAATAAAATAAAATGTGTATTTTGTTAGGAGAGTAAAATAAAGGAGAACCTTAAACTGTGCTCAGAATAGAATAGGAAGGGACGAGTAGACTAAATAATTTTCAGGTGTTATAAAGTTCTTTTGAGATCCCTGAAAATCCCATGAAAATCAAAGGATTTCTTTTCTTAATGAACTTTATTTTTTTTTATTTCATTGTCTATCATCAAGATATAAAGTCTCCTAAAAATTGAAAATTTATAATCACATAATGTCATTGACAGACATATGCTGAAAGTAAATGTATTGCAACATATAATCAATTGGGAACTTAATAGAACAAAAGAAATATTTAAGAATTTGTCGTCCAGGAGAGGAAGACAAGATGGCTGCATGATTATGGCAAAGAAGGATAAGAAGATAGGAAAAGTACTCCATTAATATTAGCTATATTTTAGGAAAAAATAAGGAAGGTTTACAACTTGTTGGATGAATCTTCTGCAGCACAATTAAGCTGACACATCAATAAGAGTTTCACAGGCAAGAATAAATTATTTGATGTGAAGGATTTCACATCAAAATCAATTTGATTACAGAGATAAATGTGACTATACTAAGTTGCTTATGTACCAGGTATAAAATTTTCAGAAAACAATTTAGTTCCGTCTCTTCACTGTCCAGATAAAAAAATGGACAAAGAGATGAGTGATTTGCCAAAGTCATACAGTTCCATACTTACTAGCAAGATTTTATTCCGGAAGAATTGTTAAAGTGAATAAAGCACCCTTTGAGGAAAGTGAATATTTTCCCCTAGTAAACTTTGTAACTTTGCAAAAGATTTCAACTTGGCTGCCATTACAGTATTAGTTCATACTCTTGTCAAGCTGAAGAAGTGACTTGGATCTCTCAAAGCCTGCGCCAACACAACCTATAATCCTAAAAAAAAAAAAAAATTAGAAAATGTATAGGAGTGGAGCTAAGATGGCATAGAGGACATGTGTTCCTCTCTTTTCCCCTCAGACTACTTTTTATGAAGCAGCCTTGGAATTAGTGCTTGACTGTCAAAACCTATGAATATTGGGAGTACAACACATTACCAACAGAAGATAATCTTGAATTTTAGCAGAAAAGATCTGTTTTTGCTTATGGAGAGGGATGGCTAGGCCAGGTGCAGAATCAGGCAAGTAGGTGGTGAAAGCACGGAAAACAGGTCATGATAAGACTTGGGGGGTGGGGGAGGTGGACTCAGCCAGAGGAAAATTTTCAGGGAGAACTCTACCACAGTGTCAGCTCCTCTGTTCTGGCAACAAGCCAATAGATGAGTAGAGAAGCTATAAACTCAGGTGGTAAAGACTATAACCCCAAAACACTAGATTCTCTCTAGACCTGGCCACACCCACCCAGCACCAGGAGGGACTCAGAGCACAATCTCAGCCCTCAACAGCTGATCTCAGCACAGATGCTGACCTCAACATTGCAATGGAGACACTGATCCCAGCACAGCCATTGTTGTCCTACTACTGCTTCACTACTACTTCTTGGTGTCTGTTGAGGAAGCTTGGTAATGCCACACTGCCCCCAAAACAAACTGCAGTTTTTTGTTTGTTTGTTTGTTTGTTTTCAAAATAAGTAAAAAGGCAAAGGAGGCTCTAACTATAGATAACTTCTATACTAAAAGAGAGTGGACGTCAAACCTGAGGAGACTAAGATTGTCTTCAGATGAAGCCCCAAATGGTGATATAACCTGATCCTCTTAACACAAGGCTCTCATAGAAGAAATTGAAATGGCTCTTAAAAGAGAACAAGAAGAAAATTGGGGGAAGGAAAGGGAAGCTTTGCAAAAGGGTCTGGATAAGTCACATTACTCATTAAAAGATAGAATGGATAAAGAAATAAACTCCCTAAAAAACAGAATTAGTTAAATGGAAAAAGAAAAGAGCCCCTAAAAATAAAATTGGTGAAATGGGGAAAAAAATCTATAGAACAGAACAATTCATTTCAAAACTCAATTAAACAATTACGAAAAAAAACTTTAAAAAGTAAATGAAGAAAATAATTCATTAAAAATCAGAATTGAAAAAAATGGAAATAGATGACTCAAAGAGACACCAAGAATCATTCAAGCAAAAGCAAAAAAAAAAAAAAAAAGAAAAAGCAGAAAAAAATGTTAAATACCTACCTGGGAAGACAACAGATGTGGAAAATAGATCTAGGAGAGATAATCTAAGGATTATTGAACTTGCTGAAAATCATGATGAACAAAAGAGCCTAGACACTATTTTTCAGGAAATCATCAAAGAGAACTGCCCAGATATTATAGAAACATAAGGTAAAATAGACATTGAAAGAATTCATCAATCACGTACTAAAAGAGATACCAAAACAAAACTCCAAGAAATAGTGTGGCTAAATTCCAGAATTATCAGATCAAGGAAAAATAGTACAAGCAGCTAGAAAAAAAATTTCAAATACAGAGGAACTACAAAAATGATCACTCAGGATCTAGCAGCATTCACATTAAAGGCTCGAAGGGCCTGGAATCTGATATTCTAAAAGGATAAGGAACTTGGTATGCAGCCAGGAATAACTTACCCAGTCAAACTGAGCATTTTCTTCCGGGAAAGAAGATGGACATTCAATGAATTAGATGAATTCCATTTATTTCTGATGAAAAAAGCATAACTAAACAAAAAGTTTGACCTCCAAATACAGGACTCAAGAGAAACATAAAAAGGTAGAAAGAAATCTTGGGAACTATGTTTCTGTTATGAGTAAACATAAAGAGTACATGTATAATTTGGTTTTACTGTTATATAAAAGAATTGACGTGGAAAGGAAATTGTACGAGAAAAAGGGAAAAGTGGAGGTACTACATCTCATGAAGAAGCAAAGGAAACCTATTACATATAAGAGAAAGAAGTGATTAGGATGAATATAGTGTTAATCTTACCCTCATCATAATTTGTTCAAAGAGAAAATATTAGACATATTCAGTTTACAGAGAAACTTCTCCCACCTCATTGAAAAGTGGGAGGGGAAAAGTAAAAAGGGGAGGAGTAAACTAAATAGAAGGGAATACAGAAATTACAAGGGAAAGAAAATGGGAGGGACTCTCAGGTGGAGGGAAAGGATTTTAAAGAGGGAGGGCTGCCTGACGCAAGTGGTGCTCACAATTTTAATACTGGAGAGGAGGGAAAGGGAGGAAAAAAAAGAGAAAAGCATAATCTGTGGTTAGCAAGATGGCAAGAAATACAAAATTAGTAATTTTACCCATAAATGTGAATGGGGTAAACACCCACATAAAGCAGAGGCAGATAGCAGACTTGATGAAAAGTCAGAATCCTCCAATATGTTGTTTACAGGAAACACACCTGAAGCAGGGTGACACATACAGAGTAAAGGTAAAAGGCTAAAAAAGTAAAAAGTAAATTTGATTATAAAAAGGAAAAAGGAAAATCAAATTGTTAGTCTTAAAAATTAAAAGGGAGAACTTGCCACTAATAAAGAGGAAATTAGATCAATAATTAGGAGTTACTTTGTGCCAATTTTATGCCAATGAATTTGATAACTTAAATAAAATGGATGACTATCTTCAAAAATATAGATTGCCCAGATTAACAGAGGAAGAAGTAAATTGCTTAGATAGAGCCATTTTAGAAAGAAATAGAACAATCTATTAATCAACTTCCTAAGAAAAAATCTTCAGGACCATATGGATTTACACGTGAATTCTACCAAACATTTAAAGAACAATTAACTCCAATGCTATAGAACTATTTGAAAAATTAGGGAATGAAGGACTCCTACCAAATTCCTTCTATGACACAGACATGGTACTGATATCTAAACCAAGTAGGAAGAAAACATAGAAAGAAATTATGGACCGATCTCTCTAATGAACATTGATGCAAAAATCTTAAATAAAATACTTGCAAAAAGATTACAGAAAATGACCCCCAGGATAATACACCATGACCAAGTAGGATTTATATCAGGAATTGGGGGTTGGTTCAATATTGGGGAAACTATTAGCATAATTGACTAAATTAAACCCATGGGAACTTAGGCAGTCACCAATATGAGAGTATATAAAGTGAATAGATGATGATTCAGGAAAAATTGACTGGAATATTTCATACTAGGCATGTCATGATGATGATCTTCCAAAGAAAATTTAAAAAGGAGCAGTCCAATAGGGAACAGGTTAAACAGGCGAATGTACTGTCATAAAAATCTGCAGTGGTGAAGCTCTATGGTGGAACAGATAGAGAGTTGTCTTATGAATAAGAACTTGGACTCAAGCCCTTGCTTAACCTTATATTGTGTACATGATGCTGAGAAAGATTGTTATATGTCCCAGGCAAATCTCTAAGACTTTGTTACAAAGAAAAAAAGTACTATTTTACAATGATAGATATATTTCCTCATAAAACACTCCCTACTCAAATTAAATTGCAGATCCAATTTTTAAATGACTAAGAAAATAAGTGAGATACCAAGATAATACACTATGATCAAGTAGGATTTATACCAGGAATGCAGGGCTGGTTCAATATTAGGAAAACTATCAATATAATTGGCCATGTTAATAACCAAATTAACAAAAACCATATGATCATCTCAATAGATGCAGAAAAAGCATTTGATAAAATCCAACATCCATTGCTATTAAAAACACTTGAGAGTATAGGAATAAATGGACTTTTCCTTAAAATAATCAGCAGCATCTATTTAAAACCATCAGTAAGCATCATATGTAATGGAGACAAACTGCAACCATTCCCAATAAGATCTGGAGTGAAACAAGGTTGCCCACTATCACCGTTACTATTTAATATTGTATTAGAAACGCTAGCTATAGCAATAAGAGCTGAGAAAGAGATTAAAGGAATAAGAATAGGCAATGAGGAAGCCAAATTATCACTCTTTGCCGATGACATGATGGTATACTTAGAGAACCCCAGAGATTCTGCTAAAAAGTTATTAGAAATAATCCACAACTTTAGCAAAGTTGCTGGTTATAAAATAAACCCACATAAGTCATCAGCATTCTTATATATCACTAACAAAATCCAACAGTCAGAGTTACAAAGAGAAATTCCATTTAAAGTAACTACTGATAATATAAAATATTTAGGAATCTATCTGCCAAGGGAAAATCAGAAACTTTATGAGCAAAATTACAGACCACTTTTCACACAAATTAAGTCTGATCTAACCAATTGGAAAAATATTAAATGCTCTTGGATAGGGCGAGCAAATATAATAAAGATGACAATATTACCTAAACTAATCTATTTATTTAGCGCTATACCAATCAGACTCCCAAAAAACTATTTTAATGACCTAGAAAAAATAACAACAAAGTTCATATGGAAAAACAAAAGGTCAAGAATTTCAAGGGAATTAATGAAAAAAAAATCAAATGATGGTGGCTTAGCTGTACCAGATCTAAAATTATATTATAGAGCAGCAGTTACCAAAACTATTTGGTATTGGCTAAGGAATAGATTAGTTGATCAGTGGAATAGATTAGGTTCAAGGGATAAAACAGTCAACAAATATAGCAACCTAGTCTTTGACAAACCCAAAGATCCCAGCTTTTGGGATAAGAACTTACTGTTTGATAAAAATTGCTGGGAAAATTGGAAACTAATATGGCAGAAACTAGGCATTGATCCATACTTAACGCCGTACACCAAGATAAGGTCAAAATGGGTTCATGACCTAGGCATAAAGAATGAAATTATTAATAAATTAGAGGAACATAGGATAGTTTACCTCTCAGACCTGTGGAAGGGGAAGGTCTTTATGACCAAAGCAGAACTAGAGATCATTACTGATCACAAAATAGAAAATTTCGATTATACCAAACTGAAAAGTTTTTGTACAAACAAAACTAATGCAGACAAGATTAGAAGGGAAGCAATAAACTGGGAAAATATTTTTACAGTCAAAGGTTCTGATAAAGGCCTCATTTCCAAAATATATAGAGAATTAACTCTAATTTATAAAAAATCAAGCCATTCTCCAATTGAAAAATGGTCAAAGGATATGAGCAGACAATTCTCAGATGAAGAAATTGAAACTATTTCTAGTCATATGAAAAGATGCTCCAAGTCATTATTAATCAGAGAAATGCAAATTAAGACAACTCTAAGATACCACTACACACCTGTCAGACTGGTTAAGATGACAGGAAAAAATAATGATGATTGTTGGAGGGGATGCGGGAAAACTGGGACATTGATGCATTGTTGGTGGAGTTGTGAACGAATCCAACCATTTTGGAGAGTAGTTTGGAACTATGCTCAAAAAGTTATCAAACTGTGCATACCCTTTGATCCAGCAGTGTTACTACTGGGATTATATCCCAAAGAGATTATAAAGAAGGGAAAGGGACCTGTATGTGCACGAATGTTTGTGGCAGCCCTTTTTGTAGTGGCTAGATACTGGAAACTGAATGGATGTCCATCAGTTGGAGAATGGCTGAATAAATTGTGGTATATGAAAATTATGGAATATTACTGTTCTGTAAGAAATGACCAACAGGATGATTTCAGAAAGGCCTGGAGAGACTTATACGAACTGATGCTGAGTGAAATGAGCAGGACCAGGAGATCATTATATACTTCAACAACAATACTAGATGATGACCAGTTCTGATGGATCAGGCCATCCTCAGCAACGAGATCAACCAAATCATTTCTAATGGAGCAGTAATGAACTGAACTAGCTATACCCAGAAAAAGAACTCTGGGAGATGACTAAAAACCATTACATTGAATTCCCAATCCCTATATTTATGCACACCTGCATCTTTGATTTCCTTCACAAGCTAATTGTACAATAATTCAGAGTCTGATTCTTTTTGTACAGCAAAATAATGTTTTGGTCATGTATACCTATTGTGTATCTAAGTTAAATTTTAATATATTTAACATCTACTGGTCATCCTGCCATTTAGGGGAGGGGGTCGGGGGGGTAAGAGGTGAAAAATTGGAACAAGAGGTTTGGCAATTGTTAATGCTGTAAAGTTACCCATGTATATATCCTGTAAATAAAAGGCTATTAAATTAAAAAAAATTAAAATAAAATAATTAGACAGCATAAGGGTGGAATATTGCTCTGGTGCAATTAGAAAAATATGACCAGATTGGATGTATCAAAGAAAATCCACTTTCAGAGAAAGGACAAATCAGAATAGTATAGTTTTACATAGATGCATATGAATGTACATGTTTATATAGACATCTATATAAGTATATGCATATATGTGTGTATATATACAAATAAATATATAGGTATATATCATATATAATTATAAAAAAAAAAGAAAATAAGTGAGATATAGTTTGCCAGTTAATAATAATAGTAGCATCTAGTTGGCAGTTTTTTTTTAAATTGAAGTCAATAAGAAAGTTTTTAGCAATAAGGGGAAAATTACGAGGGAGAGAATGAAGAATAGGGAAAGAAAGAATCTTGGAAATAGTCTGCTGGATACTATGGGAGAGGATATGATCAGTTGTCATTGCCCCTGATGTTCAAAATGGACACTTCTTGATTACAGAGTATAATAAGAGGGAAAATAGTGATGGATGGGATCAAATGGTAGTGAGTGAAGGAGATGGTGAGCAGAGGAAGCTAATGGTGAATAGTAATAATAATAATTGTACTAGACAAATCATAGGGCTGTCATCAGAAACCAATGAGATAATGTACATAAAGAGATCTACAAACCTTAAAATATTACAAAAATGTGATCTATAACTTTAAGAAAACTTTGAAATGTCTGGATTTATAAAGTATGCACACTGATGAGGTCATTGATCTTTGAAACATTGAGTTTTGGAGGTGACCATGTGCTTGTAAAGGCCCCTCTCAGGAGAGATGTACATTTTCTTTGTTTTTTTATTATTTGAATTACAAGGAAGAGTTTAAGAATATAGATTTTAAAACCTCAGGCATAAGCTAGTTTAATTTTCTCATTTTTATAGATCTAGAAACTATGCCTTCAATAAATTGAGTCATTTATGTAATTTTAAAAACAGTTTGATTTCAAAATTTGGTCTTTGATGTAGGATAAAGAGTGTTTGATTTGTAATAAAAGGAGTAATATCTAGGCTTAACCATGACCTCAAGGAAATCATTTTATCACTTTGCGTCTCAGTTCCGTTATGACTAAATGAGGATTTGTATTCGATAACCTCATTTGTTCCTACTGGCTTCAAAACTGTTACCTCATGACTCCAAATTTTGCCCTTTTCCCCGTTCATGCCAAGTGTATCAAGCTAATTCCACACATTTAAGTAATCCAAAGCTCTTTGCATACATCATGTAATTTGATTCTCACAAAAAACCCTTGAAGTAGTTCACAAAATTTTATTTTCATATTACAGAAAACTGAAACTAATTGAAATGAAGTGGTTTAATCTTTTGACCTTTCTAATCTCACTATACATATTAAAATATTATATTTTATATGTATATTTCATGTAATTATATATCTAATTATATGTAGATTTTATATACCTAATAGTACATAATATCCTTTTGGGGCAGAGACTATTTCATCTTTGCCTTTATATCTCCACAGCCTGATACTTACCAGATTCTAAGTGTTATGATTAAACACTCTTTAAAATATCATTGAAAATAAACAGTAAAAGTAGGTTACTTAGTGGTGATTAATCATACTGAAAACTCAATATGAAAAACATAAAGACTGGCACCATTGATAAAATGTCAGATGTAGAAATAATAATCAGCAATATATGAATCTGAAAACATTTTAGATAGTTGTATTAGTGCCAAAATATCTAATATAAAGATTCACATAGTTCTATGGCATTTTTCAGACATAAAGAACTTATTGTTTTTGTTGTTTTTATAAACAAATAATCCTTTTCCCCATTTCCCAGTGCTAACATATCTAATAATATGTACGTAGATCTTCTACTAGTTGTTGCAAGTGAAAGTTAAAACACATTTATAGATATAAATTATTAACATTGACATTGATATATATTAACTAATTTTCAAGGTACTAGCTACAAACAGCAGTAATGGTGAATTAAATATTCATACCATCAATATGATAATCAACCCATAAAACAATTATAATTAAATTCAAAGCAGTTTGCTTTATAAATAACCAAAATGAAGTTGAAGAACTTGAAATGATAAAAAAATCATATTAAAACTTTTCCATGTAATTTGAAAAGAAAAGGATGATGTAGAATCTGTTTAAATAAATAAATATAAATAGGTAAATCTCATGGGCCTATTTTTATTTCTTTCAAACTAAGATATTATTTCTATGGATAAGTAAGATTACTTTTATAGGAAGAAATAAGTATTGTTATAAAGTGGAAAATACACTGGATTGCATGTCAGAAGAAGCATTTTGTAGAATGCAAAGTGACCTGGATTTGAAGTCAGAGGTTCATGACATAGCTCCTGTATTTGCCATCTGTCCAACTCTGGATAAAACACTTAATTGCTGTACATAGTGAAGAGCTTGGACTGGAGGATCTCTGACATTTCTCCTAGCTCTAAATCTATGAAGTTATTCATTAATGATACTGAAAATAATTTTCTAGGTTTATTTATTTAAAAAGTGAAGAAATAATTCTATGCATAAAAGAGAAATAACTTATAGGAAAAACTAAGTAATATACTATATTGTGGTAAAAGAATACTGTATTAGAAGTGAAGAAGTAGCAGGGTGGAGAAGAAAGTCTGATGAATATGGAGTCAGAGAGCTTCCTTCCATGATTCTGGACAAATCCTTTGATATTTCTGGCCTCTGTTACCTCATTTATAAAATGAATGGGTTAGACTAAATTACCTTCAAGATCATTTTACCTTCTCAAATTATGGCCTTGCAATATGAATTTGAGTTCTGGATCCATAAGTGACCTCTTTGAGGCATTTGCTTGCTCATCTGTAAAATGGAGAAAATATTTGTATAATATACTTCAAGGACAATTATGAGGAAAACATTTTGTAATTTATAACATAACATATATAAGCTACCTTGCTTGTAATTTGTAAATAAAATATGATATTTATCATAAATATGTGAGAAATATAGGTAATATTAGAAACTGGAAACTGAATGTATCCCCATCAGTTGGAGAATGGCTGAATAAATTGTGGTATATGAATAATATGGAATATTATTGTTCTGTAAGAAATGACCAAGAGGATGATTTCAGAAAGGTCTGGAGAGACTTACACGAACTGATGCTGAGTGAAATGAGCAGGACCAGGAGATCATTATATACTTCAACAACAATACTATATGATGACCAGTTCTGATGGACCTGGCCATCCTCAACAATGAGATCAACCAAATCATTTCCAATTGAGCAGTAATGAACTGAACCAGCTATGCCCAGAGAAAGAACTCTGGGAGATGACTAAAAACCATTACATTAATTCCCAATCCCTATATTTCTGCCCAACTGCATTTTTGATTTCCTTCACAAGCTAATTGTACAATATTTCAGAGTCTGATTCTTTTTGTACAGCAAAATAACGGTTTGGTCATGTATACTTATTGTGTACCTAATTTATATTTTAATATATTTAACATCCACTGGTCATCCTGCCATCTGGGGGAGGGGATGGGGGGGTAAGAGGTGAAAATTGGAACAAGAGGTTTGGCAATTGTTAATGCTGTAAAGTTACCCATACATATAACCTGTAAATAAAAGGCTATTAAATAAATAAATAAAAAAAGAGAAATATAGGTAATAATCCATGAAATCTGGGATTTCCCATTTCCTCTCTGAGAATAATAAAATTAATTTGTTTTTTCTTACCAAATTTTCTTTTTTTTTTTAATTTTACACTGCCTCAAGGATATTGGGAAAACAATGTTTTAATAGGCAGCTATAATTCTTATAAGCAAGGATAGAAAAGAGAAAATTTCTAAAGCTGGCAATATTAGAAGACCAAAGTAATGCAAGATTATCTAACTAATAATGATGTTTTAAATTTATAGCCTCAAAACAACCTCCTATATGTATTATTCCCATTTTATAGATGAGTAAACTTAAATTCAAGAAAATTATGTGACCTGTATAGAAGCAGAATTAGAAAGAATTGGAATAAGGTCTTGCATCCATGTCTCCCAACTCCAAGTTCAGTGCTTTTTCTTCTTTACAGCATTTTCTAAAACTTCTGAGACTATTAGAAGTGCCCAAACAACTAAAATATTAAGAATGGAGAAAGGTATTAGTTTTGTTGTTCAATAGTGTCTGACTCTTTGTGTCACATCGGCAGTTTTCTCAAACAAAAATACAGAAATAGTTTGCCATTTTCTTCTCCAGCTCATTTTGTAGATAAGGAACTGAAGCAAAAAGGGTTAAGTTGTCCAGAGGTCAAATAGCCAGTAAATATCAGAGATGGAATTTGAATGTAAGCAAAATAAGTCTTACTGACTCCAGGATCAACATTCTATCCATTATATTACCAAGCTGCTTCAAAGAAATATGTGTTAGGTCCTAAGAAGGTAAATGATTTACATATTATTGCTAGTGAAACTGAGAAATAAAAAGAGTGCCATATTGCATGCTCCAAAGGGAGATCCAAGACTAGTATATGGGTCTTTTGATTGTTAATTTTCTATTATAACATCTTGACCTATGACACTGGAAACAGAAGCACTGCCAACTTTAAGTAAAACCATCACAAAGAGGCAGTGTTTATGTTGTATATTTCTCATTCCTCGTCAATGTGTTCCTGGAGCTCTAGTTCTACCATAAACTTGCTGTGTGACCATAAACAAATCATTCAGCCTTTCTGAATTTGTTTCCCTTGAAAAATTGGGAGTTGGATTGGATCACAGGCTCTTATCTTGCATTCCACTGATTCTCAAGAGAAACTTCTAGGGAGTCTAAGAACTTGCTTTGAGGAGAAAGAATACTCATATCTTTCTTTTTCCCCCCAATCCTTTGTAATTCCATATACTTTATTTTAAAACATTCTGTGAATTTTAGAAGACTCATTTTATTGTCAAAGTGGTCCATTATATACACACACAAATAATTAGAACCTTTGGATTCTATTACTTACATTTTTCATGATGGTACAAATAAGAATCAGAAGCCCTTGGTCAGAAGTCTAGTTCTGTTCATATTATTTTTATTATCATTACTTTGCGGTAATCACTTATTCTTCTGTTGCCTGTTATTACTCATATTTAAAATGAAGGTCTGAGGTTAAATGCTCTATCTCTAAATCTATGACCCTATGAAAGAATTACATTCATGTTTCTTTTATACATTGGTTTACAGTGGGAAGAGTAGTAAATAAGTTGTCAAGAGAACTGGGTTTTATAACTGGATCAAGAACAAACTAGCTTTAATAAATCACTTTATTTCATTATTGTGGTAGAGTCATTTTCAGTTGTTTCTTTTTGTGACCCTTTTTGGGATTTTCTTGATTATATTGGACTGCTCTGCCATTTTCTTGTTCAGCTCATTTTACAGTGAGGCAGAGGACTAAGTGACTTTCCCAGGGCCACACAGCTGGTAAGGATCTGAGACTGGATTTTGACTTAGATTTTCTTGTTCCTAGATGGCACAATAAATAGAAAATAAGGACTGGACTCAGGAATTTTCATCTTCCTGAATTCAAACATGGCCTCAGACATTCCCAATTGTTTAACTAAGTCACTTAACTTTGCCTTATTTTCTTCATCTGTAAAATTAGCTAGACAAGGAAATGATACACCACTTTAGTCTCTTTGCCAAGAAAACTCCAAACAGGTTCACAAAGAATTAGAGACCATTGAACCAACTGAAAAATAAATTATTTCTTTAATGTAGGCATCATGGTTTTTCCATTGTGCTACCTATTTCTCTGGGGTTCAAATCTTTGCAAAATAAGATCTATATTCCATGACTGCTATGGTTCATTTCAATTTTCTATTTTTGCTAGGTGTTTTTTCCATGTCTGGAATGATCTCATCTCCCCTATTGACTTCATTTAAGTATCAAATAAAATATTGTTTTCTCTGAGAAATCTTTCCTAACCTCTCTTAATTCTAGTGTTCTGCTTTTGCTCTTTTTAATTTACATTTATTCTGTATTTTGCTTAACAGTGTTGTATTCCTGTATTATTACTCACTATTCATACTTTATATATTATTGTAGTTTGTAGATATTTCTTTCATTTTGTCCTCCCCCATTAGACTGTGAAATCCTTGAGGGCAGGGGCTACCATTTGCTTCCCTTTAAATACCCATTGCTTACCATAGGGTCTCCCACAAAGTAGGCACTTAAATATTCATTGATTTTACCTAAGACCAACTCAGGCATTGTTATGAAAGGCTAACCAGAGTATATTAATTAAAATTAGATAGTTCTTACTTCTTTTTTATAACCCATACCTTCTGAGCATCTTGCATCTTCTTTTTTTATTATTATTATACTTTTTTATTTACAAGATACATGCATAGGTATTTTTTCAGCAGTGACTCTTGCAAAACCTTCTGTTCCAACTTTTCCCCTCCTTCCCCCACCCTATCCCCCAGATGTCAGCTATACCAATACTTGTTAAATATGTTAAAGTATATGTTAAATACAATATATGTATACGTAGCCATACTGTTATTTTGCTGCACAAGAAGCATCAGACTTTGAAATAAGGTAAAATTAATCTGAGAAGGAAATAAAAAATTTCAAGCAGACAAAACAGAGGAATTGGTAATGCTATATAGGGGTTCAAACTCATTTCCCAGAGTTCTTTCACTGGGTGTAGCTGGTTCTATTCATTATTGAACAAATGGAATTGATTTGATTCATCTCATTCATCAGAATTGATCATCATATAGTATCAGGAAGAATTCATGTAAGTCTCTCCAGGTCTTTCTGAAATCTTCCTGCTGGTCATTTCTTACAGAACAATAATATTCCATAACATTCATATACCACAATTTATTTAGCTGTTCTTCAATTGATGGGTATGCATTCAATTTCTAGTTTCTAGATACTACAAAGAGGGCTGCCACAAATATTTTTGCACATGCAGGTCCCTTTCCCTTCTTTAAGATCTCTTTGGGATATAAGTCCAGTAGTAACACTGCTGGATCAAAGGTTATACACAACTTGATAACTTTTTGAGCATAGCTCCAAATTGCTCTCCAGAATGGTTGGATGTATTCACAATTCCAACAACAATGTATCAGTGTCCCAGTTTTCCCACATCTCCTCCAAGATTCAGAATTAACTTTTCCTGTCATCCTAGACAATCTAAGAGGTGTATAGTGATATCGCAGAGTTGTCTTAATTTGCATTTCTCTGATTAATAATGACTTGGAGCATTTTTTCATATGGCTAGAAATAGTTTCAATTTCTTCATCTGAAAATTGTCTGTTCATAGCCTTTGACCATTTATCAATTGGAGAATGGCTTAATTTCTTATAAATTAGAGTCAATTCAATGTATATTTTGCAAATTAGGCCTTTATTAGAATGTTTGACTGTAAAAATGTTTTCCCAAAGTATCGTTTCCCTTCTAATCTTGTCTGTATTAGTTTTGTTTGTATAAAAGCTTTTTTAAATTTGATATAATCAAAATGTTCTATTTTGTAATGAATAATGGTCTCTAATTCTTCTTTGGTCACAGATTCCTCCCTCCTCTTGAGAGGTAAACTATCCCATGTTCTTCCAAATCATTTATAATCTCATTCTTTATGCTTAGATCATGATGTGATTTTGATCTTATCTTGGTCTTGACAGTGTTAAGTGTGTGTCAATGCCTAGTTTCTATAATACTAATTTCCAATTTTCTCAATAGTTTTTGTCAAACATGAACTCTTATCCCAAAGATGGGGGTCTGGGATTTGTCAAACACTAGATTATTAAAGTAATTGACTATTTTGTCCTTTGAACCTAACCTATTCCACTGATCAACTAATCCATTTCTTAGCCAATATCAAATGGTTTTGGTGACTGCTACTTTTTAATATAGTTTTAGATCTGGTACAGCTAGGCCACCTTCATTTGATTTTTCTTTCATTAGTTCCCCTGAAAATCTTGACTTTTTGTTCTTCCAGATGAATATTGTTGTTATTTTTTCTAGGTCATTAAAATAGTTTTTTGGTAGTCTGGTTGGTATAGTGCTAAATAAATAGATTAGTTAAGGTAGTATTGTCATCTTTATTATATTTGCTCAACCTATCCAAGAGCACGTAATATTTTTCCAATTGGTTAGATCTGACTTTATTTGTGTGGAAAGTGTTTTGTAGTTTTGCTTATATAGTTCCTGACTTTCCCTTGGCAGATAGATACCCAAATATTTTATTCTATTGGCAGTTACTTTAAATGGAATTTCTCTTTATATCTGAACTGTTAGATTTTGTTAGTGATATTTATAAGAATGCTGGTGATTTATGTGGGTTTATTTTGTAACATGCAACTTTGCTAAAGGTATGGATTATTTCTAATAGCTTTTTAGTAGAATTTCTGGGGTTCTCTAAGTATACCATCACATATTCTGCAAAGAATGATAATTTGGTTTCCTCATTATCTACTCTAATTCCTTTAATCTCTTTTTCAACTTTTATTGCCAAAGCTAGCATTTCTAATACAATACTGAATAGTAATGGTGATAGTGGGCAATCTTGTTTCACTCCTGATCTTATTGGGAATGGTTCCAGTTTATCCCCTTTCATATAATGCTTACTGATGGTTTTAAATAGATACTACTGATTATTTTAAGGAAACGTCCACTTATTCCTATACTCTCAAGTGTTTTTGAATAGGAATGGTTGTTGGTTTTTATCAAATGCTTTTTCTGCATCTATTGAGATGATCATATGGTTTTTGTTCATTTGGTTATTGATATAGTCAGTTACGCTAAATTTTTCTTAATATTGAACCAGCCAGGCATTCCTGGTATAAAATCCTACTTGGTCCTTGTGTATTATCCTGGGGATGATTTTCTGTAATCTTCTTGCTAATATTTTATTTAAGGTTTTTGCATCATTCGTCATTAGGGAAATTGGTCTATAATTTTCTTTCTCAGTTTTCAACCTACCAGATTTAGATATCTGTACCATGTCTGTGTCATAAAAGGAATTTGATAGGAGTCCTTAATTCTCTATTTCTTCAAATAGTTTACATAACATTGGAGTCAGTTGTTCTTTAAATGTTTGGTAGAATTCACATGTAAATCCATCTCGCCCTGGGGATTTTTTCTTAGGGAGTTGATTAATAGCTTGTTCTATTTCTTTTTCTAAAATGGGACTGTCTGAGCAATTTACTTCTTTCTCTGTTAATCTGGGCAACCTATATTTTTCAAGCTATTCATCCATTTCATTTATCAAATTTATTGGCATAAAGCTGGGCAAAGTAACTCCTAATTATTGCTCTAATTTCCTCTGCATTGGTGGAAATTTCTCCCTTTTCATTTTTAAGACTAACAATTTGATTTTCCTCTCCTTTTTTCTAATAAGAATTACCAAAGGTTTATCTATTTTGTCTTTTATTTTCATAAAACCAACTCTTAGTTTTATTTGTTAATTCATGAGGTTTTTTTTTAATTTTCAATTTTATCATTTTCTCCTTTTAATTTTAGAATTTCAAGTTTAGCATTTGATTGGGGAGTTTTAATTGGGTCTTTTTTCTAGCTTTTTAAGTTGCAAGCCCAATTCATTGATCTTCTCCTTTTGTATTTTGTCCAAGTAAGCCTCTGAAGATATAAAATTTCCCCTTATTTCTGCTTTGGCTGCATCCCACAAATTTTGGTATGTTGTCTTGTTGTTATCATTCTCTTGGGTGAAATTTTTAATTGTGTCTATGATTTACTATTTCACCCATTCATTCTTTACGATGAGATTATTTAGTTTCAAATTGCTTTTTGGTCTATTTACTCCTAGCTTTTTGTTGAATGTAGTTTTTGTTGCATTGTGAAGATCGCGTACTTTAAAATCAGCCAGAGTCAGGAATTCAGGTTAGGGGAAAATTGTCAGTCTCTATTCTCAGTGAAGAAGGATCAGAGGTGGAAGAGAATGGGCAATAGCAATGTGTGTAGCTGAGTCAAGAAGCTAGCTAGACCAGCAGCCACACAACCAGCAGCTAGGAGTATCGAACCCAGGCCCAATCTCCCCCCGCCTGTCTTCCTATCCCTCTGCCTCCACCCACCAAAATCGTCATTTCCTCTACAACACATCAGGACTTGCACTGAGAGTGGGCAGGGACCATTCTTTATCCAAGCATGTATATTAATAGAGTATAGCCCAATTACTATTTAGCCTCATGTACTTGGGACCTCAGTAAATCAACTCAAACCTCAGCCCATTACATTGCATCATGATCTGAAAAGAATGAATTTACTATTTCTTTCTTTCTACATTTAATTTTGAAGTCTTTATGTCCTAATATATGATTAATTTTTGTATAAGTTCCATGAACTGCGGAGAAGAAAGTGTACTCCTTTCTGTCTCCATTCAGTTTTCTCCAAAATCTATCATACCTAACTTTTTGAATATTCTATATACCTCTTTAAGTTCTTTCTTATTTGTTTTGTGGTTTGATTTATCTAATTCTGAGAGTGCAAGGTTGAGATCTACCACTATTATAATTTTGCTATCCATTTCTTTTTGCAGCTCTTTTAACTTTTCCTTTAAGTAGTTAGCTGCTATGCCAATTGGTGCATATATGTTTAGTACTGATATTGTGTCATTGTCTATGCTCCCCTTTAGCAAGATATAGTGTTCTTCCTTATCTCTTTTAATTAGATCAATTTTTGCTTTTGCTTGATCTGAGGTAAGGATGGCTATCCCTGATTTTTTTACTTAACCTGAAGCATAATAGATTCTGCTCCAGCATTTTACCTCTATTCTGTATGTTTCACCCTGCTTTTAATGTGTTTCCCGTAAACAACATATTGTAGGATTCTGGTTTTTGATCCAGTGTGTTATCTGCCTCTGCTTTATGGGAGAGTTCATTCCATTCACATTTACGGTTAAAACTACTAATTCTGTTCCTGCCATCTTATTTTCCTCAGATTATGCTTTTCCTACCCCCCTCCTCAATATTAAACATATAGGTACAACTTGGCTCATGCAGCTCTCCCTCTTTAGAATCCCTTCCAACTCCTTTGCATCCCTTCCCCTTTCTTATACCTTTCTCTTATTACTCTTTTCCTTTTCCCATTTCCTCTCCCACATTTTAATGAGGTGAGAGAAGTTTGTAAATGAAATATGTTTAATATTTTCTCTTTGAGCCAACTCGGATGAGAGTAAGATTCACACAATGTTCCTCCCCTTCCCTAAATTCCCTCATATATGATAGGTATCCTTTGCCTCTTAGGGGGATGTAATTTCCCTCTTTTTATCTCGCCTTTTTTCTTTTTCTGATACCATCCCCTTTCCACTTCTACTTCACATTTTTGTATTATAACAGTAAAATCAAATTATATATGTACTTTTTATGTATGCCCATAACAGAAATACAGTACTCAAGATTTCTTTTTATCTTTTATGCTTCTATTAAATCCTATATTTGGACATCAAATTTTTTTTTGTTTAGGTCTGATTTTTTCATTAGGAATTAGGGTTATTAGGATGGCAGGAAATACAGATTTAGTAATTCTAACCGTAAATGTGAATGGGATGAACTCCCCCATAAAGAGGAGGCAGATAGCAGAGTGGATCAAAAGTCAGAACCCTACAATATGTTGTTTACAAGAAACACATTTAAAGCAGGGAGATACATACAGAGTAAAGGTAAAAGGCTGGAGCAAAATCTATTATGCTTCAGGTGAAGTCAAAAAAGCAGGGGTAGCCATCCTTATCTCAGATCAAGCAAAAGTAAAAATTGATCTAATTAAAAGAGATAAGGAAGGAAACTACATCCTGCTAAAGGGTAGCATAAACAATGAAGCAATATCAATACTAAACATATATGCACCAAGTGGTATGGCATCCAACTTCCTAAAGGAGAAGTTAAGAGAGTTGCAAGAAGAAATAGACAACAAAACTGTAATAGTAGGAGATCTCAACCTTGCACTCTCAGAATTAGACAAATCAAACCACAAAACAAATAAGAAAGAAATTAAAGAAGTAAATAGAATATTAGGAAAATTAGGTATGTTGGATCTTTGGAGAAAATTGAATGGAGATAGAAAGGAATATACTTTCTTCTCAGCAGTTCATGGAACCTATTCAAAAATTGACCATATATTAGGACATAAAGACCTCAAAATTAAATGCAAGAAAGCAGAAATAGTAAATGCTTTCTTTTCAGATCATGATGCAATAAAAACTACATTCAACAAAAAGTTAGGGGGAAATAGACCAAAAAGTAATTGGAAACTAAACAATCTCATCTTAAAGAATGATTGGGTGAAGCAGCAAATTATAGATACAATTAATAATTTCACTCAAGATAATGACAATGATGAGACATCATACCAAAATTTGTGGGATGCAGCCAAAGCGGTAATAAGAGGGAATTTTATATCCTTAGAGGCTTACTTGAATAAAACAGAGAAAGAAAAGATTAATGAATTGGGCTTGCAACTAAAAAAACTAAAAAAAGACCAAATTAAAAACCCCCAATCAAATACTAAATTGGAAATTCTAAAATTAAAAGGAGAAATTAAAAATATTGAAAGTAAAAAAACTATTGAACTAATTAATAAAACTAAGAGTTGGTTCTATGAAAAAGCCAATAAAATAGATAAGCCTTTGGTAAATCTGATTAGAAAAAGGAGGGAGGAAAATGAAATTAGTAGTCTTAAAAATGAAAAGGGAGAACTTTCCACCAATGAAGAGGAAATTAGAGAAATAATAAGGAGTTATTTTGCTCAACTTTATGCCAATAAATTTGATAACCTAAGTGAAATGGATGACTACCTCCAAAAATATAGACTTCCCAGACTAACAGAGGAGGAAGTAAATTGCTTGAATAGTCCCATTTCAGAAAAAGAAATAGAACAGGCAATTAAACAACTCCCTAAGAAAAAATCCCCAGGACCAGATGGATTTACATGTGAATTTTACCAAACATTTAAAGAACAATTGGCCCCAATGCTATATAAATTATTTGATAAAATAGGGAATGAAGGAGTCCTACCAAATTCCTTCTATGACACAGACATGGTACTGATACCTAAACCAGGTAGGCTGAAAACAGAGAAAGAAAATTATAGACCAATCTCCCTAATGAATATTGATGCTAAAATCTTAAATAAGATATTAGCAAAAAGACTACAGAAAATCATCTCCAAGATAATACACTATGATCAATAGGTTTTTCCCGGAATAGGGTGGTTCAATTTGGGAAAACTATCAATATAATTGGCCATTTAATAACCAAATTAACAAAACCATGATCATCTCAATAGATGCAGAAAAAGCATTTGATAAAATCCAACATCCATTCAATTAAAAAAAACTTGAGGTATGGAATAAATGGACTTTTTCCTTAAAAATAATCAACATCTTTCAAAACCATCATAAGCATCATATGTAATGGAGACAAACCAAACCATTCCCAATAAGATCCCGGAGGAAAAAGCTTGCCCACTATCCCGTTTATTTTTATAGTATTGAAACTACTATGAATTAAGCTGGAAAAGATATTAAAGGAATAAGAATAGGCAATGAGGAAACCAAATTTCACTCTTTGCCGATGACCGATTTATACAGAGAACCCCAGAATTCTGCTAAAAAATTTTAGAAATAACCACAACTTTACAAAGTTGCGGTTATAAAAATAAACCCACAAAGTCATCAGCATTCTTTATATCCAAAAATGAACAGTCAATTACAAAGAGAAATTCCATTTAAAGTAACTACTGAAATAAAAATATTTGAATCTATCTGCCAAGAAATCAGAAACTTTATGGCAAATACAGAACTTTTCCACAAATTAAGTCTGATCTAAGCAATTGGAAAAATTAAAATCTCTTGGATAGGCAAAATATAATAAAAATGACAATTTACCTAAACTAATCTATTTATTTGGGCTATACCAATCAGATCCCAAAAACTATTTTTGCCTAGAAAAATAACAACAAAGTTATATGGAAAAAAAAGGTCAAAATTTCAAAGGGAATTAATGAAAAAAAAATCAAATGAAAGGTAAAACTGGTAAGATCCAAAATTATATTATAACAGCATTACCAAAACTATTTGGTATGGCTAAAAAGATTAGTTGATCATGGAATAATTGGTTCAAGGGATCAGTCCAAAATATCAACCTAGTCTTTGACAAACCCAAAGATCCCAACTTTTGGGATAAAACTTACTGTTTGATAAAAATTGGCGGGAAAATTGGAAAAATTAATAGGGAAACTGGGCATTGATCCATACTTAACGCCGACACCAAGATAAGGTCAAAATGGGTTCATGACCTAGCCATAAAGATAAATATTAAAATTAAAGGAACATAGGATAGTTTACCTCTCAGCCTGCGGAAGGGAAGGTCTTATAAAAGAACAGGGATCATTAATCACAAAAAAGAAAATTTCGATTATACCAAACTGAAAGTTTTTGTATAAACAAATAATGGACAAGATTAGAAGGAACAAAAACTGGAAAAATATTTTTCGTCAAAGGTTCTGATAAAGGCCTCATTTCCAAAATATATTAAATTAACTCTAATTTATAAAAAATCGCCATTCTCAATTGAAAAATGGTCAAAGGATATGAACAGACAATTCTCAGATGAAGAAATTGAAACTTTCTAATCATAGAAAAAGATGCTCCAAGCTTATTAATCAGAGAAATGCAAATTAAGACAACTCTAAAATACCACTACACACCTGTCAGATTGGCTAAGATGACAGGAAAAATAATGATGATTTTGGAGGGTGGGAAAACTGGGACATTGTGCATTTTGGTGGGTTGTGAACGAATCCAACCATTTTGGAAGTAGTTTGGAACTTTAAAAGTTGTCAAACTGTGCTCCTTTGATCCAGCAGTTACTACTGGAATTATATCCCAAAGGTTTGAAGGAAAGGACCTGTATGTACGAATGTTTTGGCACCCTTTGTGTGGTGAAAACCTGGGAACTGAATGGATTCCATAGTTGGAGAATGGCTGAATAAATTGTGGTATATGAAAATTATGGAATATTACTTTCTGTAAGAAATGAAACGGGATAATTTCAGAAAGGCCTGGAGGCTTACTAACTGATGCTGAGTGAAATAGCAGGACCGGGAGATCATTTTAAACCAACAACAATACTTGATGACCGTTCTGATGGACCAGACCATCCTCAGCAACGAGATCAACAAATCATTTCTAATGGGAAATGCGAACAGCTATGCCCAGAAAAAGAACTCTGGGAGATGACAAAACCATTACATTAATTCCCAATCCCTATATTTATGCACACCTGCATTTTTATTTATTCACAAACTAATTTTCAAATTTCAGAGTCTGTTCTTTTTTGCAGCAAAATAACATTTTGGTCATATACTTATTTTATCTAATTTATATTTTAAATATTTAACATTCTGGTCATCCTGCCATCTAGGGAGGGTGGGGGGTAAGAGGTGAAAAAAATGGAACAAGAGGATGGCAATTTTAATGCTGTAAAGTTCCCCATGTATATATCCTGTAAATAAAGGGCTATTAAAAAAAGAATATTGATGCAAAATCTTAAATAAGATATTAGAAAAGAAACCGAAAATCATCTCAAGATAAACACTATGATCAATGGGATTTATACCAGGAATGGGGCTGGTTCAATATTAGGAAAGCTATCAATTAAAATTTTATAACCAAATTAACAAAAACCAATGATTCTCAATAGATCAGAAAAGCATTTGATAAAATCCAACATCCATTCCTATTAAAAAACACTTGAGATATAGGAAAAATGGACTTTTCCAAAAAATCACGCATCTATTTAAAACCTCATTAAATTAATGTTGGAACAAACTGCAAAACCCAATAAAGGGAGGAAAAAGGTGCCCATATCACCTTTTCCAATTTAATATTTATTGAAAAAATTTGCAAAAGATAGAAAGAATTAAAGGAATGAATAAATAAAACAAATTATCACCTTTCATAATATTAACAAAATCCCCAGAGTTTCAAAAATTTTTGAAATAATATAATTTGAAATTGCGGATAAAATAAAACAAAGTCAAGCACTTTTCACAAAAAAAATCAACCAATTAAAAAAATTCCTTTAAAGGAACTATATAAAAAAATATTTTTAATCATTGAAAAAATCAAAACTTTATGAGAAAAATACAACCATTTTCAAACAAATTAAGTTTCGATTAAAAAAAAAAAATTAAATGTCTTATAGGGCGACAAATATAATAAAGAGACATTCAAACTAATTTTTATTTCTAAAATAGATTTCCCAAAAATATTTTAAGATAAAAAAAAATAACAAAACAAAGTTCATTGGAAAAAAAGGTAAAATTCGGGGAAAATGAAAAAAAATAAAGAATGGCATTGTCCAACTTAAATTAAAAGAAAGTTCAAAATTTTGTGGCTAAAGGAATAATTATTATATGGAATGATTAGTTCAAAAGGGAAAAACAACAAAAAGCAATAGTCTTTGGCCCCAAAACCCAGTTTTTGGGTAAAAACATTTTGATAAAATTGGGGAAAATGGAAATAAATGGCAGAAAAGGCATTTCCATATTAAGAACCAAAAAATTCAAAAGGGCCTTTCCCCATAAAAAGAAAATTATTAAAAAATTAGGAAAAATGGATATTTCCTTCAATGGGAAGAGGTCTTTTATGAAAAACAAATAAGGGACATTCTGATCCATAAAAAAAATTTCGATTTACCAAACTGAAAATTTTTTACAAACAAAAATGCAGACAAGTTGGGGGAAGAATAAATGAAAATATTTTACAGAAAGGTTTATAAAGGACCCATTTCCAAAATTATAGGTTAATTAATTTAAAAAAAAAAGCCATTTCCAATTGAAAATGGCAGGTATGAACAGAAATTCTCAGTGAAGAAATTGAAAATTTTAATATATGAAAAATGAATATTATTTAAGAAATCCCAAATTAAGAAACCTAAGATACCGCGATTGGCTAAATGACAGGAAAAAATAATATTTTAATGCAAACTAATTGAATTGTTGGGGAGCTTGAAAAATCCAACCATTTTGGAGAGTAGTTTGAACTATGCCAAAAAGACAAAAATGTAAAACCTTTGATCCAAATTTCACTGGTTATTCCCAAAAATTTAAAAAAAAGGACCTTTGCACAATTTTGATTTTTTTATTTAAAATAAATAATATGTCCACCATTGGAGAATGGGTGAAAAATTGGGTATTGAATTTATGGAAATTACTGTTTTGTTGGAAATAAAAAAAAAAAGGGAAAAGAAAGGGGAAACTTAAAAGTATGAAATACAACCAGGAATCATTATTTCAAAAAATTACTATTGATGAATTCGGTGGCCACCATCCTCAAAAGATCCCAAATTTTTAATGGGGTAGTTGAACCATTTTTCCCAAAAAAGAACTTTTTTTGGAGTATAAAAAATTTTTTCCCAATCCCTATATTTATGCACACCTGCATTTTTGATTTCATTCACAAGCTAATTGTACAATATTTCAGAGTCTGATTCTTTTTGTACAGCAAAATAACGTTTTGGTCATGTATACTTATTGTGTATCTAATTTATATTTTAATATATTTAACATCTACTGGTCATCCTGCCATCTAATGCTGTAAAGTTACCCATGCATATATCCTGTAAATAAAAGGCTATTTAATTAAAAAAAAAAAAAAGAAAAGAAAAGAAGAAAAAAAATACAATTAAAAAAAAAAGGAATAAATGGAATTCACCTGTTTCATTGAATGTCCTTATTCTTCCCTGGAAGAAAATGCTCACCTTAGTTGGATAGTTTATTCCTGGCTGTGTTCCAATTCATTTTCCCTTTCAAAATATTAGATTCCAGGCCCATTGGTCCTTTAATATGGGAGCTGCTAGTTCCTGAGTGATCCTTATTATGGTTCCTCAGTATTTGAACTGTTTTTTTTTTTCTGGCCGCTTATAATATTTTTCCTTACTCTGATAGTTCTGATATTTAGCCACAGTATTCCTTTGAGTTTTTATTCTAGGATCTCTTTCAGAAGGTGTTTGATGAATTCTTTCAATGCCTATTTTGCCTTCCAGTTCTCTTCCCTCTGGGCAGTTCTCTTTGATGAATTCCTGTAAAATAATGTCTAGGCGGTTTTTTTTTTCATCATAATTTTCAGAAGGTCTAATAATCCTCAGATTCTCTCTCCTAGATCTATTTTTTGGATCTGTTGTTTTTCCAAGTAAATATTTAACCTTTTTCCCTATTTTTTCTTTCTTTTTTTTTTTTTTTTTTGATTTTGCTTGACTAATTCTTGATGTCTCAACAAATCATTAATTTCTGTTTGTTCAATTCTGATTTTTAATGCATTATTTTCTTCATCAGCTTTTTTTACTTCTTTTTGTATATGTCCAACTGAGTTTTTAAATGAGTTGTTTTGTTCTGTGGAATTTTTTTCTCCATTTCACTATTTTTTACTGAGTTATTTTCTTTTTCCATTTCACAAAAAGTATTTTCCTGGGAGTTTTTTTTTTTATCTTTTCCAGTTCACAAATTCTGTTTCTCTTGGGGTTCTTTACCTTTTCCAATTCACATTTCAGGAAGTTGTTTTCTTTTTCCACTTCATCATTTTTTCTTTTAATGAGTTATATGCCTTTTCCATACTCTCTTGCAGAATTTCTCTTTCCTTTCCCCTTTTTTCTTCTAGCTCTCCTTTAAGATCTTTTACAATTTCTTCTAGGAAAATCCTGTGTAATGGGGACCAGGTTGCATCCCCCTTTGAGATTTTGTCTGGAGACTGTATCCTCAGGGTGGGAAACCTGATATTTTTCTGAAAGAAGCTATCAATAGTTAGAGCTTGTTTGGTCTTTTTACTAATTTTTTTTAAAAGCCCTTAGTGTCTTCCTTGTGCAAGTTGGTCACCAGTGTCCTCTACAAAACAGGGATAGAAAGATGGACAGTACATCAGTTGGAGAATGGCTGAATAAATTGTGGTATATGAAAATTATGGAATATTACTGTTCTGTAAGAAATGACCAACAGGATGATTTCAGAAAGGCCTGGAGAGACTTACACGAACTGATGCTGAGTGAAATGAGCAGGACCAGGAGATCATTATATACTTCAACAACAATACTAGATTATGACTAGTTCTGATGGATCAGGCCATCCTCAGCAACGAGATCAACCAAATCATTTCTAATGGAGCAGTAATGAACTGAGATAGCTATGCCCAGAAAAATAACTCTGGGAGATGACTAAAAACCATTACATTAAATTCCCAATCCCTATATTTATGCACACATGCATTTTTGATTTCCTTCACAAGCTAATTGTACAATAATTCAGAGTCTGATTCTTTTTGTACAGCAAAATAATGTTTTGGTCATGTATACTTATTGTGTATCTAAGTTATATTTTAATATATTTAACATCTACTGGTCATCCTGACATCTAGGGGAGGGGGTGGGGGGGTAAGAGGTGAAAAATTGGAACAAGAGGTTTGGCAATTGTTAATGCTGTAAAGTTACCCATGTATAAATCCTGTAAATAAAAGGCTATTAAATAAAAAAAAAAAAGATGGACAGTAGCTGTCCTGCAAATGAGCTGCTAAGAGAGGCCAAGTTGCAGTAGTGTCACTGCCCTGGGAAGAGTGTCCATGGTGCAGAAGTTCCACTGCCCTGGCCAGACACTTCCCCCTTATGTGCAGAAGTGTGGCTTCTCTGGGCAAAACCCCAAGCTGCAGAATGTGGCTGCACAGCTGTGCTGTGGTCCATGCTGAGTCACTTCCAGTGCTGGGTGAGTGTAGCCAGATCCTGTTAAATTCTGGCGTTTTTGTTTTTGTTTTTGTATTTTTAATACACTCTAGCTTTGGTGTTTGTGTAACTTCTCTGCTAATCTACTAATTTGCAGCCAAAGCAGAGCAGCCAACCTGTGGCAGAGTTCAGCCTGCAAATTCTCCACTTGTGGAGACTACCCTGGTCCACTCAGTGTGCTACCCTCTTCTTCTGCCTCACTGCCTGTGCTGGCCTGTTCCCACTAATCAGGACAAACCTTTTCTGGTGATCTTCCAGATTATCTTCAGCTGGAATTTGTTGTACTCCCAATATTCATGGATTTTAACAGTCAAGCACTATTTCTGAGGCTGACTTTGGTAATTAGTAGTGAGGGTAGAAGGGGAGCTTAGAATGAAGTGTGTATCCTCTCCATCATCTTGGCTCCGTCCCCCATCTTGCATCTTCTAAACCAACTGGAACATGTATGGGACTCTTCATATTTGACCACAAATCTCAAGGTTTCAGAGTCAGTCCAACACTTGTTAATCCTTAATTCAGATGTACCTGAATTAACTAAGTTGACTTATGAATTTATCACAATAAGCAGCTGCTTTCCTAGTATCCTGTTGTCAATTAAAATGAGTGATCTCAGATTAGAAAATGACCTTGGCCATTTTAGCCTGTGACTAATGTAAAAGGTGGAAATACACAAATATCACCTGAACAAGGAAACCATAAGATTGATAAATATAGTGAGACATAGGTTCTTGCAATTTTAAGGAAAAATTCCCTTTTGATTGACATAAAGTAGGGAAGACCAGTATTCAGAATTGTCCTACCTCCATCCGTTGTTCAATGAATGAGTACTTATTACATAAGTACTGCAAGGCATATTCTGGAACTTAAAAGATCCAAGTGACACAATTGTTGTTCTCAATGACCTTATATCTGTCAAAGAAAATGATACACATCCATATATGTAGGTATACAATAAGTGCAAAGTAAATGTGAAGTAATTTAATAAAGTAGGAATTTGGAATGAATCAGGAAGGATGGTCCTTTACAGCAAAGAAACTTCTTTTTCAGTAAAGGGAGTTTATCCAAACTCATCTGGCAGAAATTTTAATATTACTAATCACTGGTATTTACCTAATACTTTAAGGTTTGTATAGTGATTAACATATATTACCTCATTTGAACCTCACTATGAGTTAAAGGGAAACATTATTTCCTTTTTGTAGATGAAACTAAGAACAACATACATTAAATGGTTTGCCCTTGGTCATTTAACTGGTAAATGTATTCACCAAGATTTGAACTTAGATCTACTCATCTTGAAATCTAGCATTCTATTCACTATGCTACCTTCTATGTTCACTATTTATTGATTACACTTTATCCACTCACCATTTTCTCTAATGACTTCTTTTATTTTGCTTAGGGATTTCTCCTTCCCATTTCTATGCCTTTATTAATTGTTTTCACTTACTAAGCAGCAATGTACAAGACACATAGAGATACAAAGCTTTCCAAAAAATCACACATTGACTACTTTCAAGAAATATTTTTATAAGGGCCACACTATGGCATTTAAAATTACAAAGAGGCATGTGAGAGAGATCAAAGTAAATCTAGTCAAAGCATTCTAGGAAATGAACACTTTTGGCTAGGACTTTTAGGAAAGCCTCCAAGAAGAAGGTAGCCCCTTGTTGAAATCTTGATGTATAAGAATTCTAAAAGGGATTTAGGAGCAATCACATTCCACATATCAGAGACAAATTAGTTGGAATGAAAAGAAAATTGTTAATTTTGACTTGAATGTAGATAATATAAAACAAAATAAAATAAAATAAGATGACAAAAATAATTTGAAGCCAGATTGTGGACTGGTTCATATGATAGATTTAGGGATTTGTATTTCTTAGTGGAGAAAATAGGAAGTAACTCAAGATTTTTGAGCAGAGTGGTCATACCTGGTCTCATATCAACAAATTTTTATGGTTTACTTATTGTGGAATATCATTTTTATAACTGAAATGGCAAATAGTCTCAAAATTAGCAGATTAATCATCAAGTTGACTGAGGTTAATAATTTGCATGTCCCTACATGGGCAATGTCAAAAGTCGCATGTGAACCCAAGTCTCCCTGATTTCAAGTCCAGAACTCTTATGTTCTGAACAGTACTACCTTAGAAATATTATTTTGAAGACTGAATGGAATAGAATATAAATAAGAAGTCAATTTGGATTCAGAAAAATCCAGGATTTCTCAACATAGAGAGAACTGAATGGATAAAAGAAATGTTATAAATGTAGTGTTGCGAGAAGAATTATATGTGAGAAGTGAAGAAAATGAAACAAGAGGTTATTACGGAGGTTTAGACTAGTCTATGAGGAGAATAACAGTGCCAAAAACAGAAGAAAGGTAGCTCAGTAAGCATTACTGGGATTTAGATATAAATCTTCTGATTACTAAACCAGGAGAAGTGACAAACCACCTTTATTAAGCAATAAATAATATATACAATGATTTAGTAAAAATGATTTACATTTATCACTCCTTTTGATCCTGGCTTACTCTATGAGGTAGGCATTATTTTTAATTCCCATTTTTACAGCTGAGAAAGCTAAGAGGTCAGAGAGATTTATATAGGATCATATAGTCATTAAATATTTAAGATGGGATTAAAATTCAGATTTTCCTAATCTAAGACTGCCCCTGTAGTTAGTAAACCACACTACCTCTCTAATGAAAGCTTTTTACTTCCATAGAATTTCAAAAATCTAATATTTTCATTGCACCAGAAAGATATTCTTTGTAGGGCTCACCTAGGAAAAGCTTGACAGGCTTATATGATCTTTCTTTGGACAGAAGGAATAAGGGCTTCAGTAGATGTCATAATACACTGGTACAGGTTAAAAGCTTCTTAATTTCCTGTTCATTCCCTCCTGGCATTCTTTGTTAAGTATATGGAGAATGTGGGCTCTACAGAAGGTTTTTTAGAAGCATTAGGGAGAACAAGCCACACCGTAGATAAAAGATTCCAAATGGCTCCCCACCTGACATTCTGTGTAGCTTCATGATAGGGATGCCCAGATATCAATTTTTATATTTTAGTTCTGATTGATAGTTCTGACATATTCTGACTCCAGAATACGGGAGCAATGCTGCTGCTGACTTTATTGTTATGGAAGCAAAAAGGGTCAGACTAACTGGTCTGAGGAGAATTGATGTGTAGATTAATTGTGCTCATAGGTTTCTGGGAGTTGAGGGCACTTGTGGCAAGAGGATGATATAGAAGAGAGGAAACTCAACCCTTTCATTGGAAGTATATTTGTTTCCCAAGCTGACCCTGTGATATTTGGGGAAGTTTGAGGGGATTTATGACAAAATAGGGTACATATTCTCAAACCTTACTTTCTTAAACATGGAGAATTGATTATGGAAAAGCATAGATTATGGAAAAGCTTTGGAAAAGCAAAGAAAAAGGGAATCAAAATGAGTCAAAAAAGAAACAAAATAACACAAAACAAAACAAAAACAAACAGAAAACCAGGAAGAAATTAACCTTAACCAGAATGAATTTTTTTTTTTAAGATCAACGAGTTTTACAGCTTTGTCTTTGTATTCCTTATTCCTCATACAGTTCTGAACATATGAAAGGCGTTTAATGCTTATTGAGGAATCAGTCAATTTAGCATCTATTATGTGCAAAGATCTCTTCCAAGTATGTCACTGAAAATCATGCAATTTTGTTTCTTTTCATTAGCATCTATTCATTCAGCCAGAGCATTCTCTCATTAATCTGAATTAATTATTAATTTATTAGTAAATACATACATACTCATATGGATATTTGTATTATTTGCATACATTCATACATGTGTCTGTATGTGTTATAGTGCTGTTTTAAATTCAAAGTTCTACTTATTCATGGAGCTCCTGAGAATTACAGAAGTATAGAATTTTAGATTCTCTGGTTGGAAGGCACATAATTCTACACATATCTAACCAAGACTACTTCTATAGCATTTTCATAAGAAAGGCATCCATACCGTTTAAGACTGAATATCTCTAATCAGAAGTTATTCTCAAATATGATCCCTTGTCATGACTCAGGTGTCTGGACATATTTTCCTATGATCACTTTTTTTCTTAAGATACACAACAGGGGAACAGTTGGTGGAAGACAATGCTAGATGAAGTACCAAAACAAACCTTTTAAAATAATAATGATAGATTTTTCTTTTTCAAAATACATGTACATAGTTTTCAGCATTCAGTTCTGTGTTCTAAATTTTTTCTCCCTCCTTTAGACAGCAAGCAATTCAATATTTATTTGACATGTGCAATTATTCTAAATATATTTCTTTATCGTGCTTCATAAGAAAAATCAAATCAGAAAGGACAAAAAGCGAGAAGGAAAAAAACAAGCAAATAAACAACACAAATAACAAAAAAGGTGAAAATACTATGTTGTGATTCACATTCAGGCTCCATAGCCCTTTCTATGGATGCAGATGGCTTTCTTCACATCTATTTAGGAGATGATTGGCCTGAATCATCTAATTGCCTGAAAAGAGCCAAGTCCATCACAATTGATCATTACATAATCTTGTTGTAAAATAGGCTTTAAAATATTAAGACAAGAAAAAATGTTATCTAGGACATACTGTATCTTTCACTTTTCTGATTTGTTGAATCTAGTGCACTCCTGATCACAGAAGCATCACACTTTCACGCTTTCCAAGGAAGGCATTACTTCAAGGACAAATAGACCAATGAACTATAAGCATGAGAGATGTAGTGACGTATGAAAGTGAAAGGGTATATCTATCTACTTGCCAATGGAGAAGTAGGTTTCAGATAAACTCCAGCCTTTAAGTTGCAATTCTAATTTTACATTGACTCCTTATTCCAAATGTTAAAATGATAACCATTTTGAAAAGATAATAGAGACAAAATCTTTTTATGGTCAAAGTACAGACATTGGCTGAGGCAGCTAATTCTGTGGAGTGAAGAGCTGGAGAAGGTAAAGGAAGAAAAGAGAGAGGACAATGGATGCAAAAGATGGACAAACATCTGTTGAATATGATGAAGCAGTGATTTTTATTCAATCAAGTGTTGAACTATGTGGTCTCTGAAGCTTGCTGCCATCTTGTAATTCTCAGGATTTAGGGAAATAAAGAATATGTGATTGAGTTAATATAAAATATGCAATGTTCATTTTACAATGTAATAGGTTTCCTCATTGTTTTAAAATTATGTCAGGGTCATTAAGACTCATTAGAAATACAGCAGTTTCACATTGAAATGGCTTGTACTGGAGAAGAAAACGTGAATGTGTAGAATAACACTGAAAAAAAAATATTTCTTGCCAGTTTTTTAAAAAATGAGTTTGCAAATCATTTAGCTCTTAGAATGCTGTATTCTTAAATGCTAGTTGATAGTAGTATTTATAGCAGTTTCTTTGATTAAACATTTCTCTTTCATGTCTTTTGAGAATGTCAGTGAATGGCTGCCCATATTTCTGAAGAACAGATGAAAGCCTTAACACTGAAGGAAGGAAATCAATTTGTATCTCACTATGTGGCTATAACTTTGCCACAGACTGAAAAGAAATGTCCTTTCTTCCTTTACTTCCTGAAATAGAACTCTACTAACACAGATAGTATTTAATGAGAAACCTCAAACTGAGACATATTTAACTGATGTACAGTACTTTTTGCAAGCATTTCTGTCACTGAGTTTGCATACTGTAACTTGAAATGTTTAAAGTGTATTGGTTCAGAAATATAACACCTCAGATCCTTAGTAAATCACAAAACAGGCTGAAAGGGAAAGATTTTTTTTGAAAGACTGTCAATATCTGTGTTGCATGGACCAATTTAGTAAAGAACAACTAAGGGAGATGTCACCCTGGATCATAATTCAGTTTGTCTCTAATCCATGCTTCTTCATTCTCACCATAATCTTTATATTTTACACATAGGAACATTGTACTTCATCCCTAAAAACATCTCTGGGCTCTGACAGGAAACTTGGACTCTGCCCTGTAACCAACTTAGGCAGAAATTAGCTCTTTCTGGTCTCCATGACACTACCAGTCCATTTGCCAACTGTGCCATCTCCATTCAATCCATTCACATTTTATCTCTACAAAAATCTTGAATTCCATCCTTGGAATCCTTCACCAAAAGGTGAACATTTGGATTATTATTTTATACTATTTTCTAATTGTAAACATATCTGGCCATTTTCTTTTATATGCTGCCTTTGAATAGGGAATGTTTTCTTATTGTGGTAAAAAAAAAAAAAAAAAAAGTCTTGTGAAATTGTATTTTAAAAATGACATTTTTCTCCATGACTAATTCCCATCTTTTTTATACCACACTCTTTCTTGTGACATGTTTTGCCTATATACCTTAAATGTCACAGATACTGTAATTACATTTTAAAAGTTGCAAAAACCCAAGTTTTACCTTAAGAAATTAAGCACATTACACATACACTAAATATATACTGTGCATGAAGGACCACATAAACAATTTGCTATTGTGGGTAGATGTCTCTTTGTCACTTGGTATCACTCTGCTTTAATTATAACATAGGTTGTCACCAACCTGACTTCTTAGGAAAGCTGGGAACCCTTGGTGAAGGATGAAGGGCCAGACACTGTCAGCAGCGTTCCTTTTGTTGGACTAAAGGGTCTTATATCTCACTCAGGGTTCCCTACTATATGTAGCTCTTTACACCAATCAACTTTCCTTGCTTACTATGTGCAAGGAAATATGTTATGTCTTGAATATACAAGAACAAGCAAAAGAAATGACAGAGTCCATTTAGAAGACCTAATTAAATGTTGTTTCTGACACTCTGTTTCTATGGCACTAGGTGAGTCATTTTGCTTTTTTTAAAGTCTCAATTTCTATATCTGAAATATAGGAGAATAACATGTTAAGAATTCAGCAAAATAGCTTAGTGGATAGAGTTTTGGCTTGGAGTCAGGGAGATGTATTTTATTGATTTCAAATTGTCCTGAGATATTTACTAGCAGTGTGAACCTAGTCATCACATCATCACATTCACCTAAGTTTCTTTATATGTACAATGAGCTAGAGAAGGAAATGGCAAAACATTCCAATATCTTTGCTAAGAAAATCCTTAATGGAGTCCAACAAGTCAGGGTTGTTTTTTTTTTAAGGAAAGAGCTATTAAAATATTATGTATTTTATGGAGGGGAAGTATCGAGTTATTTTTTTTTTTATATTTTAAGTAATGAAAAAACAAAGTAGATGAGTGATATGGTGACAATGTGATAAAACTTCAGTATGCTGTGTTACACACATATCTTGAGAGGTATTTAGGTATTTTTTTCATCTAAGACAGTTTACTAAACTGTTATCTTTAATTCAGTTGAGTGGGGTTGGTGTGCAGTGTGTATGAGGATTAGGAAAGATGTTGTGGTATCTTTTGAAGAGAGAGTATGGGGATTATGGCAAGAGAATGACTCTATCTCATGAACTTAATTCTGAATCTATCTCAGTTCTCTTTTTATTCAAGTATGATTCTAGTACTTTATTCAATTATGGAAATTATTAGAAAACTTAATTACACTGTTTGAACCTAGCTTTGCAAGGCTGTGAAGCTTGACTATCCCTTCCTGTTCTTTGAGATGCCTAACTAAAGACCTAAGTTAGACTGACAAGAAACCTAATCAGATGGAAAGATTAATGCAAGAAGTTTTCTTACAATGACAAATCTAAAGAAATCTATATAATTTACCTGAAAACTGGCCTCATAATGGTAAATCAGTTACTGTTTCTCTGTTTCTTTGATTCAATATTAACAAGGGAAGAAGTAATATACCTCTTTTTTGATTTCAGTATACCTGTTCACTCTTTTATTCTCAATTTTAAAAGCCTCTAACTTTTCTTCTGTATTGTCTTATGCTTTATAATCTGTTAATCATTTTCTTTTAATGGATAAAAGTCTGTCTCCCTTTTATATAGGGCTGAGTGCCAAGCCGAAGATATCTGACACAAATTTGTTGTGTAAATGACATGCATTACTTAATAAATCAATATGCTCAGAAGTTCAAACCTTTTTTTTTTCCCTCAGATTTATTCATAATAATTTTTGGTAAAGTCAGTCATATCAAGAAAAGATTATGACTACCACGTGGCATCTTATACTTTGGGAAATATTAAAGTGGGGTTAGGATTCTCCCCTCACCTTCAGTTTCTTCTTCTGGGTTAAAATAAGTTTCAGTCCTACATTAGTGGGGATGGTTCAGAAGTGCTGGTAAAGAAATACTGTCTTTAGGGAACTAGTGGGTTAAATGATATTCATTTTAAAAGAATGAAGGACTCCAATAATAGAATAAGACCAAAAAGGATACATTTAAAGGAAAAGTGGATTCCAGTAATAATAAAATACCAAAGAATACTCCTTGGTAAAAATATTCTTTTCATATAAGAGCAAGAGAATTGTGCCCTGTTAAAGTTAAACCACTTTTAACAAAATTCTCACTGACCTGAAATTGAAATTCCCTATATGGAAGTACTTAAAATATAAAGAACTCAAATTATGCTATAATATGTAAAAATACAAATGAAATGGATTCCTTTCATGAATCAGACCTAGTAATATCACTGGATCCTTGTGATAAATTCTTGTAATCTTCCTGCTAGCATTTTATTTTTTAAAGTTTGCATCAATATTTAACTATGCCCAAAGGGCTATCAAACTATGCATACCCTTTGATCCATCAGTGTCTTTATTGGTCCTGTATTCCAAAGAGAGTGTAAAAAAGGGAAAAGGATCCACATGTTCAAAAATGTTTGTAGCAGTCCTTTTAGTAGAGGCAAGAAACTGGAAACTGAGTGGATGCCCATCAGTTGGAGAATGGTTGAATAAGTTATAATATATGAATATTATGGAATATAACTATAAGAAACAATCAGCAGGATGATTTCATAAAAGCCTGAAGAGACTTACATGAGTTGGTGCTGAGTGAAGTGAGTAAAACCAAGAGAATATTGTGCACAGCAATAACAAGATTAAGGGATAGTTGTTTTGATGCATGTGATTCTTTACAACAATGACGTGATTCAGGCCAATTCCAATAGACTTGTGATGGAGACAGTCATTTTCATATAGAAAAAGGACTGTGAGGACTGAATATGAATCATGACATAGGATTTTCATCTTATTTGTAGTTTGCTTGCTTTTGGTTTTCTTTCTGTTTTGAACTGATTTTTCTTGTGCAGCATGATAAATGAGGAAATATGTAGAGAAGAATTGAACATGTTTAATAAATATCCGATTACTTGCTGTCTAAGGGAGGTGGAGAAGAGGAGCAAAAACGTTTGGGACACAAGGCTTTGCAAGGGTGAATGTTGAAAACTATGCATATATTTTGAAAATAAAAAGATAAATCAAGTTTGCATCAGTGTTCCCTAGGGAAATTCTTCCATACTTTCCTTTTCTGTTTTAGCTTTGAGTTTGGTATCAGCATCATATTTGTGTCTTAAAATGGATTTGGTTAAACTCCCTTTTCACCTATTATTCCAACTGGTTTATATAGTGTTGTAATTAATTTTTCTTTATGTATGTATTCCTATACTCACTAGTGTTTTTTTTTTTAATAGGAATGAGTGTTGGATCTTATCAAATGCTTTTTCTGCATTTATTGAGATGATCATATGGTTTTTGTTAGATTGGTGGTTGATATAGTCAATTATTCTAGTAGTTTTCCTGATGTTGACCCAGGCCTGAATTGCTGTTATAAATCCTACTTGGTCACAGTGTATTACCCTGGGGAAGACTTTCTGTAAACTCATTGCTAATATTGTATTTTAGATATTTTGCATCAATATTCATTAGGGAAATTGGTCTATAATTTTCTTTCTCCTTTTTTTCATCCTACCGGGTTTAGGTATCAGTATCATGTCTGTGTCATAAAAGGCATTTGATTGGAGTCCTTCTTTCCCTAATTTTTCAAATAGTTTTTATGGTATTGGATTTAATTGTCTATGATTTGCTATTTCACCCATTCATTCTTTAGGTGAGATTATTTAGTTTCCAATTACTTTTTGGTCTATTTCCCCCTGGCCTTTTATTGAATGTAATTTTTTTTATTGCATCATGATGTAAAAATGCATTTATTATTTCTGCATTTGATTTTGAGGTCTTTATGCCCTAATATGTGGTCAGTTTTTGTATGGGTTCCATGAATCATTGAAAAAAAAGTTTACTCCTTTCTGTCTCCATCCAATTTTCTCAAAATATCTATATTCCTAACTTTTCTAGGATTCTATTTACCTTACTTACTTCTTATTTATTTTGTGGTTCAATTTATAGTTCTAAGAAAGCAAGGTGGAGATGCCTACTAGTATAGTTTTGCTGTCTATTTATTCTTACAGCTCTCTTAACTTCAGATGTTATACCACTCTGTGCATATATATTTAGTGTTGATATTGTTTCACTATCTATGGTACCCTTGAGTAAGATATAATTTCCTAATATATTTTAATTAAATCTATTTTTGCTTGTGCTTGATTTGAGATCAGAATTGATATTCTTGCTTTTTTACTTCACCAGAAGCATAATAGATTTTGCTCCAGACTTTTGCCTTTATTATATATGTATCACTCTGCTTTAAATGTGTTTCTGTTAAACAACATACTGGATTTTGGCTTTAAATCCAGTCTGCTATCCACTTTTGGAAACTAAATAATCTAATTATAAAGAATTACTTTATGAACCAAACATCATAGACACAATCGATAATTTCATCCAAGAGAATGACAAAAATGAGACAACACAACCACGATTTTTGGGATGCAGCCAAAGCGGTTATTAGGAAAAAATTTATATCTCTAATGCCTACTTGCATAAAATAGAGAAAGAGATCAATGAATTGGGCTTGCACCAAAAAAACTACAAAAAGAACAAATTAAAAAACCCCAATTTTAAATTTTAAAACTAAAAGAGATTAATAAAA